>NC_052358.1:56197760-56520176 GCF_009727055.1 Benincasa hispida
CATAGCTAAAAACCAATTAAGTTTATCAAGAAATAAATATTTCAAGAAGAGAAACCCGCTCTGATACCAATTGTTGGATCGATATGGCAACCCTAGAGGGGGTGAATAGGGTTTAATTAAACTTTTTTTTTTAATTAACCCAATTAAACTAATTAATACACTTTTTATAAATAATAAGAAAAATTCAAATTATTCAATAAATAAGATGACAAAAAATGTGATAATTTAATTCTATCAAATATTAGCAAATAAATAAGAACAAACTAAAACATACAATAAATGCTTAAATTAATTGCAAAAATAGAAAGGAAAGAGTTAAAGAAGAAGACAACGTAATTTTTATAGTGGTTCGGTCAAACTCGACCTACTCCACTCCCCAAGTGCCTCTTGAAAATTTGAATAAAATCTTTCCGACTCTAATCATTTTTCCGACTCTTTCCATGGATTAGAGTCCAACCGTTACACCACCACTCCTTTTATGGGTTCAAGAGCAAACCTGATCATTTCCACGATTTAGGATCAAACCGTTACAAATGTTGGAATTTTTTAAGAACACAATATAACTCTCATTAGAGTGGATTTACAAGTTTAAGCACTCAATAAGTTTATCCTCACAATACAATAAAACTCTCTCAAGAATAAGATGAAAAGAAAAAAATTGGAAACTTAGAGAGAGCAATAATGGAACTTTTGAGTTTTGGAGGATTATGGAATGTAAAATTTGTTGGTTTAAAATTTGGAGAGGAAGATGGTTTATATAGAGATGGAAAAAATTTTAGAAACCACACTTAATTTGGACCATTGAATTTTGGTAAAGAAAAAATCAATGATGGAGATTTTAAACTAAACTAGTCATTAGATACAAACAAAATATAATATTATATTCATTTTCTTTTTAAAATTAATCCAAAAAATAAAAAAACATACCATGTGTCAAAATCTAACCGTTAGACACAAACATAAAATAATATTAAATTCATTTTCCTTTTAATTCATTTTCTTTTTAAATTCATTCTTTTTAAAGTCAATCCAAAAATAAAAAACATATCATGTGTAAAAAACTAGCCGTTAGACATAAACATAAAATAATATTAAATTTATTTTCCTTTTAAATTTCTTTTTAATTTCAATTTTCTTTTTATTTTAAATTAATCCAAAAATCAAAAGTCCTTCATATATTAATCTCTTAATGATCCACCATTCAACCAATATGCTGCCACATGTCACATGCAGATGGTCTGGTTATGCCACGCCATCCATCACGGTATTTTCTCTATAGACTTGTTTCGGTCCTATCATCTTCGTTTTAGCTCCGATTTGAGTGATTCAAGAGGTGTTTGAATCGTTGTTCCGAGCTCTACGCTATGGACATATTAAAACACCAAGATTTTCAGTAATTAAAAATTGAGTTCGTTATCATCAAAACATCGATTAATTAATTAATTTGAGATTAAGAGCCAAAAAGCCAACATCTTGTCAAAAAATAACTTTAGCCTACCTACAGTAACAGTTTAAACTACCACACTAGTATTAACTGTAAGAGAAATCTATCCCTGTGGCAACGTTGGCCAGGAACCGAATCCTTGGTAAGAGGAACTGACATGATTGGTAGCACCCGAATCTAGGATCTAGGCAAAATCATCATTCTCTACCAATCACGTTTCCAAGACCAATAAATCAGATTTACTGTTTTTCCTTCTCTTTAGAAGAGTAGTGGGATCAGTGTCAGAACAACTGACACTACTGGTTTTTTCATCCATCCTTTTGTGCTCGAAAAGTAAGAACTGACATTCAAACAATTCTTGGAACGAGTTCATGATCTCGCGTGCAATGACCACGTTCTCAACCCTTTTGGCCAAAAAATCAGGTATGTTAGCCAAAATGTGAAGTCAGGCCAATAAATTAGCCTTCATCCATACCTCATATGCATTACGAACATTTTGCGATGCATTAAGGGTTGGGACTTGAGGATATTCCTCAACCATGACAAATTCGAGGTCGTTTGCCACGAAATATATTTTACACGATTCTTTCCACTGTATGTAATCGGTCAAATTAAAAGTACTAAACAGAAATACTAACGAGTTGCTGAAAAGAAAAAAACACATTGACCTCTGTTAGGTTTTAAGCAAATACCCGTTGTAAAACAAACAACATCCAATAAGGTTTTAGCAAAACTAATATGAACCTCGTGTGACATCTAGTTTCACAATGACGTTTCAAAGGTTTAGGACAAAAAGCCGTTGAAGGGAGGTTAATTATCCCTCCTCTGAATTGAGAAGTTCTCAGCTAGTCATTAATACCGGAACAACTTTTGCTCTTATAATGACTAGCCATCATTGATTTGGTCAAGAGATCATTAACTTACTTAACAATCTCCCATAAGTGTGATCCACCATGTTAGGCCCTAGAGATCTGCCCAAGCAGCCAATCCGGAGGGAAAAAGTCTAATTAAGGCAAAACCTAAAGCGACCCTATCCATTTTTGGAGTTCACTTAATCTTGACCGACTACACATAACCCATCCGAAGGGGGACGCTCCTAGGCCGCCACGAGGGAGTACAAAATGATCTCACGGTGTGAACCAGTGACAGAGACCATATGACGTATTGACACACACTCTTCACCCACTTACTATAAGCACTTTCTCTGTCCATCTTGATATTGACTCATGCAAACACCATCCGAAGGGGGATGCTCCTAAGGCACCACGAGGCCAAGCATGAATCTCACGATATAAACATTCAGGGAGAAAAATGAGTGGAATCATAAACATATCAGATAAATCTCTTCCTCCCACTAAGTATTTTATAACCTAGGGTTTATCTTACTTAGAAAAAACATGGCTAAGGATTTTAACTAAGTGACTTTTAGGTTTACCCAAGAGTAACTTTTACCTTGGATAGTTAAACAACTTTTGATCATCATCCATTAAACTCTTTAACGGAGTCTTTGATCAACTGTCGCATGCTGATAGAAATCTATCTAATTCACCTTTCCAGGTAGATTCCCAGGTAGGGGTGTTCTGTTTTTGTCAGCTTAAGAACCCCAGCCTAGACAGAACCCGCCGTAGACAAAAGGTCCCTTATAGATAGATTTAAAATAAATTTAATCTTTTATGCCAATCAATTTAATCTTATTAAATCGATTTTAAAAAATTAATCTAGGTTACTAAACTCTTTAGAACCATTGAACTTAGATCTATCTCAATCCAATTTTAAAACCCTTTTAAAAAACTTAAGTGTACCCTAAGTCGCATGCAACTCTTTCTTAACGATTTTAGTTCTAATTTCCTTTATAACGCTTATAAACAGAAACAACCAAAACCCAATGCAAAGCTAACACATTCAAGGCATCCATAACAATTATAAATAGCCTAAGTGTCATGCTCAATGCATTGTTAATTCATTGCTACCTTTTATATAACTCTTACATAAACAAGCAACGAAACAAGCACAACATGCTTTCATTCATCCTTAGACTATAACACTTATAATAAAAGGATGATGCATGATAATGCTCACTGCATGCAAAATATAACTCTTATATTTCATGATGCATGTGCATGCTTTCATGTAATTTTTTCATGCTAGATTATAACACTTATAATACATGATGCATGAATAATTGCACAACCTAAGGTGGGTTTTTAAACTATATGTCGAACACTTTGCCATATAAACACCATGCATCACATGTATGATAAACAAATGTTGATGAACCGGCTAGAATTGTCTCAAATCCACAAAAACTAAAGCTAACTATTACAAAACAAAGAGTCTTCGGTTAAAACAGGCAAACCGAGTCTTGTCCGGTCGAAGCAACGCATCTCCAACTATCGTGCACCAAACTCCCCGTGATCGTCTACATGAAAAAAACAAATGATTTGTTCTATCGTTTACCAACACTCTTAAAGGTAAATGATCGTTTAGCAACAATCGTGTACCTTTTACTAAGAGATGAAGCCCAAGGTATGCGATTTTCTAGTACGCTCCGCACAATATAAGCCTTACACGACCGTCTAAACGACTACAATGCGGCGAAGCACCATTGCCTAAACGATCGCTAAGCGAGCGCCTTTGTATCGTATACTACACGATCGTGTAGGTAGTAACTAAGCGATGAGGCAAGCTAGCTACACGACATCTAGTGCGTGCCTTCTTCTAAACGACGAGCATCAATGCTCCCACTATGCTCATTTACCTCCAGCGTCTACGCGATCGGGCAACCAATGCTACGCAAAGTAAACGATTTACCCGATCGTTTAGTAAATATAACACGATCGTATAGAAAAATTTTACACGATCGTTTACCTTAGGCTACACGATACGACGAACTCTTGGTCTTCTTCTTCGTTGAGAACTGCATCTCCATGCTTTAGAACTTCATCACGGATGACTCGACTAACTCAAACTCTTTGAATTATAGACTCGATAACATGTGAATTACACCAAAAAACACAGAGGCCCTTACAAATTAACACTTTGTAATTGAAAGCTTTAAACAAAGGCAATTAAACTTTAAAACATCCATTAACACCATCCACAAAAGCATTTAACAATTAAACACAAATACAAAAAACCCACTACGACTACAAAGAAGTTCAAAATAGATTTGAAATTTGGAATATCAGAATAACCTGGCTCTGATACCAATTGAAGAAAATCAAACACGAGGATTTCCATGAGCAGCGGAAGGATCTTTCCAAATTTCAATCGTATATAAACATTACAATTACAATCACAAACAACAACATACGGTTATGCATAAAACAGAAATTACAGCATGCTTTACTATAGATCAAGGACAAGAATCAATAAACCTTTGTAGACTCATTTTCAAGTTTCTTGATCATGAACGTTCGATCACAGCAACACAGTAACACACGAACGTTCGTCCAAAATGATTGTTACACTGCACGATCACAGCGAACTCGAACTAAGCGATCACCAAGGTCACGAACATCTCGAACACCGCAACAGCCTCCACAGAACCTCGACTGTGTCGAGTTGAGTATGACACCATCAAAAAGGTTACATTGGTATTCTCGGTGTTAGAGTCCAAAGGGTAGGCTCTGTATAGACTTGGTTAGAGAAAAAAAACCGAAGGAAGAACAATCGTGTAAACGATTGAGCAAGTGGGAGATGACACAACCTATCGTATAGGTCAATGTCCAATTGTTTAGTAAGATCTATGCGATCGTTTAGCAAAAGCTATGTGATCATTTAGCTCGTTGTCTAGTTGAGTGTCTATCATGTAAGAATACTCCACGATCGTTTAGCTAACTCAAAGCTATCGTTTAGTAAATCTGATTTACTTGACAACTATCCGCGAGTAATTTTCGAAAGTGGAAATTTCTAATTCACAACTTAGTAAATCTTTTTCTTTTACTAAAATTAGGAAAACATTTTTTCTTTTATCTCATGGTTACCATGAAACTACCAATAATCTCCCACTCAATTGGTTATTAGAGAAAAAGAGATAATTATCCAATAATTAATATTATTATAAATATAAATGATAACTAACTTACCATAATATATTTATAACCTATAGTTTTAAAATTTCATCTCATAAAACATATAAACCATAGTTGTTTTTCTATTCCATGGCACTTAATGAAAATCTCATTTATATTAATCCTCCACTTGATGTATCTCATATACCATACCCATTATATCATATATAATCAAACTACCTCTTGTCAATTTGAACAATTCAAATCAACACCAAGAACTGTTCCTCAGCTTGAATCCATTAAGCTACCAAGGGGACCTTAGGGACCTGTTGCTCAAAACTCCAATGATACGTGAATAACTGACTAAACTCTTTAGTCATGGGATCCACCATCCATTAACTGCCAGGCACTCCACTAAAGACCGACAGCTGAACTCTCCTTGCTACAAATATATTATGTGTCCATCTTAACCAATCAACAGTGCAGCAACCCTTCACATATCGCTCGTAAGTATAGCTCAGCCAATAACCGTTATGCCCCTGTAGTTACATTTAACTCTTTAAATACCACTGATTCTTCTAATGAACATAAGTCATAGTCCTACTATGACTGAGTCCTCTCTTCCAAAGAGAAGCTGTGGCCACTATGTTCAAGCTCCGGAATCAGTCTTTAAGGGAGCAATCTATCTACTTACCCCTACTTCGGGGAATGAGTGAATTCCATTTTGTGTAAGTGAGTTCCCAACTCCCAAATCAAACAAGTCCCCAAAAAGGTAGGCATGTTAAGTTGACAATCTGACCACTTTCACCCATACTAATCAAATGACTGCCCTCAAAGGCAGGAGTTCCCAAAACACTCAAGGTTGAGGTCGTGTCACCTATGGTCGTTTAGGTGAGATGTAAGTCTCCAGTATCAACGTGTTATATATAGAGAAGAATCATCTCGTGGTCTGATCTTATACAAACTCTTTGTATAGGACACCCCCGCTCGCATGTCTCCACATGAATGGTTAGGATCTATCATCTGTAGTAGTTTACAATACTTGCAATCCTCTACAAAGCAGGCCATATACGTAATGTCACCAGTATCAGGTATCCCACCTTAATTTTTATACTACATACCTATTTAGGTTATCACTTAAGTCATGATCCACTTGTATATCCCATATACATGCTTAAGTTTATATACAATAACCATGGAGCTTTGTTTATTGGATATGAGTAAATGCTAGAATGAAATAACAACTATTTTATTCATAAATAATGTGTATATTACAAACAACGAGACTCCGAGAGAATTAGGACACCAATCCCAACATCCTCTATATGTAACATAGACAAAAGCTTGTTGGGTAGGTAATCAGGACTTGGTTTTTCAAGAGTGGGTAGGTAAACAGGACTTGGTTTTTCAAGGTTTCGGCAAGGTTTCAAAGCAGGGAGTCATATGATTGCTTGCTCCAGTGTCAACAATCCATTCATTATCAAGGAAAAAATTAGTATCTAAAAAATTTGCAAATGCAGTGTGAGCAAAGTTGGTATCTATGCTATCTTTTACTTTCTTCAGCTTTTGCATTTCTTGTTGCATAGTGTTCATCATCATTCCAAGAGTTTCAAGGCTAAGATTGATTTCTTCAATTTTTGCAGTTTCAGTCATGATGGATTAAAAAGTGTTTAGAGAGAACATAAAGGAATGATTTTAGAGCAGGATCGCTTTGATACCATAAAGAACATTTGAATTAGAGTTTCAATCAAAGCATATTTTTACAATAAATTATTATAAATTACAAAGAATGACTCTTAAAAAACAACAACGAGAAACCTAAAGAAAAATAATAAATTATTGCCCTAAAGATAAGGAAAGAATAAAGAAGACCTAATCAGGCCTAACCATAATGGAAAAATTAACTACAAACAAAACAATCCAATAAGGAAAATAAATGGAATGAATAAATTTTCATAAATCTTCCAATTGTATTTCTATCGTTTTTGTTGTCTATTAGAGATACAAAGAAGCAAGAACAACATTTTGGTCAAGACCACAACAAAATTGATGGATTTGTAAGCATTTTTTTTAGTTGTTGTAGTAATTTATTAATTTTGATTTGATTGCCGTATTGTTACTTTTATGTATGTTCAATTGTGGTGTTTTAGGTTAGATATGTTGAATTCTCTAGTGTTCTACGTTTGTTTGTTAGTCTTAGATTGCTCAAGACGTGGTACTCATTACTCGGTGTCACTCTAAATAACAACGCCCTTAAGAGTTCTGGATTAAGCCTACACTAGTAATCATTCCAATTTCCAAAGTTGAGTGACAATGCAGACGAGGTAGACTATATACTTAAGCATACATTTTGCAGCTAATCAGACGTTGCTTCTTGACAAATTAAACATGGTATACTTGATCTTTCTGCCGCTCCTTGCAAGACTTTCAGGTTGGAAGACTATATTCTTACTTTATTGCTTGAATGTAATGTGTGTACGTTTTGCTTGAGAAAGATCACAACTAAAATGATAAAACTTTTTAATAGTAACAACTTTTTAAAGCTAGGGTGTAACGCCTTAGACCCAAAATTCAAATGAGGAATCAGCATCTAATGATTCTACATTCTTTTGCAACTTGATCACACTATCTACTTATCTTAAATGTCTTCTAAGAGTGAAGACTATCCTCATAAACTAATATGAGTTCTTTTAATATGCTTTGTCCTCCTCACATGTATCTTAAGAAAACTCACAGTAGATCACAAAGTATAGAATTGCTCTAAGCTAAGCAAGCTTAACTTAACTTAACTTTGGAGTTCCTATGATCGAGCCACCAAAAAAGAATGTGCACTTTGTTAATATAGGTAGTAGCTTTCAAATCTTTTAAGCGTTCTTGATCATACTTTCATATCCTTAGGACCTCTCTCATTCAGATGTGATCTCGGTTCATTCATGTACCCCTCCTAAACCCAAGGGTTACATGTCCACTAGCTTCCACATTAGTTCATTCTTGAACCACATCTTACTAGGAGAGGTTCCTCTTTGATACCATTTGTAACGCCTCAGGTTCAAGTTTCAGAATCTAGATTCGACGTCTAATGGCCCTGACATTCACTTGCATCCCCTATGATCGGACCATGTTATTTACTCGTCTTAAATTGCTTCCAAAAGTGAAAAATATCATCACAAACTAATCTAGGTTTTTTTTAAAACGTGCTTTATACTCATTCACATGCTTTCTAAGATAATTTCAAGTGGATCATCTAACTTAGAAAATTGCACCAAGCTAAGCAAGCTTAACTTTGCAGTTCCTATGATTGAGCCACAAAAAAGAAAGGTGTATTTTGTTGATATAAACTGTAACTTTTAATTCTTTTGAACCTTCTTAACTCTGTCATATTCTTAAGGTCTCTTTTATTTGGATATAATTTCGGTTCACTCATATACCCCTTTCCAAACTCGAACGTTACAAAGGAATTAGACATTAAATCTATTTCCATGGGTTATAATGTTGAAATAATCCTTACCCATTGTTTTGGAATCTATTTTTCTTAGTAAGCTAAACTATACAAATATTATTGAACAATAACTATTTGCATATATTATTGTTTATTTTTTGAGTACATAATATTATAAGAGAAATTTTCACAGATAAACAAAATATCAAACTATTTACAAAAATCGTAAAAAAAAAAAAAAAAATACTGATAGACACTAGACATTAATAGTATCAATCAGTGATAAACTTCCATCAGTTTCTATTTTTGATAGATACTGATAGATTTCTATTAATCTCTATCAATCTTTATAAAAAAAAGATTAAAATTTTGTTATGTTGTGTAAATAGTCTTTCTTATTTATTTTTTTTTTTTAAATCTCTCGATTGAAGAAAATTTTCAAATATGACAGAAATTAAAAGTAATAATCTATTATTGTACTTCTCTCCTCATCCAAATCAATTATTAATTGTATAAATAAAGTATTAATAAATATAATAAAAGGGTGTTTTAGTGTTACTCAATGATGAATTGTTATCGTTATCAATTTCAGAAATTTAGATTTACAGATATATCAATAAATATTATTGAGAGAAGCGGGAAAATATATGCTTCAGTATAGAAAAACCCATCAACGAACCAAAGACACAAATTAATTTTCATGGAATAAACATTATAAATATTACTTGTTTCGAAAATATATGCATCATACTCGTTTGGCTCGAAATTATCCTGGTATAATAACATACTAGCACACACTTAAAACTACATTATCAATTTGTTAAACTTAAAAGAAGAGTAGCAAGATAGTTATTTTTTTAAAACTTCACGGTTAAATTATAAAAAATGTCATTGAACTTTATACTTTATGTCAAAAATGTTCATGAAGTTTCAAAAGTTTAATAAATATCCTTAAACTTTTAGAAAGAGTTCAAAAATACCCTTACCGTTAGTTTTGGATGAAAACCGTTAAGGTTTTGTTTAAAAAATACCCTTGAACTTTCAAAATGTTTCAAAAATAACCTTTAACTTAATAAAAGTTAAAAAATACTTTCATCGTTAGTATTTGAACAGAAACGGCTAATTTCTCGTGACAAAAATGACTTTAAAATTAAAAAAAAAATTAAAAAAATGTTCATTGTGATCAATTTATTTGAAGTTTTCTTAAGTTTGAAAAGAACCAATTTTAAAATAAATTATATAGATATCCTCATTTTACTCATATGTGTACTCTCATATTTCTCTTAATTTTCTAATTCTTAGCTCACACCAATTTTCTAAAGAACCAAAATAAAAACCAACATTTTACATTAAAACATAAAATACCACAATATTTCACAAAATTTCAAAATCAAAATTCCACTTGAAACATACTAAAACGATAAATAGTCAAACTAAAAAAGTATCAACTTAAATTGTGTTGGTTCTTAGGAATTCAATATTTATTTTAATTCTTTGATAGGTTATCAAGCAAAAGAAGCTGTGCGGACGTTTTAGATGCAATTCGGGCTTTAAATGAAGCAGTTAGCAATCAATGGATGGCAAGACGGTGAAATCGAGCAAGGGACGACATGACGTTACTTAAACATTACGATACTTATGCCTCGCGCCATTCACAGAGATAGTCTGCTAGGCAAGCGTTGTAGTGCTGGCACCACAACGCTCTCCATTTGATATGCACACATGAAGAGACATTCCTTCCAATTTGCTCTCCAAAGCGCTTTGTGGGGGGCTTTCAGCGTCGCAACGTTTTGGTATGTGTTGATTGTTGAGAAAATTGGTGGAAGCTAACAATTGGAAAATTAAGAGAAATATGATAATACATATACGAAAAAAATGAGGATATCTATATAATTTATTTTAAAATTGGTTTTTCTCGAACATAGAAAGACTTCAAACGAATTGATCGGTAGGAGCATTTTTTTATTATTTTTATTCTTAAAATAATTTTTGTCACGAGGAAGTAACGTGTTCAAATACTAATGGTTGAGATATTTTTGAAATTTTATTAAGTTAAGGGTATTTTTGGAACATTTTTAAAGTTTAGAGGTATTTTTGAAACAAAACTTTACGGTTTCCATCTAAAACTAACAACAAGAGTATTTTTTTAACTCTTTTTTAGAGTTTAAGGGTGTTTTTGAAATTTCAAAGGCATTTTTTACACAAAATATAAAGTTCGTGGACATTTTTTAAAATTTAATCAAAGTTTAGAAGCCATAATAAGATATTGAATTTAAAAGATTAAAATATCACTTTGATCTCTTTATTTAAGACTTGTTTAAACTTTAAATTTAGGTAGTTCATATACTTTTAATAAAATCTAAAAGGAAAAAAAAAAACTCTAACTTATATATTAACATTTTCGTAATAAATTTTAGAAACAGGTTCACATGAATATTATATCTTGTATAAAAATTATTATTATTATTATTATTGTTGTTTAACAAATTAAAAAGCTATAGATGAAAATGTTATTGGTACAGAGAGACTAAATATGGATAAAGTTGGAGGACAAAAATGGTAATTTGTTTTTTACGAATTTAAAAATATTGTATAGTGTTATATGGATATGATTTGAAAAAAGTAAGACAATGAAATGAAGGGGGTGTGTATAAAGAGGGGAATCTTGAAATGAAGAGACCATATTAAAATTCATAAATTGTGTAAATCACTTGACCTTCCCCCATTTCATTTGTGGCTCTTGAAATCAGTGAGAAAAATGGGGGTTTGTGCTTCAACTCCAACAACAACAATAACAAAGAATCCTAAATGCGGAATGAGATTTCCAAATCAACAACAACGACGACGACAATCAAATCTGGATTCAATCAAGATCATTCACATGGACGGCTTCATCGAGGAATTTTCCGATCCAATCAAAGCCTCCAAAATCACATCTCGGAACCCTAATTTCTTCCTCTGCAATTCCGAGCAAATGTTAATCGGTAGCTGCGTTCCTTCTCTTTCCGCCGATGAAAACCTTCAAATCGGCCAAATCTACTTCCTCCTCCCTCTCTCTCTCGCTCAATCCCCCCTCTCCCTACCCGATCTCTGCAATTTCGCCATTAAAGCTTCCTCTGCTCTTCGAACTATTCAATCTCCTTTCTTCAGGTAATAATCGCCGATATGCATTTCGCTCGTTGATTTGTTCGCCATTGTGATTGATGGTTTCGATCGGAGTTTTGTTGGTGTTGTTCTTGTTATTGTCGATCGAATTACAAGTCAAGTGGTGAAGTCGATCGATTCGTTTTGTTATGTATGTTCCGTTTTGGGGGGGAATTAGATTGATGTTGTTTATTAATGTGTGTGAAAGTGAATTGAAAAGGCTTTGGGATTCTCATAATACTAAACGACACGGTGAATAATTCATTCTCTCTTTTTCATTTTCCTTCTTTTTCTATTCTTATTTTCTTCTCTAAAAATAATCGACATTTGTTTCAAAATTTAAATAACACCTTTTATTATTCCAAAAGTTTCATTTGAACTTTCAAACAAGTTTCCAAATTCCACTTATCTCTACGGCGTTGGAAGAAAAACTCAAGAATGTCGCGCTGGAGACTAGAAAGATTCTTTGAATTAAGTTTGAAACAACAACAGTATTCAGACATTTTAATTTTTCTTCTAATGTTCTACACTTTTTTAGTTGAAAAGATTGTTTTCAAATATTTATGAAAAAGTTAAAAAGATGGATTTTTGTATGGAAGGCCTCTTTTTGGGAGGCCCAAATGATTTTTAGTCCACAATTGCGTTAGCCCTATGAGAAGTTACAAAATTGACCGTAGAGCATGTGAGGGCCTATCGCTCGAACTAATTCTCAGTTCTATATTTTTCATCTCACTACTTGGTCTCAATTATCGCGAGACATGCGTTACATAGAAACATGGAAATGGCAAGTGTTACCTTCAACAAAAAAAATAGAAGGAACTAGTATCCGTCGGAGAGAATTAGCTTGGCAAAGATCACATCCTTCACAGCGAGATGCAATAGTGAGGGCGAGATGTAGGAATAAGAATTAGTTTGAGTAGCAGATCTTCGCACGTGTATGGGGTTAATTTTGTAAGGAGCTGATATAAGCGTAAGATCATTTTTTATTTGATTTTCAGTCGTGTCCAAAAGTCATTTGGACTTCTCAAAAAAGGCCTTTCGTACAAAAAAATGTCAAAGATAATATTACAATTTTATAAATATTTTAAAAAAGAAATAAATAATAAATAATAGTTTATATAGTGTGAGAGGACGAGGACAAGGAGGAAATAGGATTAGTTGAAAAATCTAATGAAAAAGAGATGTAAAATTAAATGCAAAAAAGAAAAAGGGAGAATGGTAGTATGAGTCTTGAGACAAAATAGTCTTTATTAAAAAGGTTAAAAGCCAAAGAAGGAATCTAAAGGATTTTGCTATCTTAGCCAAACCAAAATTTTCATTTTAGAGTTATTGGCATCGTGAAATCAATAGGATGCACTAGAACATTCCATCCAGATTGGCAAGTTCAGCCAAATGTTTTATTATAATATTTGAATTGTACCAGAGCTACAATAATAATAATAACAATATTATTATTATTATTATTATGTTGGATGAGAGAATCTATTTTTTGATTTTATGGTTGATAGTAAATTTTTTATGTTAGTTGGACTAATCTCATTTTGGCATAAGTTCTAAAATGTTGATGTTGGTTAAATATGGAATTTCGGCCCATCATAAATCATAAAGATGATTAGTCACTCAAACACAGATGTTACATAGAAATCCCAGACAAGTACTATAACAACAAAATACCAATAACAAGAGATCAAGTAAAGACACACAAAAGTTGGTGACCCAGTTAAATGAAAATCCACATACGTCTTGGGAGTAGTGTGCCTAGGAAAGATAGCCCACTAATATTAAAGAATCAAGTAATTACAATGTAGTATTTATCTGTAATACATCAACTACTACAACGATTCACGTAGAGTTCAACTCACAAATCACCTAGGCCCCTAGATGGGAGACTCCCTCTCAAAAGAACTCAAGTTCCTCCTGAGTATGATAATATTAGTGTTGAATACTTTGGCTTCCCAGAGTGTGTGAGACTCCGCTCCAACTATATTATCTTCCCTCTTACTCAGTGAACTCCCTTCACTGACGAATCTCAGATACTCCCTAAGATGGAGAATTCCTTCCCGAAAATGAAGTCTTAGGCTCCCTTTAAGACTAAGAATCACTTCTCTACAATAGTGTTTTACGCTCCCCCTAAGATTGGGAATTCCTTCTTAAGATGACGAAGAAAAAAAATCAATAAGGTCTAGAGAAACGCTCAAGATCAACAATGGTTCTTCACAATCTCATGGATTAACACACTTGTGTTTTCGGCACAAACACAATACAATGGCACAAATATTCTTCAAATGACCAACCCTAAAATTGAAGAAAACACAATATATATATATATATATATATATATATATATGGATAAGTTTGAGAATATCTTTTTGGAAAGAATAAATCAACTCTGCAAGGAAAAAATACAACAGACAATGAAATCTAAAAAATCCTGCTGATAGATAAAGAAAAAATCTTCTGCAAAATCTACTGCCTTCCACATTATAAATGTCACATAAAAATTCATAACATGTTGTGAGACATGTTAGAGAAATAAGTTGTTCAAGTTTTGCCTGTAATAAATAAACCAATAATATTGCAATAAAAAATACCCTAACTTATTATTCTAAATTGATAAGAAAATGTTGTATTTTGAGAATTTTATAAAAGAGCTATCTTAGATCTGATTGTAGAATCGATATGGCAACCCCTAGAGGGGTGAATAGGGTTTATTAAACTAATGAAAACTTTTTCCTAAATGTTGGCCAAATTAAGCAAATTAATGCACTTTTGCTAATAAGTAATTTAAACAATAATTTTATACATATACATTCACTTCAAAATGATTAATAAAATGACATTAACAATTTCAAGCATCCAATTTAATTTCAATAATAAGATTCGTAAGAGATATGTAAATTAAAAAGCTACCAATCAAGTAAACAAATATGAGCAATTAACTTCAAAAACAAATATTTCAATTAATTTAATGTAATAAACTATAATAACACATTAATTGCAAAATTAAAGTAGTATTGGGATAAAGAAATTAACACCGTGATTTTATAGTAGTTCCGCATAACCAGCCTACATCTACTTCCCAAGCTCCACTTGGGTATATCACTATGAAATTGATTCTTACCACGGCTTAGAGTCGAATCGTACAATGTTCTTTTTTTGGCGCAAGAACAAACCCAATCCTTTCCACAGTTCAGGATCAAACCATTATGACTCTTTTTCCGGGATCAAGAAAAACCCTTCCAGTAGTTTGGAAAAATAAATAGCACCCTTGATAAACTCTAAAAAAGAGTGGATTTACAAATTTAGCACTTAATGAATCAACCTTCACAACATAAAATATCTCTCTCAAGAAAAATATGAAGAGAAGAAAATTGAAGCTTGGAGAGAAAGCAACCATTGTGGCTTAATAAGTTATGGAGGATTGAAAATAATAAAAATTGTTATCATGATTTGGAAAAGAAGATAAGTTTAAATAGAGAGGAAAAATTGTTGAAAACTACATTTAATTTGGGCTATTGGATCTTGTAAAAGAAAAATCAATGGTGGAGATTTTTTCTTTTTGAATCAATTAGCCGTTAGACATTAACAAAAAAATAATATTAAATTCTTTTTTTTATAAATTTAATTTCTTTTTAAAAACCCCAACAAAAAGCAAAAACTCACCATGTCTACAAGATTGCCTTTAGACACAAATATAAAATAATATTAAATTCATTTTCCTTTTAAAATCATTTTCATTAAGCCCACCATTTGTCCTCTCTCATGCTCCAAGTGGCACCTTCAATTTGTCCACTTTGATGAGAAAAATTTTATCACATTTAATTTTGGCACCTTCAGCCATATTTTCGTTAAGTTTGTTTCGGTCATATTTTCTTCGTTTGTACTCTGATTGAGTGATTCAAATTGCATTAGAACCATTGTTCCAAGCTCTACACAAAGGACACTTCAAAATACTCAAATTGTTATTAAATAAAAGCAGGTTTGTCATCATCAAAATATTAATTAATCAACTAATTAAAAGTAATTAATTTGAGATTAAAGGCCAAAAAGCTAATAATCTCCCCTGTTTTGATGATGACAAACAAGTCAAGAAAAAAGAAATCCAAAGAGATGTGTGATATAATATGAACTCAAATCACAATCAACACATACATAATTTTAGTTAATTTGAAAACAATGTATATTTCAATAGCAACAAACTTTCATTTTTCTAATTAACTCTTCCCTTTTTGGAATCAATGTGTATATTTCAAGGGGCATCGTGTAAATTCAAGAGGCATCGTAAAGAATCAATCAAGTATAGTCTAATTCTATTTATGACCAATTTCACAAATTTCTCTCCCTTTTGAAATCAAATGAATACTCCCCCTTAATAAGGAGCAGAAGGACATTTATTTAATACATATCTACTCGATGGTAGAAATATCAAACAAAATCACCAAATAGAATTTTATTCCAAAGACAATTACTCTCCCTAAAAAGATAAACAATATGCATAAGAGGGACACATCAATAAATTAATATGGAAATCAATTTCATTCATACATGAAATTCATAAAGTATATAATTCTCTTTAAAACCAAGCACTCTCTTACTAATAAAAAATATTAATTAAAACCAAGGAGATAAAATAATTCAATTAATTCAAACAATTGAGATACCAAAATATAAAATATTATAACATAAACATCAATTGTTGGAAAACAAATGATACTAAATAAAAGCAAAGAAACATTAGCAAATCAATATAAGCATGCTACCATAATAAATATATTTATACTAATTTTAAACAAAATGCTAACATGGATAAATGAAGTAAATCAATTCAAATATTCCCCTTATGAAAATAAATTTAACAACCCTTCCAAACAACATTAGAAAACACATTCTTTTCAACATACGACAAACTATATACTCATAGAATATACGTAACTCAAGGTTAAAAAGAAAACATTAATAAAAATATACTCAAATTCATCCAAAGGATAATCAACATATTTTAAACTCAATATCCTGTTTGCTCAAAACTTTCCAATAAAAACACAAAGATAGAGCAAGTGCCTAATGTTGGAACAGTAACAACACGCAGAGGAAGGGAACAGGATCCATAAGCACTCTAACTCATTAATTTTGGCTGAAAAGAAACATGCTAAAATAGAGTTTAATGGGTTTCAAGAAGATACCTTAATCGAACCGTTGAAATCTTTATTTTCAGTTGCTAAATCCTCCAAATCTTTGTGCAGACCACCACAAGATCTTCCCTACTATTCTCTTGGTGATCTAGATTGAGTTGTGGGACTCAAGATAAGAAAATGAAGAACACTTTCTTCATCTGAATTTTTCAGGAAAAGTTCTATCGGTTCATCATCTTCATTTCACTCCAATCTCTTCAATATATTGTAGACTATCATGCAAAGAGATTTGCTACATAGGATGTAGCTCATGCTTGGAGTAAATGAAAGAAGAGGTGGGTTTCCTACCCCTAAAGCGGGTAGGAGTGAATTCCCTTTTGCATCCTATATCCCCAACTATCTATCCAGTCTTACCCATGAAATGACAGTCTTATTGAGTCGGCGCTGTTGAGTCAACCCTCACCTATGCAAATCTAAGGGTAATCCTAAATAAACAAGAGTTCATAGTTAGCTCAGGATTAAGGTCAAGTTACCTAGGTTGTCGCTTTAAAATAGTCAGTCTTAAACAGTAAATAGCATTATAAAGTAATAATGACTCATTTCGTGGTCCGATCTTGTACAAACCCTTTTGCACAAGGACACCGCCACTCCTTATATCCAATATGAACAAATTAGGATCACTTCGTTTATAGCAATTTACAACTCCTTGTAACAACTAAAGAGCGGGCCGCATCCAATAGTGTTACCAGAATAAGGTACCCAACCTTATCCATATACTATAGATCATTTTGACTATTTACTCGAACCTGTTCCACCTTTATGTCTCTACATAAAGTTCAAATACTCATCCAATAATAAAGGGACGTTTAGGTTTATTGGATTTCTATTCAAGTAATAGATCTATTCAATAACACCTTTATTGAATTTTTCGAATAAGTTTCATTGTTTACATACCACGAGTTTAGGACATAAAATCCAACACCTAATTGACCAAAAAGCCAAACAATAGCCATGTAGATTTTCTATGCTTTCTCACGACATTAAGTCAAATAAAAAATGCAATAAATCAAATTCAAACTTTTCAAATCATTCAAAATTCACTTATCATAAAAATATGCAAAGCATAATTATCTCAATGGTTCAAAAAAGTAAGCTTTTTTTTTTGCTCCAATTTGAATTAATTCCTCATTTTGAAGTCCAAACAACCATTTTCTTCTTGAACTACCCCTACAAATAAAACTCAACCAAAAGATTCTAGTACACATTTTCTTGGGTCCTTCATTGTTAATGAGCAGAGATTTTGGAATCCATTTCAATTTAGTTCTAAAATTACTAGCGTTCATTTTTTGACAAATAGCAAATATCAAATTAATGTCCAACTTTGCCACATGAATAACATGTGACATTAGGCAAGAATTTAGTCATCACAAAATGATTTTCACCTTATTTTTGTTCAACAACTTCTTTTTAGGAGTATTTTTCAATTTAAAACAATTTGGTCCTATGTGACCTATTAACTCCACAAAAATGACATATAGGCACAAATTTTGGTTTTTTGTGCACATTTTTAATATTTCAATGTTTAAGCACACATTTACCACTATGCATACAATTAGTTCTGACATAGGAATGATGGGGTACAAACTTTGATTTTTCGAACATAGGTTTAACATTTTAATGCTTATTTACAAATTTCACATTATGAGCACATTTTGATCTAGCATGAAAACATTTATGAACACACTTTGAATTTTCATGAATGTATTTAACTTATTTAACTTATTTATGCTTGGATTTAGCTTCAACAACATTAGATACATTAGGCAAAACATCTTAAGACATACAAGGTTTACCTATCTCAATAATCTTATCTAGTATTTGTGCACTAATAGTCAATTTCTTAATAGATTGTTTTGCAATTTTAAGTTCTTTTGTAGCAAGTAAATCTTTTTCTTTAAGCATATGCAAAAAATTATTTTTCTCATAAACATCGCATTCAAGAAATTTAATTTTGTCTGCAAAAGAAACTTTTTCTTTTTTTAAAGAAGTAACACTAGTTTCCAATTCAACGATTCTATTTTGAAAACTAGCAATTTTTTCACTTAATTCCAATGAGAAAGATCTAAAATTTTCATTTTCATTCCTCAAATCATTTAAACCAATTTTAATTTCGCATGATAAACATTTAAGTTCATCATTCTCTTTTTCGAAAATCTTAATTCTATCATTCAATGTATTTTTAACAGTACAACACTCATCATGCAACAACAAATTATTAGCTTTATTTTTCAAACATGCATTTTCATTTATCAAAGGTTCATTATCGATAGACAATGCTTAAAATTTATTTGATAATTTCACATATTTAGAACCAAGCTTTTCTAGACCATATTGCATGCTTTTAAATGCATCATATAATTCATCATAAGATGGGGTTTTATGGATTACCTCATTTTCATCACCCTCATCACGGGAATCTTTATCCAAATGGGCCCATTATGCACAAGGAGGATCCATTACATTTTTCTTTTGCCACTTTATGGATTTTCCATTATTTGAGAATTATAATTCTCCTTCACATCAAATAAATCATTAATAGTACAAGGAGAATTTTCTATACTATACATATTGTCAAGAAATTTTTAAATATCATATCCATAATCAAATTGTTCAGTTTTATTACATCCTTTACTATCTAAAGTATTACATAGGATATTTATGGCTTGAGCATTAGAAGAGAGTAATTTATCATTCAATTTTAATTTTGAAAAATTATGTTCACAAACATACAAGATATTAAAATCAATAGCAACTTCTCTTTTTCCAAATATCAAAATTTTACCATTAAATAAAGGAGGTGTATCAACACATTAACCTTCTAAAGTTGTCATAGCTCTAGCAATTAAACTTTCAAAATATTGATAATGTTGTAAAAATAATTTATGTATGGAAGAACCCCTTGCTCTGATACCAATTGCAGGAGTGAGAAACTCAAACAATGGGTACACACTAGAATGATTTGTGAAAATTTTATCACAAACGAGACACATACGAGAGAGCAAAACCAATTGTAAGTTCGATGTGACAATCCTAGAGGGGGTGAATAGGTTTATTAAACTAATGAAAACTTTTTCCTAAACGTGGCCTCAATTAAGCAAATTAATGCACTTTTGCTAATAAGTAATTTATACAATAATTTTATACATATACATTCACTTCAAATGATTAATAAATTGACTTTAACAATTTTAAACACCAAATTTAATTTTAATAATAAGATTGGTAAAAGATATGCAAATTAAAGAACTGCCAATAAAAGTAAACAAATATGAGAAATTAACTTAAAGAACAAATATTTCAATTAATTTCATGTAATAAACTACAATAACACATTAAATGCAAAATTAAAATAGTACAAGGATAAATAAATTAACACCGTGATTTTATAGTGGTTCGGTACAACCGGCCTACATCCACCTCCCAAACTCCTCTTAGGCATGTCACTGCGAACTTGACTCTTTCCACGACTTAGAGTTGAACCGTACAACGTTCTTTTTTCAGGTGCAAGAACAAACTCGATCCTTTCTGTAGATAAAGATCAAACTGTTACGACGACTCTTTTTTCGGGATCAAGAGCAACCCTTACAATAGTTTGAAAAAATAAATAGCACATTGATAAACTTTCTAAAAGAGTGGATTTACAAATTTAGCACTCAATGAATTAATACTCATAACATAAAATATCTCTCACAAGAAGAAGATGAAAAGAAGAAATTTGAAGCATAGAGAGACCAACAATAGTGGCTTAATGAGTTTATGGAGGATTGAAAATAATAAAAATTATTGTCATGATTTGAAAAAGATGTGTTTAAATAGAGTAGAAAAATTGTTGATAACCACATTTAATTTGGGTCATTGGATCTTGTAAAAGAAAAATCAATATTGGAGTTTTTTCCATTTTGAATCAACTAACCGTTGGACACAAACAAAAAATAAAATAAAATTATTTTTCTTTTTAAAAATTCAACAAAAAACAAAATCTCACTATGTGTCCAAAACTAACAGTTAGACACAAACATAAAATAATATTAAATTCATTTTTCTTTCAAAATCATTTTCTCTTTGAAACCAACCCAAAATCTCAAAAGCTTACTATCAATCCTTCCTCCTATGCTCCATGTGGCACCTTTCAACTAGTCCACTTTGATGAAAAAATTTTTGCCACTCATCAGCTCGAGATTTTTCCGTTAAGTTTGTTTCGGTCATATTTTCTTCATTTGAACTCCGATTTGAGTGATTCAAATTTAGAACCATTGGTCCAAACTCTACACGATGGATACTTCAAAAGCTCAAATTATTAATAAATAAAAGCATGTTTTTTTTTATCATCAAAATATTAATTAATTACATATTTAAAATTAAATAATTTGAAATTAAGAGCAAAAAAAGTTAACACTTGTAAATTTTGCCAGTTTGAAATATTTAGGAGCTTAAATGATTTATTGACAAGAAATCAAGCATAAGAAGTATTTTAGGGTATTGAGGGTAAATTGAGGTAATAGTGGAGCAAACTAAAGTTTATTCGAGCAATTGGGCTTGAAGAAGGAATAAAGACGAAAATGCCGCGCTCGAAGACAAGAAGACTAAGTGTCCCAACTGTCATGCCCCACAAGATGATCCTGAACATTTCAGAAAAAGACTCCTTAGCATAAGCCAAGAGGAGCCATGAAGTCCTGCAACATCCCAAGACATGGAGGCACGATGCCTATCTTCGCCACGCTAGGCGCACATGCATGCGCACGCCATGCCAGGCGTGCATCTCAAACACAACACGTGGGTCCCTCATGCACACGCCCACTAAAACACCTTTGTCGGATGACCATCCGTGCAGTCCTGTCGACATGCACGTGCGCCTATGCATGCGAACATTCTAGACGCATGGTGAAAGATCCAAACGCCTTGCCCATGTCCTAGGTGAGCCTAGAAGCTTCTGGAGAGTGTTGGACAGTACAAACACCTACACCAGGTGCCCAAATGACTCGAGATAAGTCTAGAAGGCTCTAGAGATGGTTGGAACGTGCATGCAGGCTCTAGACAACATTGGAATGCTTTGGATAGACTCGGACATCTCTAGAAGGCTCTAGAACATGTTGAATGAGTCTAGACAAGGCAATGTCAGCCAAGGATAGGAAGGAGCTGGAAGGATCTGGACATAACCGGATATTATAGAAGGCCTTGGTATGCACTTAGAAGATTGTAGAAAGGTGTAGATAGGCCCAAGACGTATCCAAATGGCTCTAGAACAGGCCATAACCGACCTCCCTAAGTCAGTGAGGACAATTCTATAAAAAGCCCCAAAGGCTCATTTGTATATTCATCAAGCAACAAGCTCTCAAAAGCAATACACACTCATTCCCAAACTCGTGTGTGCCTACTTCTCTTGTCCTTTTCGAATTTGTAGTGCCATAACCATTCTCAAACCTCTATAAAAGCTTATTTGGAGTGCCTTGATCATAAAATGTTACGACGAGCTATGGGCAACGTTGCAAGTGTCACAGTACTCTTGCAATGCGTCAAAATACTTTCTTTTGGTTTTAGGTCAAATGTACTGTAAGAAATTAGTGGAAGCTTAATTTTGGCCAAATTTCTTGAGATTTTACCTTGTTTTACTGTGTAGTAGATAATATGGATCAAAGATCGAGGTTTTGATATCCAAATATCCAACTAGGTTCGTGATACCACTATAAAGATTAGTTGGGCCTAAACTTATGGGTTTGTGAGATTTTGATCTCAATACAAATTGGTTTTAATACTACTAGTTTTGAGTTTTCTATTATTTGTTTTCATTCCATGAACCATTAGTATTGGTTAATGTGATAGATTAATCATTCAGAATATTTATTGTCCATATTTTCTATGTATGTATGAGTGATCCATACTGTCGAAAATGCATGTTTAGTTTGAGTATTAAATGGGTCGGGTGATTATAATTAGTCTATGATTTTTTCATGATTATCATAGTGTGCATACAAATCTTAGGAGTAAAAAAATGTTTAATTGATATTGGCAGTTTATTTTAGCATTCTAATCGATCAATTTAATGCGGCTAGTTGATTGGCGTAGAACACTATCGAGCCCAACTATTTTTTCTCTATTAGGCTTTAAATTAGAAAATTATGTTTATGTGAGAAGTCAATGAACAAAACCACTAGTCTCTAAATTGGCTTAATAATATCTTAAACTACCTCTCTTAACTTTCTCACCGCTATCTTTTATTTTCATGCATTTTAATTTTGTTCACAGGTTGAATCCTCCCCTTACTATTTTATATGAGATGATTTAGGGAGAGATAAAGAAAAATAAAGAGATAGAGAAACTTTAGAGAATTAGATTAGGGTTTCTCAACTATTCTCTTATTAGTAAAATGAACTTTTACATATATAATAAACTAAGGGATTTCTACATAAAAGACCTTAAGAATAGGCACATATTACGTTAAATGGATTTACATCTAACCACATTGTAGACTTTTTTTTTTTTTTTTTTAATAACTATCAATCACCTCAAACCAAATTTGGCTCACCATTCCTAGATTTATGGGGTTTATTAAATGGATTAGGTTTTCCTTAAAATTAATTTCTAATCCACTTGCTTTTGTTTCAAATCAAAGAGTTTTGTTTTTCTTGGAAACAAAGATAACAACTATGTTCGAGGCCCAATTTTAAGAATACAAAGTTCGTCAGAAGAAAGAAAAATGTATACCATAACGTAAGGAAATCGTGGTTATAAATACATTGCATATAAAATACCTCGTAATTTTTCTTGAGTGTCAACAACTTGAAGCATATGAGTGAGCAGAGGTTTTGAAGATGGACCAATTCAAAGGCTAGCATAAGAATTAACCCTAACCTTCACCGTTGGTGGCAAAATCCGGACAAGGATACTCATCGGTCCTTCATGTGTCTTTGACCGTTAATTTATAACTTCAGGGAAGGAAGACGACATGCAAGACAAGAAGAGAAAACATCGGTATGGTACTTGCTACATAACCTTTGATACTTAAGTCAGTATTTAGTAAAGTGTCAAACCAAGCTAGAGATGGGAGAGAAGAACTTACCTCTTGGTGTGTCTATGATCCCCTATTTATAGTGTGGTGACTTTGGATTCCTAATCCCAAAATGGAATAGGAAAGGTAATGGGGATAAGGAAACGTCGATTTTGGCCAACCAAGGGGACTCGGATCATGGCCTTTGAGAGACAATTCTTTCAGGATGGAAAATTGTCCTCTTCGATCTCGGACTCTAAGGACGAGGTGGGCTAATTGGGAAAAACGACCTATCTTGCATTGGCCTCGGTCGAGGAGGGAGATTGGGTCATTTGGCCAACAACTCTCCTTTCATTCCTCCCTTCGCCCATTGGCCCATTTCTTATGCTCCTCATATAATATTGGCTCGAGCTTGTGATGTGATTATTAGTCCAAAAATGACCCATAATATTAGCCCCCACTTCCTAGTTAGTGATTGAGTCAGCATGCAATTAGCGCAAAAAATCAGGATCAATAAGCACTCTAATTCATCAATTTTAGCATTAAGACAACATGCTTATTGAATAAAAAGAGGGCTTCAAAAATTACCTTTGAAGACTTCAAAATTCTTCAAGTTTCAGCTTGATTCACCATAGCAATACGTAGTAGACCACCACTTGATCTTCCCTACTATTCTCTTGAACCTTAGATTGATTTGTGGAAATCAAAATGAGCTGAATTGACGGTAATTTAAGAAGGAAAAGTCTGGTTATCAGCTTGAGAGTGAAGAATACTTCTTCAGTAATTTTTCTCTTAAAATTCTAAATGCATGGCCATCATCTCAGCCTAAAAACCTCAGGTTTTGTTCTATCTCTTCATGCAATCAGATTGCACCTCAAATAGACAGCTTATACTTGAATTGTGAGTAGGATTTTTTATGTTCATGTAAGTGGAACTTACACTTTTAGTGAATTTCTCCAAAATTCATTTTACTATTATTTTTTAAATTCTTTTTTAAAATTAATATCAAATTTTAGTTTTTAATTCTTTAATTAAACTAAAATTTCATTAATTAATTCAAAAATTAAATTTTCAAATAAAATTAATAATTAATTCAAAAATTAATTAATTCTATTAATTTAGTATCAAATATTAAATTAATTAAACACCAATTTCAAAACCATGAGTCCACATTCATATAATTAATATTTAAATCATATTTAAATATAATTTGCTTCTCCAATCTCATTTAATTCGATAATTAAAAGTGTAATTATACAACATATAATTACTAATTCCCTTAATTCGAATTTCAACATTTCAAATTAAACTTATCACTCTATTCTAAGGTTTATTCTATTTGTGAGCCAGTAGAGAGACCTAATGGACCTACAAATTATGGATTCCAACGATCCAAGATTAATCAGCTAAACTCTTTAAACTGAACTAATCAACATTCGTTAATTATCGGATCACTCCACTAAAGCCCAGTAGTTGCACTCCTCTCAATGTAGAGTTAATTGTATCCACTTGATATAACCATAATTAGTAAGTTAACCCTTCATAGGTTGTTCGTAATAACGGCTGGGTCAATAACTGTTTTATCCCCGAGATTATATCTTGTTCCTTAAGTCCCACGGATCCTCTAATGAACAATTGATTTAAGATCCAATCATCAAACTAAGTTCCTCTCGAGCCAATGAGAGGGTGAGACCCCTTGTTCAAGACCCGAAGTCAGTACTTAAGGGAACGATCTCTCTACTATCCTTAACAGCGGGTAGGAGTAAGTTCCGTCTTACGCCCTATGTCTCCAGCTATCTACCCGATCTTACCCTTGAAATGGGAGGCTTAGTGAGCCGACGTTGTTGAGCCAACCTTCACCCATGCAAATCTAAGGATAATCCCAAATAAATAGGAGTTCATAGTTAGCTCAAGATTAAGGTCAAGTTACCGAGGTCATCGCTTTGAAATAGTCAGAATTAAACAGTAAACAACGTTATAAAGTAAGAATCACTTGTTTCTTTGATTGATTTTAGACAAACTCATTGCATAGGATGCCCCCACTTGCATGTCTCCACATGAACGATTCATGATCACATTATTTATACTAAATACAAAGTGGGTTGAATCCAATAGTGTTACCAAAATAAGGTACCCAACCTTATTCATATACTATAGTCCATTCTGGCTATTTACTCGAACTTGATTCATTCTTATGTCTCCACATAAATTCAAATACTCATGCAATAGTCATTGATCTTAGTTTATTGGGTCTTAAAACTGTAATTTATATATTCAATAACAGTTTTATAAAATAAACCTCAATAATATATTTATTTAAATAGAATATGTTTAATATTACAAACTACGAGTTTTAGGACATACAACCCAACAGTTAGGACTTTGAAAGACCAAATTATCGAATTTATTAGTCCCTGCTTGGGAGTATGGTTTACCTTATAGCCTCAGCCTTACACAATGTGCACCTTGGAGTTTTTGACTATCCGATTTTAATTCCAAAGATCAACTTTCCTTTTCTGTCTTAGCTTGAAAAGTCCATTGAGCTCGCCAGGCCAACTTTAAGCTTTTCTTTCTAAGAAGGCACCGGGGTTCTTAGCCCCTAGATTATCCTGCGAATGACCATATCAAGCCTCTTGAGGCTTAATTCTTGGCTTTCCTTAGTTCAAAGGCTTCGAGGTTCTTAATCTCTTGAATATCCTCGGAATGACCATATCAAGCCCCTTGAGGCTTGATTTTTGGCTTTCCTTGGTTCAAAGGCTCTGGGGTTCAATCTTAGATTATCTTGGAACGACCTTATCAAGGCCCTTGAGGCTTGATTTTAGTCGTTCCTTGATTTGTTTTTTGTTTACATAATTTTGATTGTTGTTACTTTTTTTCTTCTCTATTAATGATAGGGTAGGATTTAACATTTGGCATGGACCAACATGTAGAAATAGGTGTCGGGCACGCAACTAGCATGTGGGCTGAGGCCGAGGTACTTATTATTATTATTATTATTATTAATATTATTATTATTATTATCATCATCTTTTGTTTTACCTCTTTTTGGCTAAAAAAAAATTATGGGGCCTAAGGTTGAACTGTCCTAGGGAAAAGTGGCTGGGAACCTTGAAGTTAGCCTCAGCCTCAGACTCGAGCCACATCGATCGGGTACTAAAGTCTTCTATTACTCTTAATTCTAGTTCCCTCAAAACCTTTACCAAGCATCTCGACCAATTATAGGTTATGTGGAAGAATTATTTCTCCCCGGCCTCGGGGTTATAAGTCAACCTAAGTCTTAGCCTTGTAAACTTCAAACCATACCAGGACCGAAAAATTAATGAATTCTAGGCTAAACTGTCATAGGGCAACGTGGCTTGGCGTATTGAGGTCAGCCTCAACTTTGAAGTACTAAGCCGAGCCGCACCACTCGGGCACTAGAGCCTCCTATCACTCTCTATTTTAGTTTTTCCTAAAAACCTCTACCAAGTTTTCTGGCCAGTTTTTAGTCTTTCGCCATTCCTCTCCATAGTTCTTTTGATGAAGCAATTGATGATAGATCCTCAGGTGCTCTACATTCCACTGGGGAAATATTTTATCTCCACTATCAGCTAAAGTATAGGTCTCATGCCAAACTATTTTAATAAGTATACGCCTTCCCAAATTGGATCGAGTGCTCCTATCGTTGGATCCGTGGTATTTTGCATTATTTTTCTTATCACAAGATTCCATTCTTTGAAACTTTGTTTCTTCACGGTTCGTGTTATAGTAATTTGCAATTCTATTTTTATACTTTGGTACTCAAAGTCATACTGTCTCTCGATGTTCATCCAATATGTCTAGGCTCATTTTTATTGGCTCTTCATTCTTTTGAGGATCAAACTATTCCACCTCATGTGAGGAAAAACCAAATTCTACTAGAACAACTACTCCTACCTCAAAAGAAAGAGAAAGGAGGGTCTTATCTATAGAGGTTAAAGTCGTTGCTCGATATATTTATAGCACCTTTGGTAGCCCCTTTCACCATAACCCTTTTAACCTTTCAAGTTTTCTTTTTAGGTTCTAATTTATAATTTTGTCACTGCCTCGACTTGTCCATTAGCTTGAGGATGAGCAGGAGACGAATGGTGATGCTTGATTCCAAATATAGCCTAACGTACATTATCAAGGAGAATCCTTTTTCGTGTTAATTATTATTTTTTTCTTTATTTATTAAATTTTTATTATTTTTAAATTTGGGTTAGACTCATCCTCCAAGGCCGATCCAACCCTTCTTTTTCTGTCTTTTTTTCTTCAAACTATCTTTTATTTTTATATTTTCATATGTCTACACCTAACCCTACCAAGTAATTCCTTTTTGGCTTTCATATTAAGGTCTCAGTTTTGAGTTTAAGCATAGAGGTTTACATTAATTGCCTCCAAGGGCAATATGTTTCCTGGATGGAATTGGATCAAGTGATTTAGCCTAAAGCTAGCGATCCCCTGAAGAGGTTATGGTCAAACTTGTTTTGGCCAAAACGAGCTCCCAAACATGTTTGTAAAAGAAGCTTAAAGCCATTATTCAAGGAAGGATTACTCATTTCTCTTTCTTCATAAAAAATATGTGCATTTCTTCACAAAAAAATATGTTTATGGTTGTGATAACCTTGATGTTCCCCATTCTCTGATGACTTTGACGAGAGTGAAGAGGGAAGAGATGATACCATGGTGACTTAGCTTTGAATCTTGAGAATGTGTCATATTTTATTTTATTTATCTTCCTGTATTGACTTTGTAAGTGCTGTCAGGCTGGACCCCTTTATTTTATTTTTTTTGTTATCATTATTCATCAAATTTATGTTTTAACTTAACTGCCATACCAATTTTGTTTGATACATTTGCCCAACCTTTTACTTAAAAACAAATATTTTACGGGGCCTTTAAGCTAGACTGTCCTACGACAAAAAAGCCTTAATACCCCAAGGTTAGCCTCAGACTTGGACTATATGGTCAGAACATATTACTCGGTTATCAAGATCCTTCTCTTATCCCTTATTTCAGTTCTTCCTTTAAGCCACCTGAAATATATACCTTTTTTCGTATATGTATCCTCATGATCACACCTTATAAAAACTGAATCTAAACATACTTCTGGAATGGACTCTACATTAGACCATTGTAAGGTAAGAAGGACTACAATATCATAAGGTCAGCCATGGCCTTAGAATCTTGAGGCTAAGTCATACCACTCGGGCGTGGGCCTCTCCTTGCACTCAACTTTAGTTTCTTCAAAGCCTTCAAATTTTTGTAGGGGAAAAAGGGCTCTAGTACCACGAGGTCAGTCTCGGCCTCGGGCCATACCACTTAGGTGTGGACCTCTTCCTGCACTGTATTTTAGTTTCCTCAAAGCCTTCATATCATCGTAGGGCAAAAAGGTCTCTAGTACCACTCAGGTGTAGACCTCTTCTTCCACTGTATTTTAATTTCTTGAAAGCCTTCATATCATTGTAGGGAATAGAGGGCCCTGATACCATCTGGGTGTGGACCACTTCCTAGACTCTATTTTAATTTTCTCAAAACCTTAAGGTTAACCCCATCTATCTCACGAGCCTTTTGTAAATGCCCATGAATATCACGTCTCTTTCCGTATTTTAAGAAGTTCTTGCTTCCAATGCTCTACTTCTGGTTTTGGCTTGGCTTCTACCTCGTTTTGAATGATTCTTTTCTCAAGTAACCTTCACATATTTATTTGTAATGTATCCTAAGTTATAGTTTTGGCACTTGATCCTTTGGTATGGCCTCGACCTCGACCACTATGGTTTAAGGGAGAAGTATGCTCATACCTCTTGTAGGTCTTCTTTTTGCTACTCTTCATGACTTTGACTTATTATACATTGATTGAAGATCCTTTTGCTTCATATTTTTTGACTTGTCGTGATTTTCAATGAGTGATTTTTTTTTTTGCTACAAGTTATTTTTGGGTTTTTTGAAGCTTTCCCATGTATCCAAAAGGTCTATTATTTAAGCTAAGTTCTGATCCAAAATTGTTATCATCTCCTCCAAAGTCGCAAATTCCACCTCCACCTCTTCCTTGGGAGGTCAAGGCTGAGGTGGGCTTACGAAAAGAAAATCATCCGTTGATCCTTCTGTCATTCTCTTAGGATGTTGATTCTAATTTGATTTAACTCCACCATGCATGCCCATTTCATTGTAGCCTAAATATTTCTTTAAAGTTTGTTGAGGTCGTAAACTCATTTCCCATAGACGTCATTAGCTGTTGATGAAAAATTCGGAACAAGAATACTCGTCTGACCTTCATGTGCCTTCGATGGTGAATTTATAACTCTGGAGAAGGAAGATGACTTGCAAGATAAGAAAAGAAAATATTGATATGGTCACTACCACAATATCTCTATTGTTTAAGTCAGTATTTAGCAAAGGGGCAGAGCAAGCTAGAAATGGCAGAGAATAACTTACCTCTGGGTGTGCCTATTGCCTCCCGTTTATAGTGTGGTGGCTTTGGATTTCCTAATTCCGAACAAGAATAGGAAAGGTAATGAAGATTAGGAAACATCGATTTGGGTTGACCAAGGGGACTCGAATCATGGCCTTTAAAAGGAAACTCTTTTGAGATAGAAAAATGTCTGCCTCAGCCTCAATCTTGAAAGAATCGTGAGGCCCGCAGCAGAAGTGGGATCGTTTCAAATTTTGATATTTCATAGAATAAAATTTATAGAACAACAAAATTATACATAATCAGAAAAGTTTACAGCATGCAAATGAGGGAAGAAAAAAGGGTTAGGAAAAGACTTACCCTTGAAGCCAAACCTTCTTCATGAAATCATTCCTAGATCCAACTATGAACCTCTTTTGAAATTCAAACCAAAACCAAGACACCACCAGAAGTGAGACCTTTGTATTCTCTATAGGGGAGGAGAAACGTTAGGAGTGTAGGGCACTGATTTTTTTTTTTTTTTTTGGGAAGAGGGAGGGAGTTTTTGAGAGGAAGAGTAGTTCTTGAGAGATTTTGGCAGATCAATCAATAACACAACATACATATAGACTCTATGAAATCCCATAAAACTACCCTACTCGAGAGAGAATTAAGGGGACAAAAGTTATTTCCCTCCCTTTAATTTAAAAAATTAAAATAAAATGAAATAAATTTAATTTGAATAATATATATATATATATAACTATATGTTATATCAAATATAGCACATGACCTATTGTTTTTATATTGTATCAAATACAATATAACCTATAATTTTAATTTCTCTCAATGATACATGGTATTTAATGTAAATCCAATTCATATTAAATTTAATTATATAAATCTCATTCATATAATTAATATTTGAATCATATTCAAATATTTAATTTCTCTCAAATAAACTTTATATTATAATGCATCAAATATATTATATTAATTACATTATATATAATTAAGTTAAATTATTTATATCACAAATAATTAATTCCCTCAATAAATTTGAACAATTCAAATTAATCCAAAGTTAATTCTCAATAATCCCTATTGAGCTATAGAGGGGATCTTACGGACCTGTAGATTGAAGCTCCAATGATATTTGAATAATTAATTAAACTTCTTTAATTAAATTATTCAATGTCCATTAACTGTCAGTCATTCTACTAAAGATCGACAGATGCACTCTTTGCACTGCAGATATATTTCTATGTCCATTGGATATAACTAGTCAACTGTACGATGACCCTTCACAAATTACTCGTAAGTACAGTACGACCAAAATTACTGTTTTGGCCCTAAAGTTACATCTAACTTTTTAAGTACAACTGATCCCTCTAATGAACAATAAGTCATAGTCAAACTATGATCAAACCTGTCTCGAGCCAAGAGAGGGTGTGACGCCCCATCGTTTAAGCACCAGAATCAGCCCTTATGGGAGCATTTTTTTTATTTATTCAGACATTAGGGAAGGAGTAAATTCCATCTTGTGTTGTTGTGTTCTAAACTCCCTAATCAGACGAATCCCCAAAATGGTAGGCTTATTGAGTCAATGATCAGACCACTCTCACCCTTATAAATAAAAGGACCGCTTTTATAGGAAAAAGTTCACAACCCACTCAGGATTCAGGTCATGTAACCTATGGTCATCTTGGTGAAATGTAAGTCTCTACTATTAACAGCGTTATATAAAGAAACTATTCATTTCGTGGTCAGTTTTATACAAACCTTTTTGTATAGAACACCTCCCATCACATGTTTCTACATGAATGATCAGGATCAGATCATTTGTAGCACTTTACAATAATTTTAACATCTAAAAAGCGGGTCATATTCATAGTGTCACTAGGATAAGGTATCCAACCTTATCCATCTACTAAAAACCATTTAGTTTATCACTTAAACATGATTCACTTGTATATCTCTACATACATGTTTATGCTATAGAAGATAACTTTGAGTGTTAATTTAATGGTTTTGTGGGTTAATGCTACTAAATATCGAATAAAATATGTCATATTTTATTAAATAAATAAATCATTTGTACATTAAAATTACAAATTACAGAACCCACGAGATTTAGGACATCAACCCCAACAATCTCTTACTTGTTCTAAAGCTAGTATAGTGTACATCATAAAAGTCACACTAATATAAAAATACATAAAACAATAAACTAGGGTATAATACCGCACCCAATAAAAAATCTCCCACTTGTCATAGACTAAATGTGGCCTGTCCTGTAGACCCATACTCTGTAGGTGACCATCAAACACCTTAGCTGTGAGGGTCTTTGTAAAAAAATTAGCAACCTTGTGCGTCGAAGCTATCTACTTGATAATCACGTCCCCTCGATGCACAATCTCCCAAATGAGATGATACTTTCACTCTATGTGCTTCCCATTGTGACTCCTTAGCTCTTGGGAATTAACCACAACACAATTATTATCACAATAAAGAGTGATGGGCCTAGACATGTCTGGAACAATTTACAGATGAGTCAAAAATTTCTTGAGCCGCATAGCTTCCTTAGCAGCTTCACAAGCCGCCACGTACTCAACCTCCATAGTGGAGTCAGCAATGTACCCCTGCTTGGTGCTTCTCTAGACTACTACCCCTCCATTAAGAGTGAATACTAATCTTGATGTGAATTTCCTAGAATCCTTATCAATCTGGAAATCAGAGTCCATGTTTCCTGTAAGGACCAAATCCTTAGAACCATACATGAATATGTAGTCCCTCATTCTCCGTAGATACTATTATCATGGTTAGTGACGCCTGAATCTATTATCAAGGCTGAATAATCATTCTCCACTAAACAAGACTCCAAAACAAGTAAATCAAATTTACCTTGTTTGGCCTTCTTCTTTTCTGCCAAGTATTTGGGACAATTTCTATTCCAGTATCTCTTCTGGTTGCAATGGAAACAGATTCCCTTTCTAGCCTTGGCCTTCTTACCCTTCTGGGCAGCTGGTGTCAGAAGAAGAAGACGCAGACTTAGTTCTAGAGGTCGAACCTCTGAAGAACTTCTTAGAGGACGAGGCAACATTTGCCTCTCCCTTCTGTTCCCTGACTTTCATCAAGGACTCGAAAGTTTGCAGCCCATTGAGCAAAGTGGAGTCAATCTTATTTATAACAGCATTGCTACGAAACTACAGGAAACTTTCAGGTAAAATTTCTAGGATGAAGCTAACCTGACTGGCTTTATCAATGACAGACTCAATCATCTCCACCATGTTAAAGTGAATCATCAGGTTTAAATTTTTTTTCTCAAACAGATTCCCCTTCTTGCATATGGGCATTGAAGATGTATTTAGGAGTGTCATGCCTGAGCTGAGTGAATGGTTGTCCGAACATTCCCTATAGGAACTCTATGATCTCACGGGCAGTGAGCATGGGCTCATGCTTCTTTGCCAAGACTTCAAAAAGGCTTGCCAAGATATACACTTAGGCCTTTTCATTTGCCAATACCTAATGCTCGTATGCCTTTTGAACGTTTCGAGTGACATTTTGAGCTTGTACTGGAGGACATTCCTCCACCCGAAAAAATCTCAAATCATCGATGATTTTAACTGTGTTATTCATGTTTTCCAGTTGATGTAATTATCGTTTGTTAACTTATTGGCGACGAGCATGTTTAATGTAGTGGAAGTCATTTTGTAAATTTTCTGAAACATACAATTTATTTATATTAGTATTGAAGCATTATCCATTTGGAAAAACCAATCAAATACTAGTAAAATAATTTAATGCATCCTATGGGACATCTATTTTGCAATGATGTTTCAATGAGGCAAGTTAAATGTAACGACCCGACCCCCTAGGACTTAAGTTAGGCTGTTACTAAAGACATGCATGCATGGAACTTAAAACGACACTCTGTTATGGTGAAATAAATGCTAATTAAATAAGGTAAATTTAAAAGACTTTACATTTAATTTCAAATATTAAAAACAACTGTAGGGTACCCATAAATCATAAATGATAATAAATAAATCTGGAAGAAATTCTAAATAGTAAGTTTTAAACATCAACACTGAAAGCTAAGAAAAACATGAAAAAAAGTTTAAATCTCATGAGCGGAAGCATAAAACTGGTCCCAGTGGCTCGTTTACGAATTCTGCTTGTCATTCGCCAGTGCGTTCCTACTCTTACCTGAAACATAAACATGAGAAAGGATGAGTATAAAATACTCAGTAAGTAACCCCACTACTCGGGTCAGGCTAGGCATCTATGTCCTCTAGATATCTACCTCTAGTGGAATATATAAACTGCTCTAGCCCTCATGGGACACATACATACATGTAAAACTTATTTTTATCCTACTGTAGTTAAGTATGCCCACTATCTCTAGTAAGTCCCGTAGGACCCACAACCTCTGGTGAATCCCGAAGGAAACACAATCTCTTACATATGCATGGTTATGCATACACCTCTTCGTGTACACATAACCCACTTAATGTGTACTTCTTTCGTACACATGGTTACGTATACACCACTTTCGTATACACATAACCCACTGAATGTGTACCTCTTTCGTACACATGGTTATGTATATACTTCTTTTGTATACACATAACCCACTGAGTATTTACCTCTTTCGTACACCCCAGATTCTCTCTATAAATATAGGAATGTGTACCTCTTTCGTACACATGGTTCTGTAACACCTCTCTCGTATACACATAACCCACTGAGTATATACCTCTTTCGTACACCCCAGTCCTCTCTATAAATATAGGGATGCGTGCCTCTTTCATATACATGGTTATGTATACACCTCTTTTGTATACACATAACCCACTGAGTATGTACCTCTTTCATACACCCCAGTACCCTCTAGGTATGTATCACTTTCATACACACCAGCTCTAGTACATCTCTTTCATGTACTAGTGCCCTTGGACGTGCATCACTTTCATGAAGTCATATAGTCTGGAAAGGAAAAGATATCGCATCAACTTCATATTACATATAACGTTCACATAATCATGAATTCTCTAAAATATCCCGATCAAGGTCTTGATCATGTTAGTTAACCTCAACATACATAATTAATCTAGTATTAATGGATCCACTCTAGTACATCAGTTTCATGCACTAACTCATGTAAACAATCAAACATTTGAAATTTCATAATACATCATATAGCTTACACACTTTCATAATAAATCACATAAATAAGCATATCAACAAAATGCTCCAACTTTTACCTAACTTTAAAACATTCCTGTAGTAGTGTCGCTTAACTCATAATTAGGGTCATGCTCAATCGTTCTTTTAGTATATCTCATAAAATTTTAAATCATGCTCATACATTAACATGCTTCAGACATATTATCACATGCTCATATATCTTTTCTAAACAGTCCATTAAATCTCAAAACAGTAAAAATTATCCTTGTAACTCGTCTTACAATCCACAACATAAATCATAAATTTATCGGCACAAAGGCGGTTCCAGTAGTAAGATTACTTACCTCAACTTGGTTAAAAAAAGCAAACAAAATCTCCTTAGAACTTCTTTAGAACACTTGAATCAACCTAAAGTTGTGGCTTGGTCCAAGAAAAATTCCAATATTTGATTTTATTAGCCAATCTGATCATGAATTAAATCCAAAATCAATAACTTAATTTTCCCACTATTACTCTCAATCCAAAAGAATAATCATCCAATAACTTACAAAACTTACCGATCTTCACCAATTTTCTACAAAACAAAATGATATCTAGCTTGATGGTCAATGCCTCAAAACTTCCAAACCTTGAATCTAAGTTTTAAAATCAAAGAGAGATTACTAGTTTAACCCAAAATCAAAGGGGTGAACTTCATCTCCTAAATTATAAGAAAAAATAAGTCTTACCCAAGGTTTTCCTCAAAATTCTGGCAAAGATCGGGGCAATGGTGGCCGACAGCGCGTTGACTTGTTGCTGCCATAGGTAAGCAGCGCGTGTTTCTGTCGGACGACATAAATTGTTTAGGCTAGCGGCTGGTAGTGAGGGTCTTGCATGAGGAGGGTTTGCGAGAGTGGGAGAGAAGGGGAATTTCTAGTTTACAGATTTTATTCAGCAACGATTACGAACAAACCAGAGCTTCAAACAACGATCCAACCGTTCAAAATGAAACACTATATGTCTCGAATAGGTTGACCAAATTTGAGCACGATCCAATTGTGCAAACTCTGGCCATCGACAATTTTGTGGAAGCTGTTACTGAAAAACCGAATTGTTTTCTCCCCCAATTTTTTACCTCTGTTCACTCTCATTTAATTTCGAAAAAAAATTTCAATTCTTTTATTTTTTTTCAAATTTTGAAAAGATAAATAAAATATTTTATCACAATATCTCCAAAATCTCCAAAGATTCTATTAAATTTAGAAATCAATTAACTTTTCAAATTATCTTAATTTAGGCTTCAAAAACCAAAATTAAAGAGCATAAGATTCATCAATTTGATACAAATTAAATTCTTCTAAATATTTAAATCAATTCAAAACCACATGAAATTAATTATCTCTTTTATTTTTTATTTATTTTTATTTTTATTATTATTTTTTTAAGTTGGCCCTAAAAACCAAAATCAAACGAAAGCAAAATTCAATATTTTTAAGATAATCAGTTCGAAATCTAATCAATTAAATTCAATTTAACCAATAAATTTTTTTCAATTATTTCAATATAACCTCAATTTCCCAAATGAAATGGAAATTTAAACTCAATAATTTTAGATAATTAACTTAAATCTTCCTGAAATTCGGGATGTTATATTCTTCCCTCCTTAAGAAACTTTCACCCTCGAAAGTTCAAGTCCTTAAAGGCTCGTGATACTTAGTTTTTATCTCATCCTCATGTTTCCAAATTGCTTCTTCAGACCGATAATTCCACCAAAGAACTTTTAATTAGCACTAACTCCACGTTTCAAAAAGTCTTCACCTCCTACCATGAATTGTATAACTTATCTGAGATAATATCATATTACACTTTAATCTTAAAATAAACACATAACACCATTTAGACCCTCTTATGCACGAGTCTGAAAATCTCACTTAAATGAGGCTCTTGAAGTCCCCATAAAAATACATCACCATAACCTCATAATAGCTGTAACCATTACCTAATGTCAGTTTCTAAGATAAAGACCTTCATGATTGCATACATCTATGTTGAGAATGTTCACACTCCATAGAGTGGGTCACCTCATTGTCTATGCAACAGAAAATATATCTCTCGTGGCATCTCAAGTCTAGGATTCAGAATTTGGATTCGGCACCTAATTGCCCTGACAATCCCCTGCAACCGAGATACGCTATCATATTCAATTCGTAATAGTTGATACAAAGTCGCGTGAATCATCTTTCTTTCCTAATAAACAAAGCTAGTGTGCTCCAAGGAAAAACATTAAGGCACATATGAAACACTTTGCTAAATGATTCTTGTATAGGTGACTTAGGCTATTCCAACTTTGTTAGAGTCCTTCTATGAGGAGCCTTAAGGATAGGAGTTGCTCTCAACTCAAGTTCATCTCTAGTGTTAGGGGTCATTGTGGGAGATCAAATTTACTCAACCTTAATACTCATATAGCTTGTTTCTTACATGGAGCTAGATTACTTTCACTTTAAAAAAAAATCGATGGCTTCATTAATTCCTTGTTCTAGATATTCGTGTCCACAATCAAAACCTCTAGACCTTACTAATACCTTTCAACATCTCCCCCCTCTTTAACGAGGCCTTACCCCTTCCATTTCCATAGTTTCTAGCAACTATTGCTACTAAACATCCATTCATAAAATGTTATGACATAAGTTAGGAATGATGTAACAGCTTCACTAATTCTGGCTTCCATTGCCTTTTCATCAATTCGGGTCATAGGCGGATTTGAAGCTGATGGGATAGTCTGGCTACTCTTAGCTCCCTCTGCTTGCACTCCTTCTCTAACTGTCTTTCTTGTTCTAGGTTTAGGTGCCATGTCCCTTCATGAACTCATAAATTAACTATCTATCTCTAGGTCTTTCTCAGAAATCATGCTATTAAAACACTACATCACTAATCTCATATATGCATTGAAACTTTCATTAGTAGGACGTACTTGGCGATGACGAGGGATCCGTTACTGGGCCACAGGGACTATCTAGACTTACATAGTAAGTTAGTCTACAGAACTCAAAACATGGGCTCTCATACCAACTGTAACGACCCAACCCTCTAGAACTTAAGTTAGGCCGTTACTAAACACATGCATGCATGGAACTTAAAACGATACTCTGTTATGGTGAAATAAATGCTAATTAAATAAGGTAAATTTAAAAGACTTTGCATTTAATTTCAAATATTAAAAACAACGGTAGGGTACCCATAAATCATAAATGATAATAAATAAATTTCGAAGCGATTCTAAATAGTAAGTTTAAAACATCAACACTGAAAGCTAAGAAAAACATGAAAAGAAGTTTAAATCACATGAGCGGAAGCATAAAACTGGTCCTAGTGGCTCGTTCACGAATTCTGCTTGTCATTCGCCGGCGTGTTCCTAATCTTACCTGAAACATAAACATGAGAAAGGGTGAGTATAAAATACTCAATAAGTAACCCCACTACTGGGGTCAGGCTAGGCATCTATGTCCTCTAAATGCCTACCTCTAGTGGAACATATAAACTGCTCTAGTCCTCATGGGACACATACATACATGTAAAACTTATTTTTATCCTACTATAGTTAAGTATACCCACTATCTCTAGTAAGTCCCATAGGACCCACAACCTATGGTGAATCCCGAAGGAAACACAATCTCTTACATACGCATGGTTATGCATACACCTCTTTCGTGTACACATAACCCACTTAATGTGTACCTCTTTCATACACATGGTTACGTATACACCTCTTTCGTATATACATAACCCACTGAATGTGTACCTCTTTCGTACACATGGTTATGTATACACCTCTTTCATATACACATAACCCACTGAGTATGTACCTCTTTCGTACACCCCAGATCCTCTCTATAAATGTAGGGATGCGTACCTCTTTCGTACACATGGTTATGTATACACCTCTTTTGTATACACATAACCCACTAAGTATGTATTCTCTGTAGGGGATGACAATTCTCAGGAGTGTGTGGGCTTTGATATTTTTTTCTGGGAATAGGGAGGTAGTTTCTGAGAGGAAGAATAATTCTTAGGAGATTTTGGTAGATCAATCAATAACACAACACACACGGAGACTGTGAAATCCTTTGTGAAGAAGATGAATATCCCGCAAAACTACACCATTCACCATGTTAATCTGAGAGAATTAAGGGGAGGGAAATAGAGAAGTTATTTCCCTCCCTTCAATTTCAAGAATTAAATTAAATTAAAATTAATTTAATTTAAATAATAATTATATACATATATAATAACTAACTTATTATATGTATATATATAACTACATGTTATATCAAATATAACATATGACCTATAGTTTCTATATTGGATCAAATACAATATAACCTATAGTTTTAGTTTCTCTTGATGATACATGGTATTTAATATAAATCCAATTCATAATAAATTTAATAATGTGAATCTCATTCATAAAATTAATATTTGAATCATATTCAAATATTTAATTCCTCTCAAATAAACTTTATATTATAATACATCCAATACATTATATTAATTATATCATATATAATTAAGTTAAATTAATTATAGCATATATAATTAATTTGAACAATTCAAATTAATCCAAAATTAATTTTCAATAATCCCTATTGAGCTACAAAGGGGACTTTATGGACCTGTAGATTAAAGCTTCAATGGTACATACATAATTAATTAAACTCCTTTAATTAAATTATTCAACATCTATTAACTGTCTGTCACTCCACTAAAGATCGACAACTGCACTTTTGCACTACAGATATACTTTTATGTTCATTAGATATAACCAATCAACAGTAAGATGACCGTTCACAAATTGCTCGTAAGTACAATTGGGTAAAAATTACCATCTTGCCCCTATAGTTAAATCTAACTCTTTAAGTACCACTGATCCCTCTAATGAACAATAATTCATAGTCCAACTATGACCAAGCCCCTCTCGAGCCCAGAGAGGGTGTGGCGCCACATTGTTCAAGCCCTGGAATCAACCCTTAAGTGAGTAATTTATCTACTTGCCCCGACAATAGGGAAGGAGTGAATTTCATTTTGTGTAGTTGTGTTCCCAGCTCTTAAATTAAACGAATCTCCAAAATGATAGGCTTATTGAGTCGGCAATCTGGCCACTCTCACCCATAAAAATCAAATGACCGCTTTCATAGGCAGAAGTTCACAACTCACTCAGGATTCAGGTCATGTCACCTATGGTCATCCTGGTTAAATGTAAGTCTCTACTATTAATGGCGTTATTTAAAAAGATTATTCATTTCATGGTAGGTTTTATACAAACCATTTTGTATAGAACACCCTCACTCACATGTCTCTGCATTAATGATCAGGATAAGATCATTTGTAGCACTTTTCAATAATTGTATTATCTATAAAGCGGGTTGTAGTCGTAGTATCACCAAGATAAGGTATCCAACCTTATCCATCTATTATAGTCCATTTAGGTTATCACTTAAAGATGATCCACCTGTATGTCTCCACATACATGTTTAAGCTACAAAAGATAACATTATATGGTAGTTTATTTATTTTACGGGTTAATGCTACTAAATGTCAAATAAAATATCTCATATTTTATTAAATAAATAAATTGTTTGTACATTCCAATTAGAAACTACAGAACCTACAAGATTTAGGGCATCCATCTCGACGATTTAAGGTCGAGGTGGGCGAATTAGGCCAAATGGTCCACCTAGTCTTGGCCTTCGTCAAGATGGGCGGGTTGGGCCATTTGGCCTAAATCCACCTCGGCTGAGGTGAGCAAGTTTGCCCAAACGACCCAACCCGCCTTGGCCTCAACGGAGAGGGTAGGTTGGGCCTTTTGGTCCAACACCTCTCCTTTGCTTCCTTCTTCTGCGCATTGGCCTGTTTCTTATACTCCTCCTACTATCCCAAACTTGTGATTATTTATCTGAAGATGACTTATTACACTCAAAATGGATGACGGTAGGTGATAATTGATTTAATTTTTTAGGTACGATATTTGGGAAAATATAAACCCACCATAATTAGTGGTTATTGTTAGCATAATTACTTTATATCTATATTGAATAGATAAACCCTAGGATCATTCATGCTAAATTGTCAAGAATATATACATACCAAATTTTATTGAAAGATTGATGATGTTGGGTTTTATGCCCTAAAACTCATAGATAGTAAATGTAAATAGTTGACTGTCATCAATGAAGAGTTATCAATTTTATTTCAATAAGAGTTATTGATTGCGTTGTATTATTTTTGTCTTAATAACCCTAAATCCACTAAACTAACATCCTAGGCTATGTTATGAGTCTTGAATAGTATGTGGAGACATACGAGGATCAATGTTTAACATACAGCCTAAAGAGTTTATAGTATAGGGATAAGACATGGTACCTTATTCTGGTGACACTATGGATAAATCGACTTTGTATTTGATACAAATGCAGTGATCCAACACAGTTTGTGTAGGTGACATGCAAGTGAGGGTATCCTATGCAATGAGTTTGCATTAGACCGGACCGTAAAATTGTAACCACTAGATGTAACTCCGTTGTCTAGTTGGGCTTCTATTTCAATGGATGACCTTGAAAACTTAGTCTTAATCCTGAGTATATTATTGACTTCTATTCAAGAGGATTGTCCTTTTTATTTGTATGGGTATAAGTGGCCAGTTCACCGAATCAATAAGCCCATTTTGGGGACAAAATCAAGTAGGGAGCTGATAACATAAGTAGATGAGTGTTCCCTTAAGTGGTGGCTTCTGGACTTGAACAAAGGGTCTTACCCTCTCACTGACCCGAAAGGAGTTTCTGTTTAATGGTTGGACAATAAACAAGTTGTTATTTAGAGGAGCACTAATACTTAATGATATAGAGGTAACCTAGGGGTAAAATGGTAATTTGATCAAACTGGTGTTACGAATACTCGTGAAGGACTAACTTCTTGTTGTTGAACTTTATTCGTGGATACATAAATATATCTACCGTGAAAATAGTGCAATTGTAGGTCTTTAGTGGAGTGTACCCACAGTTAACGAATATTGATTAATGTGGTTAATAAGTTTAGGCAATTAATTTTATATTGTTGGAGCTTCCAACTTGTGGGTCCATTAGATCTTCTTTGTAGCTCGTAAAGGGTACTGAGGTAATTATGTAATGGAAATTGAAATGTTCAAATTCACTTAGGGAAATAGTATAAGGTGTGGTGATACATTATAATATAAAGTTTATTTCTTTAATTAAACTTTATAATATAAATTTAATCTTAGATATGATTTATAATTAATTTATGAGATAATCAAATATTAATTTAATATGAATTAAATTCATTTAAAAACTATAGGTTGAAATTTAATGCGTATTAGATGCACATTAAAATTATAAATTATGAGAGAAATACAATTGAGTGCGATTCAAATGTAGGTTAAACTAAATATGTGATATTTAATTTGGTAATTAATTAATTAATTAATTAATTAGTTTAATTTAATTTAATTTAATTAATTAATTGAATTAAAACTATATGTTATTTGAGAGATATTCATTTAAATCTGATTTAAATGAAATTATTAATTAAACTGGATTTAATTAATTGTTAATTATTAATTAATTAATTAATATTTATTTTTTTAAATTTGTTAAATTAAATAATAATAAAATTAAAGATAACTCTCATATCTGGGAATTATTAGAGACGTGGAGTACTACCCACATTTACCACTCTCTCTCTAGTAGTCTCTCATGCCTAATATACTTGCAGAGGTGGAAAAAATAGGGATCACAAAAAGGTTAACAAAATAAGGAATCACAGAAAGATTTCTTGAGAAATAATCTCTCTCGAGTTCTCTCAGAAAAATTACACCATTCTTGTGGTTTTGAATTCTAAATTTGAGATTGGTTCCCACAAACCAATAGCCTCAATTTCTCAGAGAATAGGAAGGCTCCCAAGTGTTGGTGTTCTTTTTTTTTTTTTTTTTTTGTTATTTCACAATATCAATGGGTTCGTGATTTCCATCCCAAGGAGAATTGGTGATTTCATCTGAGTCTTCAACAAGAGTACGTGATGACATTTCCTTCTCTATAAGATTAAATCACGAAAAGATAAAGCATGCTTAACCTGAATTATATAGTAGGTTGAGCATTTTAGTTTTCTTTTCTTATTCTGTATTTTTGCCAGTGTACTAGTATTTTGAATTCTAAATTAATTATGAGTTGATTATTGGTTCTTCCACTGTGTTAGGACTTTTATCCCTTGGTGTCAGAGAATCTCGTATAATTACATTTTGGAGTCTGGTTTGCGAATGAATGTTTTCAATTTAATTTGACCTTAGATTTACATCTTTTTTATTTGATCAAATTTTAAAGGTTCCTGTACTTTTTTTTAGCATTTTATCATGTAATTCGAGTCTTTTTTAAATATGTGTTTAGAATGAGGACTGTTTGCGGTTAAGATCGAGACCAATTTTGGCCAAACTGGATATACAGATTGTAGTATTGTCTAGAATCTGCTTCCAAACACTGTTTTATTTTTCCTGAGGGTTCACAAAGCGCGTGATGACGTGGTTTGGGTTGGTTTGCGATCCGATTTGTCTGGGTTCAAGTTGGTTGGATCTGGTTTGTGTTGTGTTGGCCTTATCCGGGTTGGTCTGGTCTGGTTCTGGAGCAGCAGAAGATGTGTTAGGATAAATTTTGCAAAATTAATGTAATTTATTGCTTTATTTTTATCATGAGGCCAAACTACCGGTTCATTTTGATGATTATGAAAACCAAAACGAAATCATGAAAGGCTATCATCTCTCTCAATTTATTTCACAGAACAGTACAAAATCAGAGATGACGGAAACTTATGATAAACATTCATATAAATTAAACAATATGCTATTTACACAGTACATAGAGAGAAACAAAGGGAAAATGATTACTTACCCTTGAAGACCAAGTTCTTCACGTATTTTCTACAACATATTGCTCGAATAATGATGACATGCAGAAATGCATGTCATCTTTGGCCTTTTACTTAGAATTATGAAGGTTGTTAGGCAGAATATCTGACAATCATATTAGGAATTCACGAGAAAAAGAGTTTGCGTCGATCAGCATGCCGAATCTCAACTAACTCGTAATTTTGCGTTAATTATGCATTCAATGTTCTATTTTTGTAGCTAATGCAGGAAATGAACGCAAACACAGAAATTGGACCACCGTATAGATGACCGCCTACGGAGAAACATTCCATCACAAAGACAAACGCATCGATCAACGCATGGATGTTACGATAATCAGCCGTATGCGTCCATCACATGGATGTTGCGCTCGTCAAGCGATTGTGGTCATCATGTAGAGTTGCGGTATTAAGAGAATGCGACCATTGAATGATTGCGGCTATGTGACAATGCAAACTAATGGGATCAACGCAAGGTAGGTGGAATGAACACATCAACGCATCTACCTCGAGAAAATTCAAAAGATGATGTTAACATTTCACCTACTACGCCGTTAGTGGAAGAGGTTCAGAAAGGACTAACGCGCCAAACGTTAGACTTAGAGCAGTCCAATTAATGCTTTCGGCCACCCAAGCTCTACAAATAGAAGCAGACGAGTTGAAATTCAAATCATCCAAGGGGAGGATCCTTGTGCACCCGGGATTTTCCCCGCGATCCAGACAAAATACGTGAGAATATGGCTGAGTATTCTTCATCTCCTTCCTCCATTCTGATTGATGACCGGAGCCTTCGATCAGATCTAGATCTCGAGAGAGTCAGCTCCTCCATCCATCCATGGCACCATCGGCGACCTTAACGCACATCTGCATGAATCAAATCTTTGCTTCTAGCCGGTCATTTCCTTTTTCTTTCTTTTCCTATATTGTATTGTATGAAATTTTGAATTAAGAAATTAATACAATCTGTTTTCAATGAATCTTTAACTCCATCTCCATCTTCTTGCTTAGCATCTTTACTTTCATTGCAACACTTAGTGGGAGTGCTTGGGTATTGCATACTTAGTCATGTGAATTAGGAATATGAAGCATGTAGCAACCCACCGAGAGGTGTGCATTGCGCGAGTGTGCGAGTAACCTTATTTGCTTAGTGTGAAGCTACTGCAACACATGTCTATAGGCTAACACATTGCTTGTCTATGAGTAAAGTCAACAACAATCAACTGCCCCTAAGGTTAAGTGGTTGGATGCATTAAGCAATGTATGCGTTGTTCACTAGGGATAGTAACAATCTTGGGTCAACCAAGTTCATGTGATTGTCTTGTAGTATGTATACTTCATTCGTCCATTAGAGATACTCGGGAGGGTAGTCTATGGGCAAGATCTAGGCCTGGGAAGGTCAGGTAAGAATCTCGGCTTGGGAGAGACAGATTAAAACACATAATATAAGAGATAGAAGCTTAAGAACAAGCACTGTTTGCTATTAACCCATCGCGTGCATCCTGGAGATAGGATATGATTGAGTGCGGTCACTGCAGCGTTGTGTGCATTTTACATCATCGCACAGGAAAAGAGTAGAGACTTATGAATAAGCTCTATGAATACTTTTGCATTCAACACATGCGTCCTCGACTTAGGAGCACCACATTTCCATTGGAAAATTATTTGTCATACAAGAGTGTAGCATGATCGCATTGGCTTGCGTTGACTAGGGTTGCCCTTGCAGTCACTCTTAAGGGTTGCAATGAAAATATCTCCGCATTTTATCTATTTTCCTACACATTTATTTCATGTCAAGGTTTGTCGTATCTCTACCTTTCATGCATATTCTCATTGCGTTGTCTTAGATAGGAGTAGGAGTAGGATTAACTTAGCAACATCCCCTCCATTCTTTTATTTATACCGCCGCATGCACGTCACCGCATACATATAGTTACAAGTCCCTGTGTTCGACCTCGGATTACCCAAGAAACTTGTGTTCATGTTATACTTGGCGTGAATGCAAGAAAACTTGTGGCAGGACGTATGGTCATCACATACATTCATTAACGCATTATCAGTCTAACGCATGACCATCGACGCATGACTATCAACGCATATCTTAGAACATGCATTGCATATCGCGTCCATGGGATTTTGGTTGTCGAGTAAAATTACTTCTAATTTCCCGCCATCAAATAACAACGACCCGAACTCTTCTCTTGAAGCTACGAACTTTGCAATTGGACACCAGCACCGGGTTACCTCGGTGTTCTCAGATGATGAGAATCAACGAGAGTTGTGGCCTTTGATACTAATTTTGTAAGGGAGAAGAGTTTTTAGAGAGGAGATTACAAAGAGTTCTTGTCAACAACGTAATTCAAAGAGACTAAGATCCTTCTGTGAAGAAAAATGAAATCTATGTAAAAACTTACTTTCATGTGAAACCAACTTTCACGTTTAAATGAGAGAGTGGGTTGAGAGAGTTACGATAATTCCTTCCCCTGATTTAATTTTAAATCCAAAAAAAATTTAATATCAAATATATAAATATATAGTTATATATATTATTAACTACTTTAATACATATATAATTAACTTGATGTTATATCAAATATAACATATAACCTATAGTTTATATTATATCATATATAATTAAACCTATAGATTTATTATTCTCTCATTTAACTTATAGTATTTAATATGAATCAAATTCATATTAAATTTAACCTATATTTTTATATGAAATACATTCATAAAACAATATTTGAATCAAATTCAAATATTTATTTCCTCACAAATAAAACTTTATATTATAATGTTCATATACATTATATTAATTATATCATATATAATTAAATTATTTCAACTAATTTGAACTAATCAAATCAATCCAAAATTAATTCGATTCACATTTATCCCAAGTGAGTTACCGAGAGGATCTTATGGGCCTATAGATTGAAGACTCAGTGGTACTTGAAGTAACTAAAAGTTTCGTCGCAGAAGCGAGGAGCGACCCAATTTTTAATTTTTCACCGAACAAAGAATTTACAGAATTCAAAAGAAATTACGCATTAATTGAAAATTTACAACTGCATTAAAGAGGAAATGGAGAAGAAGAAATTACATACTCTTGAAGATCACTACAGTCTTCACAAATCCTCTTCCTCTCCGGCACGTACAACCTCGATCCAAGAAACCAAGTCACCCTTACAAAAATTCGTCCTTTGTATTCTCCTTAAGGTAGGGTTGACAATAGCAAAAGGTGTAGGCTTTGTAGAATTTTGGAACAGTGAGAGAGTTTGAGAGAGGGGGGAATTTTTTCTAGAAAAAAAAAACAAAAGAAGATCACACTCTGGTTTTTCATCTCTATGAAGAAAAAGATGGAAATTTTTTTTTTTTTTAAAAAAAAAACTTCCCGCGTAAAACCACCCACTTCCCACTCTCTACGTGGGATCAAGAGAATATATATATATATATATACACACACACATATAACTATATGTTATATCATATATAACACATAACCTATAGTTTTATATTGTATAAAAAACAATATAACTTAAATTTTTAATTCTCTTATTAATTTGTGGTATTTAATATAATCACATTTATACTGAATTTAATTATATGAATCCAATCCATATAATTAATATTTGAATCATATTCAAATATTTATTTCATCTAAAATACATTATATTAATTATATCACATATATAATTAATTTAATTATATTATAGATAATTGATTCCCTCAATTAATTTGAATAATTCAAATTAATCTAAAATTAATTCTCAATAATCCTTGTTAAGCTACTAAGGGGATCTTATGGACCTATAGATTGAAACTCGAGTGATACTTAGTTAATTAATTAAACTCTTTAATTAAATTACCCAACATCTATTAACTATCGGTCATTTCACTAAAGACCGAGAGTTGCACTCTCTGCACTACAGTTATATTTTTGTGTCCATTGGATATAACCAATCAATGGTGTTATAACCCTTCACAAATTGCTCGTAAGTACAGTTGGGCCAAAATTACCGTCTTTCCCCTATAGTTACATCTAACTTCTTAAGTATCACTGATTTCTCTAATGAACAATAAGTCATAGTCCAATTATAATCAAACCCTTCTCAGGCCAAGAAAGGGTGTGACGCCACATTGTTCAAGACCCGAAATCAGCCTTTAAGGGAGAAATTTATCTACTTACTTAAACGTTTGGGAATGAGTGAATTACGTCTTGCATATCTGTGTTTCCAGCTCCTAATCAGACGAATACCCAAAATGGTAGGCCTATTAAGTCAGCGATTTGGCCACTCTCACCTATACAAATCAAAGGACTGCCTTCATAGACAGGAGTTCATAACTCACTTAGGATTCAGGTCTTGTCACATATGGTTATCCTGGTGAAATGTAAGTCTCTATTATGAACGGTGTTATATAATAAGACTATTCATTTCATAATCCGATCTTATACAAATTCTTTTGTATGGAATACCTCCGCTCACCTGTCTCTACATGAATGATCAGTATCAGATCATTTGTAGCACTTTACAACAATTGTGACATCTACAAAGCGAGTCATATTCATGCAATTAGAAACTACAATTACATTGTTTTAATTAGATAAATAAATTATTTTTACAGTGTAATAAAAAATACAACACCCACGAGATTTAGGACATTACCCCAACACATTTTCTATTTAAATGCTTTTATGGATATCATCTAGATAAATTCCACCATAGGTTAAGCATGTTCATGCATTTTAATATATTATAAGATTATAATGTATGGCTTTAATCCATGATATATATATATATATATATCAGTTATTTAATGTATTTTGTTATATTAAAATATGAAATTGAAAAAATATGTTGCATGACATTACCAAGTAAATATAAAGAGTTATATTTCTTAATTTATAGTGAATGCTTATTTGATTTTCATGAATTGATTAAAATGAGTGTTAAACTAATAAAAATGAAAATCAATTTGCATTGTGCATGATATATCCATAGTATAATATAATTGTTATATTAAAGTCAAATAATACGTGTAATATAGTTCACTAATAATGAGAATTTGATTTTTAATTATTAAACCATGAAAAGCATGATTATAGGTCAAATCATCAAATTTTGTAATAGTTATAAAATTAATAATTAGTAACCATCAACTAAAATAAAGAGTTGCATGCAAACGTGGCATCTTTGGGAATTGGAATTAATTTTAACGTGTTTAAAATTAATTAATAGAATTAGAATTAAGTCTTGCTTAGTTTTTTTTAAATAGATTTAAATTATTACTAAGTAGGACAAACAGAACTTTAGGTTATAAGAGAACTCTACCGGTGAAGTTCTATCTAGGTTGGGGGTACTTAAGATGACGGTTGATGATCACCTCCTACTTAGGAACTGATCCAGAACTTGAGTTGAATTAACCTTAGTTTTGTTAGAATGCAATGTCACTAGGTTAATTAAAGGGTTTAATTCACCAAAACATTAGAGTATTATTATAAGAGTTATAATAGGCATAGACTTAGATAGATTCATTAGTCAGAATTTAACAAAATACAATAAAACACTAAAAATGGTAGAATACTTTAGTGGGAGAAATATGATGTATGTGATATATCAATTTTTAGCTCTCACGACCCTAAGAGTTCAAATCGTGAGATTCATGCTCTACTTCGTGTCACTCTGTGCATGGCCTCCCTTCGGAAAGTATTTACATGGGTTGATACCAAGGTGACTAGGGAAACTGTTCATAGTAAGTGGGAGAAGGACGCATGTCAATGTATCCTATGGTCTCAAAAGCAGTGCCCAGCAGTAGTGTCAACAAAAGCAGCACGAACAACCGCAAACACGAACACCGTGGGGATGACACCACCACTAAAGAGCCCCGAGTATTCTCGGAGTGAAAACCCAAAGGGTGGGCTTTGGTGAAGTTGGTAGAGGAAGGAGGAAACACAAATCGTGTAGGTGATAAGCAAGTGGGAGGGAAAAAGCTGCTATCCCATAGCAGAAATGCTTATTGTTTAGGAGGAGCTACACGATGTGTAAGATTTACTAAACAATCGTTTAAGAAAAGGTACACAATCGTTTTGTAAAATCAGCACACTATATAATTGTTTAGAGAAGCTATCTGATCGTGTAGGAAATAACGTGCGATTGTTTAGGCGCGAGGTAGACGATCATTTAGGCGGAAAGGCGACTATCATATAGGCTCTCGTTTTTCTTAAACGATCGTTCTCTATTCTCCAGCGCGCGCTCTTACCAATTATTTTGATGACCGATCAAAATGAGAACAATTTTCATTTTAACTCATCAGTTACATTAACCGACGTCGCCCCACTAACCCACGTCCAAACATGAATTTGGATTAATTATCATATAATTAATCAACTAATTAATTAATAAATATAATCATATTATATTTTTATCCTATAGTTTGATATCACATATCTACTATAGTATTTTCTCCTCTACATGATATAAATCATATTTATATCTAATTTTCTCCAAAATAATGTATCTCATACATTTGGCCAATTATATCATATATAATTAACCATCCAATTATATCATATATAATCGAACTTTCTCTTGTCAATTTGAACATTTCAAATTAACCCAAATATTGGTTCTCGACTTTATCCAAGCTACCCAAGGGACCTAATGGACCTGTGGCTCGAAGCTCCAAAGGTCCGTGAATAGCTGACTAAACTCTTTAGCCACGAGATCCACCATCCATTAACTGTTAGGCATTCCACTAAAGACCAACAGCTAAACTCTTCTCACCACAGATATATTTCTGTGTCCATCGGATATAACCAATCATGAGTATAATGACCCTTCACAGATGCTCGTAAGTACAATTGAGCCAAATTACCGTTATGCCCTTGTAGTTACATCTCACTCCTTTAGTACCACTGATTTCTCTAATGAACAATATAACATAGTCCAACTATGTGTGAACACCTCTCGAGCCAAGCGAAGATTTATAGCGCCAAACCGTTCAAGCCCCGGAATCAGCCCTTAAGGAAGATATCTATCTAATTACCCCTGCCTTTGGGAAAGAGTGAATTCCATCTCGTGTAGCTGAGTTCCCAACTCCCAAATTAGACGAATCCTCAAAATGGTAGGTTTAAATCGGCGACCTGGCCACTCCCACCCATACAAATACAAAAACCGCTCTCAATGGCAGGAGTTCCCAACTCACACAGGATTGACGTCATGTTACCTATGGTCATCCTAGTGAAGTGAAGTCTTTGTCATGAATGGTGTTATATAACGAGACGTTAACACTTCATGGTCAGGTCTTATACAAACTCTTTGTATAGGACGCCTCCGCTCGCATGTCCCCAACACGAATGATCAGGATCAGACTATCTGTGACAACTCACAACACTTGTAACCATTCCACAAAGCAGGCCGCATCCGTAACGTTACCAGGATAAAGTTTCCCTCCTATATCCATATACTACAGACCATTTTGGTTATCACTCAAGACATGATCCACTTGTATGTTACCACATACATGCTTGACTCACATACATATAACTAGGGATTTTATGTTTATTGGTTTGTGTTAAAGCAAATAAAATAAGTAACTGAGCAAAAATACAAGATGTGAAGTAAATATCATATATTAACAACACAAGCGTTTATACATACTATTTACAAACTACAAAACACGAGACTTTAAGGCATGAACCCCAACATTAGGTCCCCTGGGTAGCTTGGATAAAGTCAAGAACCAGTATTTGGGTTAATTTGAAATGTTCAAATTGACAAGAGAAAGTTCGATTATATATGATATAATTGGAGTGGTTAATTATATATGATATAATTGGCTAAATGTATGAGATACACTATTTTGGAGGAAATTAGATATAAATATGATTTATATCAAGTAGAGGAGAAACTAAGTGAATTAGACTTTGATTTGTTTTATCAATTCTTTCTTTATAATACTAAAGTAAATATGTGATATCAAACTATAGAATAAAAATATAATATGATTATATTTATTAATTAATTAGTTGATTAATTATATGATAATTAATCCACAATTCATATTCCGACGTGGGTTAGTGAGGCAATGTTGGTTATTGTAACCGATGAGTTAAAATAAAAATAGTTTTCATTTTGATGAGATCACCCAAAAGAAAGAGAGCGGGCATTGGTCAACATCTAAACGATCACTTACGTAAAACGAGAGCCTATACGATAGTCCTCTCTGCCTAAACGATCGTCTACTCGCACCTAAACAATCGCATGCTATTTCCCACACGATCGGATAGCTTCTCTAAACGATGGTATATTGTGCCGTTTTTGTTGAATGATCGTATACCTTTTCCTAAACGATCGTTCAGTAAATCCTACACGATCGTGTAGCTTCTTCTAAACGATAAGCAGTCTGCTATGTGATAGCTCTTTTTCCCTCCCACTTGCTTATCGCCTACACGATTTGTGTTTCCTGCTTCCTCTATCAAATTTACCAAAGACCACCATTTGGGTTTTCACTCTAAAAATACCCGGGCTCTTTACTGGTGGTGTCGTCCCAACGGCGTTCATGTTCATGCATTGTTTGTGCTGCTGTTGTCGACGCTACTACTGGGTGTTGGTAGATCGCATGGAGGTTTCTGCTGCTTTGAGTGCCGAAGATTGAAAATTGTCTTCAACTGGTATGATATTCTTTCCCTTGTTATTTTCTTGTTCATAGCATGCCGTTATTTAAGAATTGTCTGCAAAATTGTATGATTTGAATGTATAATTTGTATTTCGGTCACGGTGAGATCGGAGCGATCCGAACACGCTCATGGAACTCTTAGATATGAGATCCTTCAGATGGTCCATTTCAATGTCATCGAGATGAACAACACGGTCATTGACGAGCAAAGTCAGGTGTCTTTTATTCTGAAATCTCTTTCGAAGAGATGCCTCCAATTTTGTAGCAACGCAGTTATGAATAAAATAGAGTTCACCTTAACTACCCTTCTAAATGAGTTACAGACTTTTCAGTCTCTTATGGAAAATAAGGGACTGGTTGAAGGAAAGGAAAATGTTGCCCATTCCAAGAAGTTCCATAAAGGTTCATCATCTCGAACGAAGTCTGTTCCCGCTATTGGGAAACGCAAGGGACAAGCCAAGGTGGCTGACAAGGACAAGTGCATCTACTAGAATGTTGATAGTTATTGGAAACGTAATTGCCCCAAGTACCTTGCTAAGAATAAAAAAAAAGGAAGTTAAATATGATTTACTAGTTCTAGAAACTTGTTTAGTGGAAAATGACCATAATACTTGGATACTTGATTTGGGAGCCACTAATCATGTTTTTTTCACTTTATAGGGAATTAGTTCCTTCCAGTAGCTCGAAGAGGATGAAATGACACTCAAGATTGGAACGGAAGATGTCACTTCAACTCCTGCAGTGGGAGCTGCAAAGTTATTTTTTGGAAATCAATATTTCTTTTAGAAAACTTATATATTGTTCCAAAATTCAAAAGGAACCTTGCATTTATTTGCTGTTTAATTGAACAGATGTACTCAATTTCATTTTCTATTAATGAAGCACTCATTATGACAAATGGCATACTTATTTATTCAGATAAATTAGAAAACAATTTGTATGTGTTAAGACCAATTGAAGCAAAAACACTTTTAAATGATGAGATGTTTAAAACTATTGACACTCAAACAAAAAGGAAAAGAGTTTCTCATAGTAACAATAATACCTATCTTTAACATTTGAGGTTACGTCACATGAATCTCGATAGAATCGAGAGATTGGAAAAGAATGGACTTTTAAGCGAGCTAGAAATGATTTATTACCTCTAAAGGTTAAAATAACATTTTAATGGAAAAGGTTATAGAGTCAAACAACCCTTAGAGCTCGTACATTCGGATCTCTATGGTCCATGAGTGTAAAAACTCAATGAGGGTACGAATACTTCATCTCTTTTATAGATTATTATTTGAGGTATGGTTATCTATACCTAAGGAACATAAGTTTGAAGCCCTCGAAAAGTTCAAGGAGTATAAGGTTGAAGTATAAAATTTGTTGGGTAAAACAATTAAAACACTTCGATTTGATCAAGGTGGATAGTACATGAATTTAAGATTCTAGGACTATATTAAAGAACATGGAATCCAATCCCAACTCTCAGCACCCAGTACACCTCAACAAAACAGTGTATCAGAAATGAGAAATAGAACCTTGTTAGACATGGTTCATTCTATGATGAGCTATGCTCAATTTCTTAGCTCGTTTTAAGGGGTATCTAGTAGAGACTGTAGTTCATATCTTGAACAATGTTCCCACGGAGATGTTGGGTTGTATGTCCTAAAACTCGTAGATTGTAATGTTAAACATATTCTATTATCAACAAAGATGTTATTGCCATTTATTCAATAAAACTATTGTTGAATATGTGAATTGCACTTGTAAAGATAAATCCAATAAACTAAAGATCCATGGCTATTATATGAATATATGAACTTTATATGGAGACATAAGAGTGGATTAAGTTAAATAAATAGCCAAAATGGTCTATAATATATGAATAATGTTGAGTACCGTATTCTGGTAACACTACTGGATGTGGCTCACTATGTAGTTGTTACAATTTGTTGTAAAGTGCTACAAACGAAGTGGTTCTCATGAAGGAACTCGTATTGAAGGAGATCCTTGAGCGGAAGCGAATCTTCCAAATTCCATTTTTATTGAAAACATAATTTACAGTAAACATACAAGATATGAATTCAAAGTAAATTATAGCATGCATAAACATGAAAGAAAAGGTTTAAGATACATTACCCTTGAAGAACTTTTCTTCGTGTAATTTTCTCGAATAGTCACGAGCCTCGAATTCAGCAACTTCTTGAAGACCTTCTTCAAGAACTTTTCGAACCAGAACAAAGACACAACCACAATAAGCCTTTGGTATTCTTAGGGTGAGAACCCAAGAGTGGTGGGCTTTGACTATTTGAAGAGGGATTGTTTGAGTTTTGAGGATGAAGATTAGGAGAACGCATAGAACGTTCATGCAAAACTCTCAATCGTACAACAAAGTGTCAATCGTTGTGTCGTGTAGGAAAAAAAAGAAAACTATTTTCTTTTATTCCTTTTGCTACAAAAAATAATAACCACCCACTAAGGTGGTTGGAGAGAAAAGAGGAAGTTATTATTCAAAATAATAAAATAATATAAATAAATATGATAACTAACTTATCATATTATATTTATATTAAACTATATGTTATATTAAATATAACATACAACCTATAGTTTTAATATTGTATCACATAGAACATAAACTATAGTTTTTTTTTTCTCTATTTTATGGTATTTAATATAAATCATATTTATATTAAATTTAATAACTATGAATCACATTCATGTATAATATATTTGAATCTAATTCCAATATTTATTTCCTCCATTAAACTATAATGTTTCAAATACATTATAACAATTATATCATATATAACTGAAATAATTTAATTATATCATATATAATTAAATCCCTCTTATTAATTTCAACAATTCAAATTAACCCAAAAACTGATTCTCAACTAAATCCTTTTGAGCTACTAAGGGGATCTTATGGACTTGTAGCTTGAAGCTCCAACGGTACATGAATAATTAATTAAACTCTTTAATTATATCATCCACCCCTGTTAACTGTCGAGTACTCCACTAAAGACCGACAACTGCACTCTTCGCACTATAGATATATTTCTATGTCCATTGGATATAACCACAATCAACAGTACGATGACCGTTCACAAATTGCTCGTAAGTACAACTATGACAAATTACAATGTTGTCCCTATAGTTACATCTAACTCCTTAAGTACTACTGATTCCTCTAATGAACAAAAGAACATAGTCTCACTATGACTAAACCCCTCTTGGGCCAGGAGAGGGTGTGGCACCACATTGTTCAATAGTCGAAATCAGCCCTTAAGGGAGCAATTTATCTACTTACTCCTGCTTCAAGGAAGGAGTGAATTTCATCTTGTATAGCTAATTTCCCAGCTTCTCAATCAGACGAATCTCCAAAATGGTAGGCTTGTTGAGTCGGTGATCTAGCCACTCTCACCCATACAAACCAAATAATCACCCTCATAGGCAGGAGTTCACAACTCACTTAGGATTCAGGTCATGTTACCTATGGTCATCCTGGTGAAATTAAAGTCTCTATTATGAACGACATTATATAATAAGACTAAAAATTTCGTGGTCTAGCCTTATACAAACTCCTTTGTATAAAATATCCTTACCCGCATGTCTAATATATGAATGATCAGGATCAGATCATTTGTAGTATTTTACAACAATTGTAATACCTACAAAGCAGGCCATACTCATAGTGTTACCAGGATAAGGTACACAACCTTATCCATATACTACAAACCATTTAGGTTATCACTTAAACATGATCCACCTGTATGTCTCCACATACATGTTTAAGTTACAATGAAAACTTTGGATGTTAGTTTATTGGTTTGTGGTTAATGCAACTAAAATATCACATATTTTATAGACAAAGTGAATTAAATATCTTATATTATTAATCACATAAGAGTTTGTTCATACAAAGTTTACAAACTATAGGACCGTATGAGATTTTAGGCATCAATCCCAACACTTGATTCATTCACGTATTTGCATGAGGAGAGGGGGCATCCTATGCAATGAGTTTGCATAAGATCGGATAAAGAATTAAGTCACTCTTACTTTATAATGCTATTTACACTTTAAGACTGACTCTTTCATAGCGATGACTTAGGTAACTTGACCTTAATTCTGAGCTAACTATGAACTCCTGTTTATTCAAGGTTATCCTTAGATTCGCATGGGTAAGAGTTGTCTCAACAGCGCCGGCTCAATAAGTCTTCCATTTCAGGGGTAAGATCGGGCAGATAGCTAGAGATATAGGGTTTAAGATGGAATTCACTCTTACCCGCTTTTTCGGATAGTAGAGAGGTTGTTCCCTTAAGTGCTAACTTCGGGTCTTGAACAAGGAGTCCTACCCTCTCATTGGCTCGAGAGGGATTCGGTTTAGTGATTAGATCACAAACCAGTTGTTCATTAGAGGATAAGTGGGACTTAAGGAGCAAGATGTAATCTCGAGGGTAAAACAACTATTGACCCAGTCATTATTACGAACAATCTGTGAAGGGTTAATTTACTAATCATGGTTATATCGAGTAGACATAACATATTTAAAGTGACGTGAGTGAAACTATTGGGCTTTAGTGGAGTGACCCGGTAGTTAATGAATGGTGGTTAATTAGATTAAAGAGTTTAGCTGGTTAATCTCGGATAATTGGAGCCCATGATCTGTAGGTCCATGAGGTCCCCCTACTAGCTCATATCGAATTAAACCTTAAACATTGTGACGAACGAATTTGAAGTGTTCAAATTTTATTTTTAGAGCAAAGCGTTAAATATATATGATATATTTGACCTAATGTTTAATTGTAAATTAAAGATAAAAAAAAGCGAAAATATGAGATATTTAAATAAGACTTAAATATCAAGATTATGAATAGGTATTCATATTAATTGGGATTAGTGTTGGATTAAATATTAAATTATTTAATTAATTTTTTAATATTAATTTAATTTTGAAATTAAATGGAATTGGTTAAAATTGCATTAAAAGTCAAAATTCTTGCCTATGTCAAAAATGCAATGAAAGTCAAATTGTTGACTTTTGACTTTGAAAGTCAAAAAGTCGACTTTGACAGTCAAACTATGACCTTTGACAAAGTTAGTGGAAAGATCCAACATTTGTGGGTAGGAAATGCCAACTTTTGCATTGCTAAGTGTTGTCTTCATTTAAAGACACTTGCCCCATTAATCCCACTTTGAGTTAATGGATTTTTTTAGTGTCAAACTCTCATCAAGCTCAAAGTTGCATGTTTTGCATGTAATGGTCTTTAAAAGGAAGAGTTTAATGGATTTTAAAATTCTTGGCCAAGTGGAAATCTATGAGATTATGTGATAATCACATAATTTTTTCTCTAAAAGATTTGACCTTTTCCTCTCGGAATTAGTCACTCATCGGAGCCCACCATCCCATTCTAAGGCTGAATAATAGTCAGGAAGACTCTCTTGGTGGTCTACGAACCATACGTGAGGAGATTGAAGCTAATTGGGAGAAGTTTTAGGACTACAAAAGTTGTCTTTCTTCTTCCCCATTGTATTTCTTCTTCCCCTTTTACTTGTTTTAACTGCATGTTTATACTTTGTAATTAACCTAATTAGAGTACTTTAGATCCGTTTTTTCTTCCGCTGTGCATGCGTTCATTCCATCAGAAGAGTGTTTCTGAAACACCTTTCGAGTTATGGAAAAGGCATAAACCTAGTTTGCGCTACTTTTGATCTGGGGTTTTCTTGCACATGTGCTAGTGACAAATCCTAAGAAATTGGAACGTCGTTAAAGGTTATGCCAGTTTGTTGGTTACACTAAGGAATTGAGAGGTGGTCTTTTCTACGACCCACAAGAAAACAAGGTTTTTATATTTAAAAACGCTTCATTCTTGGAGGAAGACCACATGGGAGATCATAAACCACTAGCAAATTAATATTAAATGAAGCTACTAAAAAGTCAACAAGATTGTTGAAGAATCTAGTCTTTCATCAAGAGTTAATGAAGAAGCTAGCACTTCAGGCCAGTCTCACTCATCTCAATTATTGAGAGTGCCTCGATGCGTGGGAGGATTGTATCACAACTTAACCGTTACTTAAGGTTAACTGAAATTCAGGTCATCATAATAAATGATGGTGTTAAGGATCTATATTCCTATAAATAAGCAATGAATGGTGTAGACAAGGACCAATGGGTCAAAGCCATAGACCTTGAAATAAAGTCTATATACTTCTATTCAGTATAGGAACTTGTAGATCTACCTGAAAGGGTTAGACCCATAAGGTGTAAAATGAATTTATAAGAGAAAGAGAGATGTAGCTAGGAAGGTGCAGACCTTTAAAGCTAGACTTATAGCAAAGAGTTATACCTAGAGGTAAGGGGTTGACTATGAGGATACTTTTTCCTCTATTGCTATGCTTAAGTCTATAACAATTATCTTGTCCATGGCCACATATTATGATTATGAGATAAGAAAAATAGATGCCAAGACTACCTTTCTAAATGGTAATCTTGAAGAGAGTATCTTTATATCTCAACCGGAGGGGTTCATAGCTCAAGGTCAGGAGAAAAAAGTTTGCAAGCTGAATCGATCAATTTATGGGTTAAAACAGGCATCCAAACCTTGGAACATTAGATTTGATTCAAATCTTTTGGTTTTGACCAAAACATTGATGAACTTTGTGTCTAGAAGAAAATCATCAATGATAAAGTAGTTTTCTTGGTACTTTATATGGATGATATCCTACTCATCGGGAATGATGCATGGTATCTTTCTGATGTTAAAAATTGACTAGCAGCCAATTTCCAAATGAAGGATTTGAGAGAGGCACGATATGCTCTTGGGATCCAAATCATTACGAATCGTAAGAACAGAACGTTGAATTTGTCTCAGGAAACTTATATCGACAAAATGTTGGCTTGATATTTGATAACAGGTAGAACTATAAGTTATTACAGCTCAAATAAGTAAAACAATGAGAGAATGCACGACAAAATAAGCAATATCATGTCCAAAAGTGCCAAACTTAAAGGAATTGCGATCACATGCGCCCATCACATAAAAGCAGCTAATTTACTTATTTTGTGCAGGAAAAATGCGATGACACAAGTGAAATTGCGATCTAAAGGAACAAGGTGTCAGCGCACGTGAAGATTGCGATTGCAAGACATGCGATCATATGCGATCGTGAGAAGTTTCCTAAAAAGGTGGCCGCATAAAGATTACGCATCAAGGTGACAGCATAATAAATCATTATGGGATGGAAAGCTGATGACAGTCGAATCCGAATTTAGTTGAAAAGCCGTTAAAGCCACACTGTAGCAAGTACACTCAACTTTCGGTGACCACTAAACGGCGCATCAGAGCAAGGGAATTAATGAACGCCCATCATTGCAATCATTAGAAAGAAAGGCTGCTTCACCTTGATCTCTATAAATACCGAAGGCCACTAGTGTAAAAGGGTTAACAAGAATATAGATATAATACAAGTTAGAGAGTTATTAGTCTGTTCATGTACATATCCACACTTAGACTTAGAGGACGGAGACGATCAAGGAGATGAGGAAGCCGGGAGATCATTCCCGGACAGATCGAGAGATTGCCGGAAAGCATTACAAAGGAGAGAGGGCCAGTTGGAGTGAAAAAGAACAGTGTAAAAGGCCATACATCTGGACAAAGTTAGAGTGAAAAAGAATAGTGTAAAAGGCCATGGGAAGCAAGACATTGCTTACTGGGCTTCTTATCTCTAACTTCTATTTGTTATTTTGTATCTAGTACTTTATTTATAGAAAATGGAAATCTCATTTCAATCTATGTTCAATCTCTCCATACTTCGCATGAGTAGCTAAATTTCTGAATGGGTTGAGAAATACTTAGCTAGCATGACTTAAGATTTACATTTTATGCGATCATCTTGTTTTGTGTATGCGTCATACACCCTTTAGAGATACTTGAGAGAGTAGTCTAAAGATAGAATCTAGATTTAAGAGAGTCAAATTAGAATCTAGGATTGAGATAGTCAGATTAGAACCGCATAAGCAAGAAATAGAAACTTAGACATAAGTTCTATTGCTATTAACACATCGCATGCACTCTAGAAATAGGATATGATAGTATGCGGTCACCATGTTTTATGTGTGCATCATTCATCATCGCATAAATAAGAATAGAGGCTTAGACATAAGTCCTATCGACTTTTTCGTATGCGTTGCATGCATCCTAGAAATAGGAATTATGGCATCCTGCATTGAGAGATGACATGTTGTTATTTGTGTGTAGCATGATCGCATAATCTGTACATTATCTTAGAAAGTGTTAGCTAAACCCCTTCTCAACCCCTTCGTCGCATACTCATTGTAACTCTCGATTTCATCAACTCTGCGTTCAAACTCCATCATATAGGAAAAATTCTTAATCAAAACACCATCCAGCTCATTTGTTTTCACCACCGCAAGAGAATGAAAGTAACTATTGCATATTTACTTAGTAGTCCCAATGTTCGACCCTGGACTTACCAGGAAACCTAGTGAGGCTTATACTTGGGTCTTATTAGGAAAACTTGCATGTTCACCGCAAACTCACACCATAATCGCATCACAATTCACACGCATCAATATTTGACGCAGAACTCAGAGAAGGGTTTATTGCTTTTTGGGCACAGGGTTCACTTGTCTAAGGAACAGTGTCCTAAGGCACCTTAAGAAGTTAATGAAATGAGACGTATTCTTTATGCCTCAGTTGTGGCAGTTTAATTTATGCAATGGAAATATTCAGTAGGTACCAGTCTCATCTAGGGTTAGACCACTGGATTGCCGTTAAGAACATCCTTAAATATCATAGGAGAACCAGAGACTACATGCTCGTGTATGGAGCTAAGGATTTTATCCTTACTGGATAAATCAACTCTGATTTTCTGACAAGGATTCTAAGAAATCCACGTTAGGATCAGTGTTCACCTTGAACAAGGGAGTTGTAGTATGGCGTAGTATCAAGTAAGAATACATTGCTCTAGTATAGAGGTTGAGTATGTAGCTGCTTGTGAAGCAGCAAAGGAAGAAATTTTCCTCTGGATGTTTCTAAGTGATTTGGAAGCCATTCCAAATATAGACTTACCCATCACATTATACTGTGACAACAATAGGATAGTAGCCAACTTTAAAGAGCCTCACAATCACAAACGAGGAAAGCATATTGAGAGGAAGTATCGCCTAATACAGGAGATTGTGCAACAATGAGATGTTATTGCCATAAAGATCGCTTTGAAACACAACATCACTGATCTATTAATGAAGACTCTCTTGGCTAAAGTGTTTGAGAGTCATCTAGAGAGTTTAGGACTATGGCTTCTAGGGCTAGAACGCAAGCGATAAATATGCGATAAGTCTATAGGGTTTACACATAAACCTCTATATCTATTTATGCGGTGATAACATGATATTCACATAAATATGCGACCACATAATATCATTCTTATTCTTAGGATGCATGCGATGTAAGTTGACAAACAGAGCTTATCTCTAAGTCCCTATTTCTTGTTTATACAAGCCTAATCTTGCTTTTTCGAATCCAGATTTTAACCTAGCTCTCTCGAGATATTAGGTTCTTCCTTTAGGTTCTCTCTCGAGTAACTTTAAAGGGTATTTTGTACAACATAAAACAAGACGATTACAAGTAATGAATTTCCTAGGTCATGTTAGCTTAGTTCTTCTCAACCCATTCAACTAGTTTAGCTACTCATGCATATTAAGAGAGTGAGCAGATATAGAAATAGAACTTCCATTGAATAGATATGAGATGAAGTACAAAATAACAATGCAAGTATAGTAAAGAGCCTGGAGCAATTTCTTGCTTCCAGACATTTACACTGTTTCTACTCGTGCTCTAAAGATATTCTCGCTCTAGTGAAAGTTGGCCCGCTCTCTGCTCTTACACTCCAAGGTTCTCTCTCGAGCTGCCCTAGACGATCTCCAGCATCACCACTCTTCTCTTGCTCCGCCGTAAAATGGAAAAGAAAACTATGATCAGAAGCACTGATGAATTCGTTAACTGATCAACCCATTTTCTAAAGATTTCACTTGGTATTTATAGGGCATTAAAGGTGAAAGGTGGCTTCTCTCTCCCGGTTGTACAGATAGGACAGCTTTAATTCCTGATTGACGCGTTGGATGATTGTTATCGATAAAGTTGAATGTACTTTGTGACCGTTATCGACTGTCAACTTAATTTGGATTCGACTGTCATCAGCTTTCTGTCCCATCGCTCTTAATTATTCTTTCATCCGGATGCTCCCACTATGTTGCGCTTACTAAGTTGCGGTGATTCTTCTTGGGCGAATGTTTGCGAGCACGATCAACGGAAAGTCTTGCGGTGAAGTTGCGCTCGACTAATGTATTCCTGTGATCGCACTCTCTGCATTGCGTTAACGCATATTCTGCACAAAAATGTAAAAATCAACTGCTCTGATGCGTTGGACGCATGCGACCGCAATATTATAGAATTTATGCTTAATGGACGCAATTTAACATCTTTCATCAACGCAATCCAACATTGTTTAAGAACTTAGTACTATGATAACGTGCATTTCTGCCCGTTATCAAGTTCTTCCGCTGTGTTAGAGCTTTTATCCGTACGGATGATGACTCTAAAGTGACTATTGTCTTCCTCAACCAAAACTCTAAATACTCTTAGTGGAATCTCTCTCTAGATGGGATTTAAGAAGGATCATCTACTTATTATTTTGGTAAATTGGGGACCATAGCTCTAAGGTTTCTTTATATACTAGTTCAATTAGGGTTCCCATTAAACCCTAATTAACTAAGAATGGTCTTCTACCATTAAGTCCATACTTAATTAGGAATCTAGGGTTTTAATTAATTAGATAGCATAATAGGGCCCAATCTAATAAAATAATCCAATGTGATAAAATATCAATCCATATACATAACCCATACTTTAATTATACATATTATTATTTAAATACATCTAACAATCCCCCAATTGAGTTATGTCTGTGTACCTAATGTAGTTAAATTACATAAACCTTAAGTGTGCATAAATAGGTTATTTTTATAATAGAATTCCCCTTTAATTCAATCAGATCCATCTCCTGTATTAGCACGGAATCAAGGCGACTTTCGTCACTACCTTTGTAACTAAATCTTTCTTGATCACCAATTCCAATACATTCAATGACATAGATTAAGTATGGATGGATAGCATGGAAAGTACGTGCAAAGTGATCTAGATCATGCCTGTTTTCAACTGGTCCAAATTCCTTAGTGAGATCATTCTTAAAATCTTTATACAAAACTGCATGCATGATAAACAAGTTCAAATAATAAAACATAAACCATCAACTTTATTTTATATAGAAAATAAACAAATTAAAGTTAAAGAACATCCTCAATAACAAACTTCCATTAAACCATGGAATCAGAAAAGTGACTAACACCCATGTAAGCAACATGCTCATGAAAAACTGTAGGTGGTAAACCTTTAGTCAATGGATCTGCCACCATAAAGTTTGTTCTTATATATTTCATCGAAATTTGACCATTCTGGACTCTTTCTTTTACAACCAAAAACTTCACGTATACATGCTTTGACTTTGTATTGTTTCCATTGTTATTGGAATATATTAATGCTGACTTATTGTCACAAAATAATTCTTGTGGTCTTTCTATGCCAACCACTATCTGCAGTCTAATAACAAAACTCTACAACCATATTCTATGATTGGATGCCTCATAATATGCTATAAACTCCCACAGTCATGGTAGAAAAATCCATGTTTTTTTTAACACTTTTCCAGGATACAGCTCCTTTAGCCAACATGAAGAATAGTCTGAATTGGATCGCAAAGTGTTTAGCATCCAGCATAATCGGAATCAAAATACCCAATGATCTCTACAACATCTGATCTTCGAAAAGTGATCATATAATCTTTTGTTCATTGTAAATACCTCATAACTCATTTAGCTGCTTTTCAGTTATCCATCCACAAGTTGCTCGAATATCTACCTAATGCTCCTACTATGAACACAATATCTAGATCATACATACTTGAGCGTACATTAGACTTCCAACAGTCGATGCATAGGGAACCTTTTGTATCTTCTTAGTCTTGAGTACGGTCTTGGGTATTGACCTACATAAAATTTATCACCTTTAGCGATAGGGATATCTTCTGGTGCACGATCTTTCATGCCAAATCTACTCAAAATCTTTACCACATAGTTCTTTTGTGACAATATCAAAATACCTTGAGAATGATCTCGTAGTATTTCGATTTCTAATACAAAAGAAATGTCATCAAGATTCTTCATCTCAAGATTCTTTTTGAGAAACCTCTTAGGGTCATGCAATAAACCTACATCATTACTTCTTATGAGTATGTCACATATAATACCAGAAAGATTGATTTACTCCCAATGAACTTGTGATATAAATAATCTTCCACTATATTCACCTTAAAACCAAAGGAGGTTATTACTTCATGAAATTTGTGATACAATTGACGAGAGGCTTACTTGAGACCATAAATGGATTTCTTCAATTTGTACACTATAGACTTTGAATTACTAGACACAAAGTTTTCTGATTGCACCTTATAAATCATTTCATCAATTTTCCCATTGAGAAACACAGTTTTTATTTCCATCTGGTATAGCTCTAAATCAAAATGAGCTATCAATGCCATAATTACCCTGAAAGAGTATTTCGATGAAACTGGAGAGAAAGTTTCTTTGTAATAAATACCTTTCTTTTTAGTAAAACCTTTTGCAACAAGACAAGCCTTATATCTTTCGACATTGTTATGTAAATCCCTTTTGGCTTTAAATATCCATTTACAACCTATGGGTTTCACTCCTAATGAAAATTTGACAAGTTCCCAAACATCATTGTCATTCATGGATTTTATTTTCTCTTCCATAGCATCTATCCACTTTTGAGGGTTAAAACTTTATAGAGCTTGTTGGAACTTGGTTGGATTATCTTTCATTACACCCACACCTAATGTTCTTGAAGAAATACAATATAATCATCTGGAATTGCATTTCTTCATTCTCTAGTGGATCTTCTTAGTAGCACTTCTTGAAGTTGTTGAGTTTAAACTTTAGGTTCAACAATGGGGACTTCAATGTTGTCTTATTCTATAATTGGTTCAATAGTGAAGTCAGGAATTGGAGTTTGAACATCATTTATAACAACAAAAAGAAAAGAAACTAATTCTTCTTCAAGGACAACTTTTCTTACGTTATCTTCCCCTCAAACTCAAAATCCTCAAGGAATCTAGCATTTCTCATCTCAAACAATGTTCTAAAAGTGGGATCATAAGACTTAAAACCCCCAGAGCGCTCAAAATACCCAACAAAATAGTAGCGAGTAGTTCTTGAGTCCAATTTTCTTTCATTAGGCCTATAAGGCCTAGCCTCAGCTGGACAACCCCAGATGTGATGATGCCTAATACTGGGCTTCTTTTCTGTCCATAACTCATAAGGGGTTTTAGCTATCGCTTTACGAGGTACCCTATTAAGGATATATGTTGTAGTCTTTAGTGCCTCACCCCAGAGGGATTCTGGTAGAGAAGAATTACTAATCATACTTCTTACCGTATCCATAAGTGTTCTATTTCACCTTTCCGCCACACCATTCATGCTGGGTTTGCTCGACATAGCGTATTGCGAGACGATTCCACATTTCTCTAGATATTTAGCAAAGGGTTCTAGACGTTGTTCACCTGATCCTCATATCTACCGTAGTATTTACCACCACGATCGGATTTGACAACCATAATTTTCTTTCCAAAGCTGAAGTTTAGGAAGACTTGAAAATGTCCAAAGATTGACAATTCTAAAGAATTAAATATGAGTACCTATATCTTGAATAGTCGTTTATGAACGTAATAAAATATTGTTATCCATTCTAAGAAGTCGTAGGAAATGAACCACAAATGTCTATATGTATTAGTTCTAAGACGTCTGAGCATCTGTTGACACCTAATTTTCTTATGTTTGTTCATTTTCCTTATTACATTCCACACAAACGTCAAAGTTACTTAAATCAAGAGAATCAACAATTTCATCTGTCACAAGTCTCTGAATTCTTTGTTTAGAGATGTGACCTAAACGCGCGTGCCACAACATAGCAGAATTCTCATTTAATTTACGATTTATACCACATGAATTAGATAACAAGAACTTTTTAAATGAAGCAAACGAATCAATCATATACAAATTATCAAATAAAGAACGTGTACCAATAACCTTGAAAAAGACTAACGCTATTATTTCCAAAAGAACAAGAAATACCAAATTTCTTCAAACTGGAAATAGAAACTAAATTCCGTCTAAATTACGGTACAACAAAAGTCTCCTTCAAATCCAAATAACAACCAGTTTTCAAATGTAATTTAAAATTTTCAATAGCTTCAACTATAACTGTTTTGCCATCGCCCATATAGATGAATATTTAAGCATCACTTGGCGGCCGGCTCCACAGGCAACCCTGCATTGATGTACTAAGTAGTTGCACTAAAATCTACCCACCAAGTATTTGTAGGTACAAAAGCTAAACTAACTTCAAAAAAAACCAAATTAAGAATTTTACCCTTCTTTATACGCCACTTAGCATACTTGGGACAATTTTTCTTGAAGTGACCTTTCTTTTTGCAGAAAAAACAAGGATATTCAGTAACCTGTGTTTTGCTCTTATTCTGTTAAGATGTTTCTTTCTGAGGCACCTGTATATTTCATTTTCTTCTTATCACAAGAGTCACTTGCCAAATGAACACTTTCTATCCTTTCTCTCTTAATCCTATCTTCTTCTTGCACACATTATGAGATAAGTTCATTAGTACTCCATTTATCCTTCTGAGTATTATAGCTTATTTTAAACTGAAAGTATCAATACGGGTTGGTTTGAAATTAAAGTGGTTTTATTTGTTAATGTTCTTATATTGGTCTTAAAGTTGGTATAGGGGTAAATGTATAATTATACTTAAATTTAAGTTGGGTTTTAAGTTCTATATTGAATTTGGTTTGAAGTTAGGGAGTTGGTTTGTTTCAATTCATTGATGTTCTTAGTTGAAATTTAAATTCTATATTCATTTTGAGATCGGTATATGGTATATTGAGCATTAAACTTATTTAAGTTTGTATTTTGTAGGTATCTCGAGATTTATGTTGAAGATGGATCTCCCGACAAGCGTAGTTAGGTTATATAATTGTGTTTTATAAGTAGTTTGTTATCATGTAATGTTATTTTGGAGTTAAGGACTTGTGGATGTTATGTATTTCAAACGAATAGTATTAGTAAGTTGTTTACTTGACAAACTCTTGAGATTCAAACATGTTTTCTATATATTATTTACTATTGTATACATCTACTTGATTTTTGCAATTTATATTTTAGTTTATTTGATATTTGTAAGATTCAAATAGGTATGAGCTTTGCAAAAAAAAAAAAACAAAAAACAAAAACAGATATAAAGTATAAAACATGAAGAAAAAATTTCATATGCTTTTTAGCTTTTCCCGATGCTAAATAACCAACCCTCGATGGTCCAAGGGGTTAGGAAAAGTATAATTGCATGCTAAAATAGTTCCAAGATAACTTTTGCCCATGGAAGCACCGTCGGGATAGCCATAATATCCAGACGGTGAAAACAAGCCGTCGGGATAAGCTACCTTATCCCAACGGTTGTCACCGTTGGGCGATATTAATTAATGCCAACGATGTCTTCACGCCGTAGGGATAAGTTTTATCTCCCGACAGTCCTTATAAATTACAACTGTCGGGATAAGATAGCTTATCCTGATGATTATCTTAGGATCGACAAAAACCCTCATCCTCCATTCGTCAAGATAACTTTTTTTCCCTACGGCACGTCTTTTAAAGGTTGGGAAAGGTTCCCTCGACGAAGGTGTCTCGACAATTTGGCCGACGATTGAAGGACCGTCAGGAAAGATTTGGCCGACGGTGTTCTGAACTTTTGTCGACGTTTTCCATCGTTGGGGAAGGTCCAAATTATTGTAGTGCTTTGGCTATTTGAACCCCTAATAACAAATTCTAAAACCACCACAATCAATCAACACAACTCGAGTTAGAAAAAGGTTACCTTGTGATTGAAAGACTATGAGGCAAGAAGAACTACTTCTATACTCTAGTTTGAACACTCCAAAAGCAAGATGATCAGACTTACTTGAATGTTCTAGCATGCAACCCTAGATCAAGAATTGCAAAGGTTGGTGATGACTCTTCGTCATCATCATAGAGGAAAATTTTATTCCAAATTTGAAAGTTCACAAAAACTGTTTTGTACAACCTAGTGGTCAAACTTCATATAGTCTCCCAGAAACCCTAATATGTAGCACATCAAAGAATTGTTACGACGAAATCATCCTTATTTAACATGTTTAGAAAGGATAAAACTGGAAACAATAAAACTAGACTCAAATTAGTAAAGAAAATATTGATGATAACTTGGAGCTGTAGGTGGTTCATATCAGGCATGAGGAATTTAAAGGAAACACAAGGGTGAAAGCTTCTAAATTGTTGACTCTCAAGAGAGAGTTTGAGATGCTAAAATGAAGGACTCAAATTCTAAGAGAGATTACACAAAAAAAGTGATGACCATCATAAACCAGATAAGACTAGCTGATGAAAATTTTTCTAGATCAAAGAGCCATGAAAAAATATTGGGTTATCGTTCCCAACAAATTTGAGTCAATGATATTAATTATAGAGGAGTCTTTTGATTTAACAATTCTATCTATAGCTGAATCAATCAGAAAATTACAAGCCCATGAACAAAACGATACAATGCGTAATGAAAAGAAAATTGTTGGTGTATTTCATGCAAAGTCTAAAGGCAAGAAACTTGTTACAAAAGATGATAGACAAACAATGAAGATCAAGGGAGCAAAGGAAAAGGAGGAGCATCAAATAAAGGTATATTTCTTCCTTGTCGTTATTGCAAAAAGACCAATCATGCTAAAAAAATTTGTTGGTCTAAAAACAAAAATGTATACCACTGTGATTATTATAACAAAGATGGCTATACAGAGAAATTTTGTTATGCCAAATATAACCAAACTTAACATTCTCAAGAGCATGCAAATTGTGCCAACAATATTCAAGAAACAAATTTCTAGTGTATGGCCTCTCATATGTATATAACAATGGGTCAACCTCATGGCTTATCGATAGCAGATATACTATCCGCATGGCTAAAGATATCGATCTTTATAGTCAATTTGACAAATCCACAAAATCTAAGATGGTTCTGGGATATGGTGAGATGGAATTAGCTAAAGATAAAGGTATTATCTTTATGCATACTAAGCAAGGTAGAAAGAGAATATCCAATGTTTTATATGTTTCGACTTTATCTCCAAACTTACTTAGTATGCTCAGTTATTGCATAACAAATTTTTTGTGGTTTCCAAGTTCCAACTTTATGTCATTTTTTTACAAGCAAGGAGTTTAGATTATAAGGTCAACATGGTTAGAAATGTTTTCTTTTTAAATAGTGACTCTCTATGTCATCATGCATTGAATGTCAAAGCAAAAGAAAATAAAAAGTGGCATCATCGCTCTAGTCACTACAACAACAAAGCTTTGAAAATTTTACATTCTTCTGACACGATCGATCCGTTTTTCAATTTTAGCTCATTTTACCAAATTTGTGAAAGTTGTCAAGAAGCGAAGATGCAAAAATTATCTTTCCTAAATGGTGCATGGGAGTTTTAAAGCCAAAGAAAGACTTGAATCGGTGCATAGTGATGTTTGTAGTCCCATGTGTTCACATGATTTTTATACGATACAAAACCACAAGTATACAGTGTGTCAAGTACCACAACTACTTCTACCTAATTTGATCTAGAGAAATTAAATTTCAAGGATGTTTTATTTAATTAACACTACTCCTACTCCTAGCTAAATGGAGAAAACAATTGTAGATAAAGCTTAAGGTCAGATTCATACAATAGAATAATAAAGTCAACCAATTAAAAGACTACTTTAATCATGCAAAATATATAAGCCAAGAAGATACTATTGTTATTAACTTCCTCTCCCGGGGTCAGTAAATTATCTTGTATAGAGTTAAAATCTAACATCTTTGTATGATTTTTAAAGACAACCAGAGCATTACAAATCTCCTACTAGTTACTTCTAAAAGTATCCCAATCTATCCCGCTATCATTACAAGTAGAACGTTCCTATTTGTCACTATAAGAACTCAAGATTGCCTTTAAAAGTAATCAACAACCTCTATTAGAAAATTCCTATTTGTCACTATAAGAACTCAAGATTGCCTTTAAAAGTAATCAACAACCTCTATTAGAAAATTCAGACTCTCATATAAGATTCTACTAACAACCATGCATTTATTATTCTTATCTAAATTCCACCCTTTTGAGCCAAAACTTAAATCAAAAGAATAGTTAATTTTTTATCAGGAGATTAAAAGCATTAAGCACATAAATATATGAATAAATGGTTGTGTAATATAAGTCTTCTAATTAAATCAAGAATAACGAATTACTAAAAGGGTGTTTGGGCCCCAACTTCAAGTGGGTAGAGTAGCTATTATAGCCCCTCCATGTTTAGGGCTCCAATCAACAAATATTATAACCTATAATTAACTACCGTATTACTATTTCAAATCTCTCTGTGTTACAATATTTACTATTTGTTATCGTGTATACGATTTTCTACCCATCCTCTCTTTCCCTTTTATTACAATGTTTACTATTTCTTACTCAGACTAAAATAGTTTGCATCTCAAACGAAGACTATTATAACACATACTAAAATAGTCTGCACCTCAAACACATATTATTATAAACTAAAAAGTAATATAATCCAAAAACTATAAGTGAAGAAAATATTAATTTAAAATATCCAAATTAATCGAATATAAACAAAAGAACATTAAAAAAATAACAAAACAAAGTGAAAATTTGAAAATGATCTTAAAAGGGAGGTAGTTTCAACTTTCTCAATAAAGAGATGTGGAATATGGGTCATTTTATTTTATTAATATTTAATGGTAAAAACTAGTTGTTGACTTTCTTGTGTATGGGCTTCAAGTTTCAACCTAGGAGCAATGTCAAATGGAACCTAATTCGAAATATTACAAGATAATTCTCTCTTTTAAACTGAGATATTGAAAATTATTTTTCCTATTTTAATTGATTTCCCCCTTGTTTCAAAATCAAAAGGGATTATTTCCTTTGGTCAAAACTAAGGATATATTTAGAATATTTTCAAGTGTTTAATTTAAAAAATAAATCATTTTAAAAGAAATTAAAATGTTTGACAACAATTCTAAATAATTTTTCAAATATATCAATTTTTATCAATTTTTTTTTTTTAAAAAAATTCTCAAGTCAATCTAAAGGATCCTAATTCTGATGCTTATTTTAGTAATTTACTTTATCATTATTTTTCTAACTGCAAGTCGTAATCTCTTAAAATTAAATATAATTAAATTCTTATTTATTCTTTTTAAAAATCTTTAAAAAAAAAACTTTTGAAACTCTGGTTATAGAAGCCCATTGTAACTTAGAAAATTGGACTTCTCGTGGGCGGACAGTGTATGATTTAAAAGTCCGCTGTTTTAGCATCCAACAAACTCCATTTAACAACGGATGAAAATTGAAAAATATTATTGTCGCTAAACTTCCGTTCGATAATTATTTGATTTTTTATATTCTATCTTTTAATTAAGCTTATAAGTACTAATCTATCTATTAATTTTTATATTTTATTATCTACATTTTAGGAATGTTTTCAAAATCAAAGTCAACTAAAAAAATAGCTTACAAAAAACTTATTTTTGTTTTTAAAAATTGGATAAGAATTCAAATGTTTCTACGGGATAAAATAAGCATAATTTATAAAAATCAAATGAGTACTAAATAGAGCCTAAAGTATTTATAAGAGTAATATTTGAGTGTAACATGCTCTATGCATGCCCTACAATCACAAAAGAATAAAAGATATTAAAGATGCTCTTTTAAAAAAAAATGTCACGTGAAAACTTGGGATTGAATACTTGATAAGCTGTACAAAGATAGATGCAGTCTAATATTTATGAAAATGACTAACATGAATTTAAAAGAAGAAAGTGAGAAGTTTTTTTTTACCATTAATATATTATTTGTATATCCATCTATTTACAGTCAAACTATAACGCTACATTCTCAGGTAAGGTCAACTTTATTATTTGGGAGACTAATTTGGCCTTAATTAAATTTATTGACGTATTTCTTAAAGTCTAATCTGAGTAGTTTAGAATTAAAGTGGATAAAATTAAGATGTTCAAAATTTTGAATTTTGGGATAAGAGATTTTAATTTCATCTCAAATATATATTTTTTAAGGTTTAGTAGAATTTATTTTGAGAAATTAGATTTAAGTTTGAGAAATGGAAAAGAAATTAGAGAGAAAAATGTCCCATTCATATGGTCATACAAAAAAGGGTAGTTTTTGAAGAAGAGTTGTATGTTTTTGGAGAAACTCTTATCTTTTGTTTCTAATATTAACCCACGTATATATTAAAAGAGGTACGTTCTCCCTAACATATATTATTTATTTATAATAAGAGATAACATAAAGTTACTTAGAGAGTGTTTAGGATAAGAAGTTGGATATTATAGTCCTAAGTTATTATAATTGGAATATAAAAGTTTGTGTTTTGGAGTGTAGATTATTTTAGTTGGAATTATAATAGTATGTGCTTGATGTATAAACTATTTTAGTAATTATGAATATAAAATAGTAAATACTGTAGCAAATAGGGATTTTGAAATAGTATTGATTATAGCTAATTGAGAATTACAAAACAATATTTTTGTAGCGAGAGATGATTATTATATTCTTAGAAATTCCTTACCTCAAACGTTTCCTTAATTATTAAGATCCCGTTTGAAATCGGCCTTAAATTAACCTTACATCTTCCACTCTTACATAATGTACTTTCATTATGGGCAGATAAATAATGTACTTTCTTTATGGGCAAATAAAGCACTAACTTCCAATTCTCATTAAGTTTCTCTCATTTTTCAAAAACAAGGAACCCATCCCCTTTTATTTACATCCATTTTTATACAAACAAATAAGTCGTGTGATCATAAAACTTTTATTTTGAGACCTTATTACTCTACCACGGTTAGTATATAAAGTAACCTAATAATTGAGTAGAATTATGAGTGTCCTAGAGTCATTTAGACACATTCATCAAAATTCACAATCTTTTTTGAAATATTACATTTTCATGTTTATGTATTCACAATTATATTAAGATAAAATTGATCAAACAGTAAATACATTTTAATGTGACACTTGAAATGAGATTATATTCTCATTTCTCAAATGTTTCCATTTTAAAATAACTACTTAATAGGTATATCCCATTAGATTGAATAATTCAAACCATTAGTGACCCCGCTAAGATAGCTAATACCAAAATGAAACTTCAAAAATTTCGGCCAGAATGTCAAAAAAACACACATAAAGAATTCTTAATCTCAAGTGTCCCACACTATAAAGAATTTAATATCAATTAACTTCTGCTACCCTATGTGATCATTAAACACATTTTATAGTATTTTACTCTTTAACATCAAACTATGTGCCACAATTAATATTATGTAGATGATATAAATGACACTTCAAATACTATATAGATGACCGTCTAATTGTTTATTCCTTCCCTTCCTTGCATGGGTTATTGGTTGTGATTTAGTGATTATGTCTAACAAAATTATGCATGAGAGTGATAGGAAATAAAAGAAATTGTTGAAGAATGATCGTAATGTCAATATTAAGTGTTGTGATTATAAAGAGATTTGAAGTACATGTTTGACGTGAAAGAGGGTTGAATTTGGAAAAAGAAATTTGAAATATAAACTTCTAAGTTCATGCAATTGACAGTGATTTGGTCAGTTTGGTTGATTAATTGGTTGGTTTAATCTATGTTATAAGTGAATCAATACTCTGGAATTTTTTTGTTAACTTAGATTTGTTTTAATTGTGCTTAGATTATTGCATGGAAATTAAGTATTCTTTTGAATAAAGAAAAGTGTGTTAGAGAGTGAGTGATTTTGGCTAAATTTGTAGACACATTTAAACCAGATGTGGTGAGAGGAAGTGACCCCATAAATGTATGTCACGTGCTACACTCCTCCAACCTCAACTTCCTCAATTAATGGGTTATTTAATTATTTAATAAAATCCAACTACACACCTCTCTACTCTCTCACTTCATTATTCTATTATTTCAACTACACTCCTACTACATTCTACATTTTATTTCAACCTTAAATTTAGGTTTACTTTCTAAGCTTGTGTCAACCTTGTTTTTTTTTTTTTTTTTTTTTCCCTTTTTAACAAATCCCTACACTCTTTAATGTTATGTTTTATCTAACTTATATATTAAAAAATAATAATAGAAGTTCAAACACTATTATAAATAGTTAGAATATAAAAACTAGACAAACACAATTATGAATTTTTACGAAAAACAATATATGTTTTTTTCCAATGAATGTGTTCCCGTTTCCGTTCAAATATGTTGATTGATTATTGTTTCATGACTGTTTTTTTTTCAAAGGTAAAAAAAGCATAGTTGCATAACTATTTTTTTTTTCTTTTTGTTATTTAATTGATTGATTATTGTTGGTGTGCTTTAAACTTCAAATGTGTTTTTGTTTAGGATCTATTGGTGATAGATTTCTATTACCAATAAACTTGAAGAATGTTGAATTTGTTTTTTGTTTTCGATGAGTAAATATATGCATTGGTTTACTGTTTTTTTCTTTGGTGTTGTTGATTGGAGTCTATTAGTGATAAGTTCTATAATTGATATACATAATGAATATTAAATGTATTTTCATGTCATCTAAGTAAATGTACAATTTCACTATTTATTATTATTATTATTATTTTGTTGATTTGAGTCTGGTATTGATAGGTTGCTATCACTAATAGACTTGGAGCATGTTGGATTTATTTTTCATGAAAATGAAGAAAAAATTGTAGTTTCATTTCTATTTATTTGTTGTTTAGTCGTTAAACTATTGCTAGCCCGGTTTTAGACTTCAAATATGATGTTGATTATGGTCTATGTATGATAAGTTTCTATCACTAATAGACTTGAAGTGGTAAGTCTATCAGTGATAACCTTATCACTGATATTCTTCACCACTTCAATTCTATTAGTGATAGAAACGTATCAGTGATAAGCTTAACGCTGATAGACTTGAAGTGTTTAGTTTGTCGCCTAAAGTGGTTATTACTATTCTAAGAGATTGATAATTGAAAAACAATTATGGAAAGAGAACAACAAAAAAATGGGGCAAAAAGAACCTTAGAACTTGAAGAACCATCAAACAAAAAAAATGTATTAACTATATATTTACTATATATCTATTTCTAAGTTGTTCTTTAGAATATTTATAACATATATTTTCTGTTTTGTTGAAATAAGTAAAAAAAAAAAAAAAATACCAAAGGAAAGTTGGAATTCCACTTTGAAAGTCACAATTTATGTCAAGATGGAAGTGATAGACCATATTAAGGGTTTAGATTCTGCGTATCTATCTTTGTTTAAGGAAGGACCATTTGGGCATCCGCTAGGTTTAAAAATTTCCAAAGTACTTTTACAACTTCTAGCACATTTGATTAGAAGACAATGTTCTTCTTTTTAATATTGAAGGTAACATTGTAGAGTTTGGGTTGAGAGAATTTTGTTTGATTACTAGATTATATTATGATGAATACCGTATTGAAAATGTTTTAGATGAAACTAAAGAAAATGATTCAGAAGTTAGACAAGCATTTTTTAGAAATGATACTAGCATCACTAGGGAATATGTGAATAGTGCATTTAATTATTTTTCTAGTCACTGCAGTGATGAAAGAAAAATAGCAAAACTTGGCGATCTTTATTTGCTAGAAAATTTGTTGATTCCAAAATAACGTCATAATTTTTTGGATTGGAAGCATGTTACGATGTTGAATAAGGAGCAGAAGTTTAGGAATTATCCATGGGGAAGACTGTCTTACTGTTGAGTTCTTTAAGAAATCTATTCAGAGTAAATAAAAATCAGCTACCTATCTATAAGGCTTCCCCGTAGTTTTAGCTTATTGGGCATATGAAATACTTTCTAAACTTTTTGAGGGGTTCGCAAAAAGAATAGGAAATGACTTTCCAATAATCTTGAATTGGAAAATAACAAACAACCAAATTGGCAAGATCTTAATGACAACATCTTCTCGAAACGAAATGTAAGTTTCGAATTTCCACTAGTAATTGTGATACAAGTCTATAAATGATATTGGTCTATCAGTGATAGACAAATATTAGTGATATAAGTATTATATCTATTGAAACACACAAATAACTGGAAGTAAGGAGTCTATCAGCAACATAGTTTATCAATGATAGACCAATATCACAGATAGATAGACCATATCAGTGATATTGGTCTATCAATAACGGGGTCTATTAGTGATAAGCCCATACCACTGAAATGATCTCATTAAACCATGTCACTAATAACTCCTACCTATGATTATTTGAGTATTTCAAATCTCATAAAAAGGAGGTATTTTATATACAGTACTAATTAAGTATTATGGTTTCAGCTCTCTTTAGTTCCTATTATTGCATCAGAAGAGAAATGACATCAGAATACTTCAACAAATTTATGAAGATGGAGAAGAAAAGATTGGAGGAAGGAGAAAATGTTGTTGAAAAAGATAAAAATGTTGGAGAAAGAATATCTTCTTTACAAGAAGAGATTGAAGGTCTTAAAAGGCAAAACAAATAAGATTTTGAAGATCTTAAAAAAGGAAAAACAGAGATTCTCACTTACATTCTTTAATGGAAGGTCGCACACAAATGTCAAAGTGAAAGACAATCTCAATAGTCTTTTGAAAAGAATCGTCCTCTATTTGTGAGTCTAGAAATGATAGATGTCAATGTTGATGTTAATATTGATAAACTAGTTGAATATGCAACTACTTATGCCAAGAAGAAAGAGGTAAGATTATTAAAACCTTCTAGTTCTTTTACTTTTTTTCCCCTAATGATAGACTATATAAAGTACATATAGTTTACTGACAAAAATGATATATTAATATCTACAGAAGTATGAATAAAATCGTGAGAAAGAGAAGGAAATAAAAGAGACCACTGTTGTTGAGGGAAAAAAGGTACCCATCTAGTTAAATAATAGGTTATTGCTATTCTGTTTTTATAGACTTCAAGTGTGCTGCTCATTAAAGTCTATCAGTGATAGGTTTCTATCACTGATAGAATGTTGTCATCTTTTTATTGGAGTCCAACAGTAACATAGAAATAGTATATTGACATCTAATACAATTTTGTGCATTGGTAATCTTATATAATATATTTACAAAAGATTGAATACAAGAAGGAATAAGTCAATGGACATGAAAAAGAAAAAATGATGCATGAAAAAGTAAAAAAAGTGAAGGTATAACAATTGTCATATTCCTTATATTGCTTTATGACTTGTAGACTCAATATATATTTATAAAATTTAATTAAGTATTGACATTTCAAGTTATTCAACAAAAGGTAAATACAATCATGAATACTGAAAATGTTAAACCGAAAAGACAGCCTAAACCGTCAAAGAAGATGTTGAAGAATGCAAATGACGAGAATATTGCAAGAGAACAAAATGATGCAAAGGACCAAAGAAATGCAAAATACCAAAATAAAGCTTTTCCAAAACAAACAAGACAATCTCCTAGAATCAAGGACATTGCCCCTAGTTTTTGTTGGGATTGGTGTCCTAATTCTCCCGAAGTCTCATTGTTTGTAATTATACACATTGTTTTATGAATAAAATAATTATTATTTTATTCTGGCATTTACTCATATTCAATAAATTAAGCTCCATGGTTATCTTGTGTAAACTTAAGCATGTATATGTGATATACAAGTGGATCATGCCTTAAGTGATAATCTAAATACGTCTGTAGTATAATGATTAAGGCGGGATACCTGATCTTGGTGACACTACGGATACGGCCTGCTTTGTAAAGGTTTGCAAGTATTGTAAACTACTACAAATGGTAGATCCTGACCATTCATGTGGAGACATGCGAGCGAGAGTGTCCTATACAAAGAGTTTGTATAAGACCGAACCATGAGATGACTAGACTTTGTATATAACGCCGTTGATACTGGAGATTTACATCTCACCTAAATGACCATAGGTGACACGGTCTCAATCCTAAATGTTTTGGGAACTCTTGCCTTTGAGGGCGGTCCTTTGATTAGTATGGGTGAGAGTGACCAGATTGCCAACTCAACATGCCTATCTTTTTGGGGACTTGTCTGATCTGGGAACTAGGAACTCACTTACACAAGATGCAATTCACTCCTTCCCCAAAGCAGGAGTAAGTAGATAGATTGCTCCCTTAAGGGCTGATTCCGGGGCTTGAACATAGTGGTCACAAATTTTCTTTAGAAGAGGGACTCAATCATAGTAGAACTATAACTTATGATCATTAGAGGATTCAGTGATACTTAAGGAGTTAGATGTAACTACAGGGACATAACGATTATTGGCCGAGTCGTACTTACGGACGATCTGTGAAGGGTTGTTGCACAGTTGATTAGTTAAAATGGATACATAATATATCTATAGTAAGGAGAGTTCAATTGTCAGTCTTTAATGGAGTGTCTGGCAGTTAACGGATGGTGGATCCCGTGACTAAAGAGTTTAGTCAGTTATTCACGTATCATTGGAGCTTCGAGCTACATGTCCATAAGGTCCCCTTGGTAGCTCAATGGATGCAAGTTGAGAATTAGTTCTTGGTGTTGATTTGAAATGCTCAAATTGACAAGAGGTAATTCGATTATATATGATATGATCGGTATGGTGTATGAGATACATCAAGTGGAGGATTAATGTAAATGAGATTTACATTAACTATCATGGAATAGAAAAAGAGTTAGGGTTTATAATGTTTCATGAGATGAAATATTAAAACTATAGGTTATAAATATATTATGGTAAGTTAGTTATCATTTATATTTATAATAATATTAATTATTGGATAATTATCTCTTTTTCTCTAATAACCAATTGAGTGGGAGGTTATTGGTGGTTCATGGTAACCGTGAGATAAAGGAAAATATTTTCCTAATTTTAGTAAGAAAAGAAATAAGATTTACAAAATTGTGATTTTGAGTTCCATTCTCGAAAATTTCTCACGGAGAAGTTGTCAAGTAAATCAGATTTACTAAACGACACCTTGGAGTTAGTTAAACGATCATGGAGTGTTCCTACACGATAGACACTCAACTAGACGATGAGTTAAATGATCGTATAGCTTTTGCTAGGCGATCGCATAGCTATTCTTAAATGATTGAGCATCGACCTATATGATAGGTTGTTCCATCTCCCACTTGCTCAATCATTTACACGATTGTGGTTCCTTCGGTTTTCTACCTCTAACCAAGTCCACACAGAGCCCACCCTTTGGATTCTCAACCCAAGAATACCGAGGTAACCTTCTTGGTGGTGTCATACTCAACTAGAAATAGTCGAGGTTCTATGGAGGCCGTTCACGGTGTTCGGGGTGTTCGTGACCTTGGCGATTGCTTATTCGAATGTGCGGTGTTCGTGTTGGACGAACGTTCGTGTGTTGTAGTGTTGCTATGATCGAGCGTTCGTGATTAAGGTGAAGGATATCAAACAGAGGATTTACATGAGTAGCGGAAGGATCATTCCAAATTACAATCGTATATGAACTTTACAATTACAATCACAAACAGAAACATACAATTATGCTAATATACAGAAATTACAGCATGCTATACAAAAGATCAAAGACAAGAATCAACACACCTTTTTAGACTCATCTTCAAGCTCCATGATCAAGAACGCTCGATCACACCAGCACAACAACATACGAAGGCTCGTCCAACACGACTGCTACACTACACAAACACCAGACGCTCGAACTAAGCGATCTTCAAGATCACGAACACCCTGAACACTGCGAAGCAACCTCCACAGAACCTCGACAATGTCGAGTTGAGTAAGACACCACCAAGAAGGTTACCTTGGTATTCTCGGCGTGAGAATCCAGAGGGTGGGCTTTATGTGGACTTAGTTTGAGGCAGAAAACCAAAGGAACCACAATCGTGTAAACGATTGAGCAAGTGGGAGAAGGAACGACCTATCGTGTAGGTCGATGCCCAATTGTTTAGGAAAAGTTATGCGATCGTCTAGCAAAAGCTATGTGATCATTTAGCTCATCACTTAGCTAAGTGTCTATCGCCTAAGAACATTCCACGATCATTTAGCTAACTCCAAGCTGTCGCTTAGTAAATCTTATTTACTTGACAACTATCCGTGAGTATTTTTCGAAATTGTATAGGACACCCTCGCTCGCATGTCTCCACATGAATGGTCAGGACTACCATCTGTAGTAGTTTACAACACTTGTAAACCTCTACAAAGCGGGTCGTATCCGTAGTGTCACCAGGATCAGGTATCCAACTTTAATCCTTATACTACAGACCTATTTAGGTTATCACTTAAGGCATGATCCACTTGTATATCACATATACATGCTTAAGTTTACATAAGATAACCATGGAGCTTTGTTTATTGGATATGAGTAAATGCTAGAATGAAATAACAGTTATTTTATTCATAAAACAATGTGTATAACTACAAACAACGAGAATCTAGGAGAATTAGGACACCAATCCCAAAACAAGGAACTTCAAGATGAGTCTACAAAGGTTTGTTGATTTTTCCCTTGATCTGTAGTAAAGTATGCTGTAATTTCTATTTTATGCATAACCGCATGTTTCCGTTTGTCATTGTAATTGTAAAGTTCACATACAATTAAAATTTGGAAAGATCCTTTCACTGCTCATGGAAATCCTCGTGTCCGATTTCCTTCAATTGGTATCAGAGCCAGGTTGTTCTGATATTCCAAATTTCAATTCTGTTTTGAACTTCTTTTATAGTCTTGGTGGGTTTTCTGCATTTGTGTTTAATTGTTAAATGCTTTTATGGATGGCGTTGATGGATTAAATGCTTTTATGGATGGCATTGACGGATGTTTATGAGTTTAATTGCCTATCTGTTAAAGCTTTCTTCAATTACAAAGTGTTAATTTGTAACGGCCCCTATGTTTTTGGGCGTAATTAACATGCTATCGAGTCATTCAAAGAGTTTAAGTAAATCGAGTCGTTCGTGATGAATTTTCGAAGCATGGTGATATAGTTCTTAACGAGGAAGAAGACCAAGAGTTGGTCGTATCGTGTAGCCTAAAGTAAACAATCGTTGGGATTTATCTAAACGATCTTGTAGTATTTACTAAATGATTGTTTAGCTAATGCTAAATGATGGGGTAAATTGTTTACTCTATCGCATAGTATTGATTGCCCGATCGCATAAACGCTGGAGGTAGACGATCATAGTGGGAGCATTTGATGATCATCATTTAGAAGAAGGCGTGCGCTAGACGATCGTGTATTTAGCATGCCTCATCGCTTAGTTACTACCTATATGATCGCAAATATACGATATTAGACGCTCACTAAGCAATTGTTTAGGCGATGGTGTTTTGCCGCATCATAGTCATTTAAATGATTGTATAAGGCTTGCGTTGTACGGAGCGCGCTGGATGATCACATACCTCGGGTTTCATCGCTTAGTAAAAGGTACATGATCGTTGTTAAATGATCGTTTAGCTCTGGGAGCATTGGTAAACGATCAAGCGAAGTGTTTGTTCTTTCGTGTAAACGATCACAAGGAGTTTAGTGCACAATGGTTGGAGACGCGTTGCTTCGCCCAGACGATTCAAGACTCGGTTCGCCTCTTTGAACCGGAGACTCCTTGGTTTTGAAATAGTTAGCTTTAGTTTTATGGATTTGAGGCAATTTTACCCAGATCATCAACATTTGTTTATTATACATGTGATGTATGGTGTTTATATGGCAAAGTCTTTGGCATATAGTTTAAAAACCCACCTTAGGTTGTGCAATTATTCATGCATCATGTATTATAAATGTTATAATCTAGCATGAAGAAATTACATGAAAGCATGCGCATGCATCATGAAATATAAGAGTTATATTTTATATGCAACGAGCATTATCATGCATCATCCTTTTATTATAAGTGTTATAGTCTAAGATGAATGGAAGCATGTTGTGCTTGTTTCGTTGTTGTTTTTGTATAAGCGTTATATAAAAAAAGTAGCAATTAACGAACAATGCATTGAGCATGACACTTAGGCTGTTTATAATCGCTATGAATGCCTTGCTTGTCTTAACTTTGCATTGTCGTTTTGGTTGTTTTCGTTTATAAGTGTTATAAAGGAAATTAGAACTAAAATCGATAAGAAAGAGTTGCATGCGGACTTAGGGTAAACTCAAGTTTAAATGGTTCTAAATAACCTAGATTAATCTTTTAAAATCAGTTTAATAGGATTAAATTGATTGGCATAAAAGATATTTTTTTTTTTAAATCCATCTATAAGGAACCTTTTATCTAAGGCGGGTTCTGTCTAGGTTGGGGTTCTTAAGCTGATGGAAACGGAACACCCCTATCGGGAAGCTACCTGGAAAGGTGAATTAGATAGATTTTCTACAAGCATGCGACAATTGATCAAAGACTCCATTAAAGAGTTTAATGGATGATGATCAAAAGTTGTTTAACTATCCAACGTAAAAGTTACTCTTGGGAAAACCTAAAAGTCACTTAGTTAAAATCCTCGACTGTATTTTTTCTAAGTAAACTAAACCCTAGGTTATAAAATACTCAGTGAGAAGAATAGATATATCTTATATGTCTATGATTCCACTCACATTTCTCCCTGAATGTTCACAGTGTGAGATTCATGCTTGGCCTCACGATGCCCTGGGAGCATCCCCTTTCGGATGGTGTTTGCATGAGTCAATATCAAGGTGGACGAAGAGAGTGTTTATAGTAAGTGGGTGAAGGGTGTGTGTCAACACATCCTATGGTCTCTGTCATTGGTTCACAACGAGATCATTCTGTACTCCCTCGTGACGCCCTCGGAGTGTCTCCCTTCGAATGGGTTTTGTGCAATTGGTCAAGATCAAGGTGAACTCCAGAAATTGATAGGGTCGCTTTATGTTTTACCCCAATCGGATTTTTCCCTTCGGATTGGCTGCTTGGGGTGAATCTCTAGGGCCTAAAATGGTGGGTCATACTTACGGAAGATTGTTAAGTAAGTTAATGATCTCTTGGCGAAATCAATGATGACTAGTCGTTATAGAAGTAAGAGTTGTTCTGGTATTAATGACTGGTTGAGAACTTGTCAATTCAGAGGAGGTATAATTGACCTCCCTTCGGTGGTTTTTGTCCTAAACCTTTGAAGCCTCATTGTGAAAGTAGATGTCACATGGATTTCATATTAGTTTGCTAAAACCTTATTGGATTTTGTTTGTTTTACAACGGGTATTTTCTTAAAACTTAACGTAGGTCAATGTGTTTTTCTTTTCAGCAACTCGTTAGTATTTCTGTTTAGTGCCTTTAATATGACCAATTACATACAATGGAAAGAATTGTGTAAAACATATTTCGTGGAAAACGACCTTGAATTTGTCATTGTTGTGAAATTGACAATTAAAGAACACAAAAAAGGAACGTAGAGTAAGGAAGATTGACACACAGATATACGTGGTTCACTAACCGTTTGTTAGCTACGTCCATGGGCAGAGGGAGAACATATTATTTCGAGAGAATGTTTTCGGAATTACATCAAGAACGGCGCCTCTAGGTTAGAGAGTTTATATATCGTATTGCTCTAAACCCTAGGGTCAAAATCGTAAATAACTGCAAATAAATAAATATGTTGAATATAAAATCTGAATAGACCCTCGTACTAGGTTGTTCGAAACGCCAGCAAACAGATTCAAAGAATTTCAAAAAATCTCCACCTTGACTTAAATTCTCTCCCAAATAACAGATGTACCAAATGCAACATAAATCAATATCGCCAGAAATACCCAAACTTCTCCCTCATGCCTTAAAGTGTCACATAAAGGGGACCACTAACAATTCAAAACATTCAGCAATTCCAAACACTGTTGGAACTTGCCTTGTGGAACTGGTTTGGTGAATATATTAGCAGGGTTATCAACAGTACTAATTTTCATCACTTTAACTCTCTACTCACCTCTTAAGAAGTGATATCTTACATCTATGTGCTTAGTTCTCTCATGATGAACTTGATCCTTGGCTAGGCATATTGCACTCAAACTATCACAATATACAATAGCTTGGTCATGATGCAAACCAAGATCACCAACTAACCCCCTCAACCATATTCCCTCTTTAGCAAGTTCTGTCAACGCCATGTACTCAGCTTCAGTAGTAGACAAAGTAACTGTAGGCTGTAAGGTTTCCTTTCAACTAACAACAGAACCATCCAGAGTGAACACATAGCCAGTCATAGACCTTCTACTGTCAACATCTCCAGCATAGTTAGAATCAGAATAACTAGTCACCAAACACTCTGTGCAACTCCCATAAACAAGACCAACATCAGATGTACCTCTAAGGTAACGAAAAATCCTCTTAACAGCTTGTCAATGCTCCTTCCCAGGTTGACCCATGTACCTGCTGACAACACTAACAGTATGGGCAAGATCAGGCCTAGTATAGACCATAGCATACATCAAACTTCCCACTACATTAGAATAAGGAACTCGAGACATGTATTCCTTCTCAGCTTCAGACTGTGGTGAAAACTCAGATGACAAACGAGCATTTACAGCACTAGGAGTATCTATCGGCTTAGCTGATGACATACCAAACCTGGACAATATTTTTTGAATATATCCTTTCTGTGACAAGAAGAGTTTACTCTTACCTCTGTCCCTATAAATCTCCATACCCAGAATTTTCTGAGCAGCACCCAAATCCTACATATCAAACTCAGCACTGAGAAGATTCTTCAATTTCAGAATATTAGACTTGGACTTTGCAGCTATGAGCATATCATCTACATATAAAAGTAGATAAATCATCGAACTATCATCAGCTTTGTTGTGATATACACAACAATCATACGGACTCCTGTTATAGCCAAGTCCAATCATATAGCTATCAAAACGTTTGTACCACTGCCTTGGAGACTGCTTTAACCCATACAAAGATTTCTTCAACTTGCAAACATAATCTTCTTTACCTGGACACTGGAACCCATCTGGTTAGGTCATATAAATCTCTTCCTCCAACTCTCCATGTAAGAAATTTGTCTTCACATTTAGTTGTTTAAGTTCCAAATTTTGATGTGCTACTATAGCTAGTAACACCCTGATAGAAGTAAGTCTGATTACTGGTGAGAAGATCTCATTATAATCAACTTCTTCCCTTTGTGTGAACACTCTAGCAACAACTCGAGCTTTATATTTAATGCCCTCTGAAGGTGATATTCCATCCTTTATCTTGAAGAGCCATTTACAAGTGACAATTTTTCTCTCCTTTGGTCGTTTAATTAATTCCCAAGTCTGATTTTTGAAAAGAGATTCCATCTCATCCCCCATAGCAGCAAGCTATTTAGCAGACTCACCACCTGACACAGCTTCTCTATAGGTGGATGGCTCATGAGGATCCACCTCTTCAGCAACCTGCAATGCAAAAGTGAACATATCTTCAAAACCATACTTCATAGGAGGTCCAACACCAACTCTTCTAGTTCTATCACGAGCTATACTCGGTTGATCTACTCGTGATCTAGAATTCTCAGGCAAATCAACTTTTGACATTCTAGGCACATTAATTTCTGGTTGCACATCAGTTTCTGTAGTAATGTGTTGATCTTCTCCACCTTGATGTTGTAATTCATTCACAGCTGAAGTGAATCGTATCTTCACCTGTTTATCAACACTACTACTTTCTCTCACATCAATAGACGTCACAAAAGGCTTTACAGTTGAGTTAAGCATGGAATTTTCATCAAATATCACAGTTCTACAAAGTATGACTCTATTCTCAAGAGGTGACCAGACTCTATATCCCTTAACTTCATCCCCAAAACCCACAAATATACCTTTTTTAGCTCTTGGTTCTAATTTACCCTCATTAACATGATAGTAGACAGTACAACCAAAAACTTTTAATAAAGAATAATCTACTTGCCCAGACCATACCTCATAAGGTGTTTTACATTCAATAGTTGTGTGAGGTCCACGATTGATCAGACAACATGATGTATTCACTGCTTCTACCCAAAACTTTCTAGCCAACCCTGTATTAGAGAGCATGCATCTTGCTCTCTCCAACAACGTCTAATTCATACGTTCTACACCCCATTTTGTTGTGGAGTATTCCTAACAGTATGATGGTGAATAATCCCATCAGCTTTATAGAACTCATTAAATTCAGATCCACAGAATTTCAGACCATTATCAGTTCACAGCCTTTTGATCTTCTTCCCAGTTTGATTTTCAATCAATATCTTCCACTGCTTGAAATTCTCGAAGGCTTCACTTTTATGTTTCATCATAAAAACCCAAGTCATTCTTGAATAATCATCAATTATAGACAAAAAATACATACTGCCTCCAATAGATTCAACTTTGGAAGGTCCCCAACAGTTTGAATGAATATAATCAAGTGTTTCTTTTGTACGATGAACACCTCTTGGAAACTTGCTGCGATGAAGCTTCCTAAATACACAATGTTCACAAAACTCAAAATCATGTACCTTATGCCCACAAAGAAGATCTCTTTTTGACAGAATTTGCATCCCTTTTTCACTCATATGACCAAGTCTCATATGCCATAACTTAGTCATATCATCCTTGTGAACGACCGACAATGCAATAGCAGCATAACCTGTTATTGTGGAACCTAATAGAAAATATAGTGTTCCACTCTTTATGCCTTTCAGAATTACCTCAGAACTCTTATAGACATATATTGCTCCACATTTACCTTCAAAACTGTAACCCTTGCTATCGAGTACACTAAAGGATATCAAACTCTTCTTCATTAGTGGAACATGCCTAACCTCTTTTAAAGTGTAGAAGACACCATTATGTTTTTGTATCTTGACTGAGCTGATTCCAACTATCTTGCACACAGCACCGTTAGCCATGCTAACATTCCCTCCATCTATTTGCTGATAGGTTGAGAACCACTCTCTATTTGGGCATATATCATAAGATGCCCCAGAATCAAGAACCCACACATCAACAGAATGTGACTGTTCATTCACAACTAAAGCTAGATCTCCTTCAGAATCGATCTCGACTTCTTCAGAATCAATCTCAACTTGTGCAACAGAGGCGGATGCTTCCCTTTTGTCACCATTTTCTTTCTTTTCCTGATTCCTTTTTATCTTAGGACATTATGTTTTCCAATGCCCCTTTCTTTACAGTAGTTACAAATATCATCTGATCTAGAACCCTTTGACTTCGAAGACCTTTTATTCTGATTCGACTTCTGCTTACCAGAATTCCTATGTCCCTTGCTTCTTGTAGCAGCTAACCCAGATGCCTGAATGTCTGAAACTAAACTTCCTGCATTCTGATGGTTCTCTCTCATAAGCAACGTGGATTTTGTATTTTCTAAGGTCAAAGTTTCTTTCCCTCCAATATACGAGTCAATGAAAGTCTCAGAAGACGGCGACAAAGAGGTCAATAGAATTAGGGCAGCATCCTCATCATCAACCTTAACCTCTACATTACGCAGATCTAATAAAATTTTATTTAATTGATCAAGATGGTCTCGTATAGACGTACCTTCCTGCATACGTAGATGATACAAACGTTTCTTCAGAAACAACTTCTTGGTTAAAGATTTCGTCATGTAAAGACTCTCCAACTTCAACCAAAAACCAGCGGTAGTTTCTTCATCTGCGACCTCGATGATGACGCCATCAGCCAAACATAGCATGATCGTCGAATGAGCCTTCTCCTCAAGAGTCTGGCACTCTTCGTCATCCACGGCAACCTTCTTTGACTTACTCGTCAGCGGCACCCACAGCCCCTGCTGCTTTAGCAGAGATCGCATCTTGATTTGCCATAAACCAAAACTGTTCCTCTTGATAAATTTGTCGATCTTTACGTTCACGCCAGACATCTTTAATTTTCGAACAAATGCGAAATTTTGAAAAAATCCTAACAAGGCTCTGATATCAGTTTGTTGCGAAATCGACAATTAAAGAACACAAAAAAGGAACGTAGAGTAGGGAAGATCGACACACAGATATACGTGGTTCACTAATAGTGTGTAGCTACGTCCACGGGCAGAGGAAGAACAATATTATTTCGAGAGAATGTTTTTCAGAATTACATCAAGAACGACGTCTCTAGGTTAGAGAGTTTATATATCGTACTACTCTAAACCCTAGGGTCAAAATCGTAAATAACTGAAAATAAATAAATATGTTGAATATAAAATAGGAATAGACCCTCGTACTAGGTTGTTCGAAACGCCAGCAAACAGATTCAAGGCATTTCAACAGTCATGGTTGAGAAGTGTCCTCAAGTTCCGACCCTTAATGCATCGTGAAGTGTTCGCAATGCATATAAGGTGTGGATGAAGGCTAATTCATTGGCCTGACTTCACATTTTGGCTAACATACCTGATATTTTGGCCACAAGGGTTGAGCACATGGTCATTGCACGCGAGATCATGGACTCATTGCATGATTTGTTTGAATGTTAGTTCTTACTTATCGAGCACAAAGAGATGGATGATGAAACTAGTAGTGTCAGTTATTCTGACACTGATCCCACTACTGTCCAAAAGAGGAGGAAAGACGGTAAATCTGATTTATTGGTCTTGGAGATGTGTTTGATAGAGAATGATGATTCTACCTAGATCTTAGATTCGGGTGCTACCAATCATGTCAGTTCCTCTTACCAACCACTCTGACTTTCAGACCGATAGAGATTCTCGCAAATCGATATCGTGGTCAGTTTTCACTCTGAATAGAGGGACTATAGTGTGGCAAAACATCAAGCAAGGATGCATCACACTTTATTATGGAAATTGAATACGTAGTTGCTTGTGAAGCAGTTAAGAAAGCTGTTTGGCTGAGAAAATTCCTTTCAGATTTGGAAGTTGTTCCAAATATGGATTTGCCTATCACTCTGTATTGTGATAATAGCTGGGCTGTAGCAAATTCAAAGGAGCCTCGGAGTCATCATCGGGGTAAGCATATAGAGCAGAAATACCACTTGATCAGGGAGATCGTGCATTGCGGTGATGTGATAGTCACGAAGATCGCATCAAAGCACAACGTAGCTAATCCCTTTACAAAGGCTCTTATGACTAAATTGCTCGAGGGTCAACTAGAGAGTCTGGGTCTACGGGACATGTTACATCTTGTCTAGGGCAAGTGGGAGATGATACTAGGATATGCCCTAATTGAGGCATTTGGACAAGTGGGAGATTGTTGGGATTGGTGTCCTAATTCTCCCGGAGTCTCATTGTTTGTAATTATACACATTTTTTTATGAATAAAATCATTGTTATTTCATTCTAACATTTACTCTAATCCAATAAACTAAGTTCCATGGTTATCTTATATAAACTTAATCATGTATATGTGACATACAAGTGGATCACGCCTTAAGTGATAACCTAAATATGTTTGTAATATAAGGATTAAGGTGGGATACGTGATCCTGGTGACACTACGGATATGATCAACTTTGTAAAGGTTTGCAAATGTTGTAAACTACTACAGATGGTAGATTCTGACCATTCATGTGGAGATATGCGAGCGGGGGTATCCTATACAAAGAGTTTTTATAAGATCGGACCACAAGATGACTAGACTCTGTATATAACGTCGTTGATATTGGAGACTTACATCTCACCTAAACACCATAGGTGACACGACCTCAATCCTGAGTGTTTTGGGAACTCCTACCTTTGAAGGCAGTCCTTTGATTAGTATAGGTGAGAGTGGCCAGATTGCCAACTCAACATGCCTACTTTTTTGGGAACTTGTCTGATCTAGGAGCTGGGAACTCACTTACACAAGATAGAATTCACTCCTTCCCCAAAGTAGGGGTAAGTAAATAGATTTCTCCCTTAAGGGCTGATTCTGGGACTTGAACATAGTGGCCACAACTTCTCTTTGGAATAGAGGACTCAATCATAGTAGGACTATGGCTTATGTTCATTAGAGGATTCAGTGGTACTTAAGAAGTTAGATGTAACTACAGGGGCATAACGATTATTGGCTGAGTTATACTTACGAGCGATCTGTGAAGGGTTGTCATACAATTGATTGGTTAAGATGGACACATAATATATCTATAGTAAGGAGAGTTCAACTATCGGTCTCTAGTGGAGTGCCTAGCAGTTAACAGATGGTGGATCTCGTGACTAAAGAGTTTAGTCAGTTATTCACGTACCGTTGGAGCTTCGAGCTACAGGTCCATAAGTTCCCCTTGGTAGCTCGATAGATTCAAGTTGAGGATCAGTTTTTGGTGTTGATTTGAAATGTTTAAATTGATAAGAGTTAATTCGATTATATGTGATATGATTGGTATGGTGTATGAGATACATCAAGTGGAGGATTAATGTAAATGAGATTTATATTAAGCGTCATGGAATAGAAAAAGTGCTATGGTTTACATGTTTCATGAGATGAAATATTAAAACTATAGGTTATAAATATATTATGGTAAGTTAGTTATCATTTATATTTATAATAATACTAATTATTGGATAATTATCTCTTTTTCTCTAATAACCAATTGAGTGGGAGGTTATTGGTGATTTCATGGTAACCGTGAGATAAAAGGAAAAACATTTTCCTAATTTTAGTAAGAAAAGAAATAAGATTTTCAAAATTATGATTTTGAGCTTTCCATTTTCAGAAATTTCTCATGGAGAAGTTGTTAAGTAAATCAGATTTACTAAGCGACAGCTTGAAGTTAGCTAAACGATCGTGGAGTGTTCTTACACGATAGACATTCAGCTAGACAATGAGCTAAACGATCTTATAGCTTTTGCTAGACGATCACATAGCCTTTCCTAAACGATTGGGAATCAACCTATACGATAGGTTGTTCTATCTCCCACTTGCTCAATCGTTTACACGATTATGGTTCCTTCAGTTTTCTGCTTCTAACCAAGTCCACACATAGCCCACCCTCTAGATTCTCACACCGAGAATACCGAGGTAACCTTCTTGGTGGTGTCATACTCAACTCCACACAGTTGAGGTTCTGTGGAGGTCATTCGTTGTGTTCGGAGTGTTTGTGACCTTGGCGATCGCTTAGTTCTAGTCTGCGGTGTTCGTGTAGTGTAGCGATCGTGTTGGATGAACGTTCGTGTGTTGCTGTGTTACTATGATCGAGCATTCATGATTAAGGAACTTGAAGATAAGTCTACCAAGGTTTGTTGATTCTTCCCTTGATCTGTAGTAAAGCATGCTGAAATTTCTATTTTATGCATAACCGCATGTTTCTGTTTGTGATTGTGATTGTAAAGTTCATATACCATTGAAATTTGGAAAGATCCTTCCGCTACTCATGGAAATCCTCGTGTCCGATTTCCTTCAGTTTTGACATAAAAATCTCTCAGATGTAATAATGTAGTTGTGGCTTGTGGCTATTAGACCTTAGTTTTTGTGGATATGTCAGTACTTTAATATTGTGCGATATAGGATATACCCTAGTTTTTGTGGATACATTAGTAGTATCAGTGATACAAATGTATCAATGATAGAAACGATCCATGATAGACTTCATATGTAGTTCATTTTGTCATATAAATATAGAAAATTGTTGGATCGTGACTTGAATCAGTGTAAATTATATCCCTTTGTGCTTTTACTTTTAAGTTTTAAGGACTAAACTCTTGTTATTATGTAATAGGTGATAAGTGATAAATCAATGTCAATAACATACCAATATTAGTGATAGAAATCACAGTGATATTGCTTGGAATTAATCACAGTAACTTCATTTGTAGTTCAATTTGTCATATAAGTATAGGAATTTGTTGGTTCGTTAGTTGAATCAGTGCAAATTATGTCCCTTTGTGCTTTCTATTTTAAAGTTCTAAGGACTAAACTCTTTGTTTTATGTAACGGGTGGTTAGTGATAGATTAATATTAATGGTAGAACAATATCAATGATAGAAAGCACAGTGACATTACTTGAAATTGATGTTACCTTCTTTCATATGTACTTGGTTTTGTGTTTTTATTTTATAAAAATATGTTGGGAAATTCTGTACTTTGTATTGAGAAAAAGTTCAAAGGACAAAATTTTGTTCTTTAAGTGAAATTACTTCACAAGTAAATTGAATGTATATACTATTGACAAAAAATAAAAAAATAAAAAAAGTTTTATATTTCTCAAGTAGAATGTTATGTTTGTATGAACAATATAACAGTCAAACCAATGGTAAAAATAGCAAATCCTACAACATTGTAAAAATGTTGGCAACCTACATGTTCACATATATAAAGATCAAATTGATAGTAAATTTTGTATCATTATATAAATGGTGGAAATTTACACATCTACGATTATGACCAACACGACGACAACGACTGTACTTTGTCTGACTCTTTTGCTCGCCAATTGATAGTATTCTTTGTTTTCAAGGTCGGCCTATTGGATGTTTAACAACTGGAGGTATTATACTCATGCCAATCTCTATAGGCTTCCATTTAGCACGGTTCCCAACTAGATGAACAGAACCAACATAACACGAAATCAAGGTACTTATCAAAAAATACTTATGAACAAATGAGTAAGTATCCATGTTGCTCCAAGAATACAGCAAGTGCGTGGGCACATGGAATTTCATTAAGATCCCAAGCACGATAGGTATATGATTTGGAATCTAAATGTACCATAAAGTGATTGCTTCCATCAATCACTTGAAATTCAACATCATTAATTGCATTAACCTGAGAAAAATGATACATAGACAAGAAATTAATTAAGATCCAACTATCTGAGTTTATCGGTCATAGAAGTCCATCACTGACAGATTGTGCAATATTACCCATGAAAACAAGTAACTCTTACCATGAAGCTTCTTGATATCTGATATTGCGTTCGTAATTTTGCATCAACTCCGCTAATCAAAAAAAATTTCATACATTATGCATATTTACTTTTATCATAAAACCATTTTTGAAGTAATTGTCTGATAGAATCGAATAGTGATGCCATAGTTAAATCTCTAAGCACTTTTAGAACTGCATTTAAACATTCTGAAATGTTTGTAGTCATCATCTGATATCTTCTCCTGCTACAAAAGCACGAGCCCACTTCTCAAAACCAACATTAATAAGATAATCTAGTATGCAAGGATATATAACCTCCATTCATCTCATATTCAGCTCAAAATCAGCAAAAGTATATGTTTTTCCACATCTAAAAAGAATATTATCGATAGAAAAGTCCTTATATGTCAACTTCAAATTTCCCAAACGGTATTGCAAACAAACACAATATTCAGTCGTTGGAAAAATGTTTTGAACACCTTTTGGAATACTTAAAATGTCGATCAGATATAATAACTAAACCTTTTCAATCCCCTAAACTTCTCTTTATATTATCAGAAAACCATCTTCATGATGCATCATTCTTGAAGTCTACAATACTAAAGATAAGAGGAAAATTTTGATTATTACTATCAATTGTTCATGTAAAACCTGAACCTTACTTTTTTTATTTAAGTATGTAAGTTATGTGAATGCCATCCAAATAGGTGATATGAAGTTATGCAAAGTGTGTGGCCATGTGATTATGGCGATGGAATGTCTAAGGCATGCTAAAGATGAGCCATGTGATTATATGGTGTTAAGGCTGAATTAGCATTCTAAGTAGTAATAATCAAGACAGCTGGTTTGATCTTGAACCTTAAGCCTCATTAGTGGACGAGGTGGCACAATAGGATGTCATGCAAAGTGTGTGGCTGGCGGTATAAAAGGGAATGACAACTTCAAGAGCTCGTGTTGGGCAATTATTCCGTGAAAATTGAATGATCTTGGTGTCATTAGAGAGCTGAGTGAATCTAGTTTTCTAAGGCCAGACTACTAGAAGAAAATCTCTTCGGAAAAAGGCCGAAGAAGGAAAAAATTGACGAAGGGTTCAGTTCTCGGGTGAATCCAAGCCATCAATGAAGAATTGAGGCTTTAGCTTGAACCACGAAGAGTTTTATGTTGAAATTTTAAGGTAATATTGCTAGCACTATTATAAGAAAGTTTGTGGAAGAATTTTTTTTAAGATAAGGTCTGGAATTCGAGTTAAATATTTTGGAAGTTGAAATTGGAAATTGTTAAACAAGCAGGCAGCTACTTGGAGTGGGGCCAATGATGAAGATTTGAAGCTCCATATCAAACCACGAGGAATCTTAAGCTGAAATTTTGATAATGTTGTTTACGCAATTATAAGCAAGTATGTAAAAGGAATTTTTTTTTAAGATGAGTTATGGAATTCGAGTTATTTACATTAAAAGTTAAATCTGGAATTTGTTGAACAAGCAGGTAGCTACTTGATAAGAACAAGCAAGCAGCTCGATAGTGAGGTATGCAGACGGGCTGGTTGTGCGAGAATTCACACGTGAAGAACTGCACGCGAGAAGAAGGGAGCACTAGGCCAAGTGATAGGTGGGAGGTTGGCTGATCGTCCGAGAGAACGCCCAAGGTGTGTGCCCGCGCGATAGGAAGTGTGTCGTGGACATATGTTTGACACCCTAAAAAACCTACTAAGTGTTGAGTGCGGGCGTTAGGAAGGAGGCGACCATTTAAAGTTTAAGCCCTTTAGATTTGACTAAGTACCCAATGCCCTAAGGTAAGTTATGAAAAGTTAAATATGATAGGAATAAACGTAAGCTTGGTTTAAAGAGTAGTCTCAAAAGGGAGACCAATGTAGTAACTAAAGCGTTGTTCTTATGTGCAGGAGTAACGCCCATAGGAGAAGCTTACAAAGATTAAGGAAACTAAGGTCAAGACCCTTGAGTGACTAAATGTTTAAATGTTTTATGCTTTAAAGATTCATGTGTTTTTAAGTGATGTTCATGCTAAGTTTTACATGTTTTCAAGCAACCCATGTTTCTGCTTATGAAATATGATAACACATAACATTTTCTAAGTATGATTTTCTAAATGTGCTATCTATGTTTAATGCATGCCAAGGTATTATGAGATAGTTTATTTGAACAAAGCTAAATGTTTTTCCAATAGTTGAAGCATGCATTGTGTTTAAAGCAAAGGTTTTACAATGTTTTATGCTATTCTTAAAAGCTTTATTTATCAATTTTTTTAAGAGTTATATAGCCCTAGTGGGTCGGATACTAAAGGTAGAGAAGATATCCAAGTAATGTACATAAGGTGTTGACGGTACTTAGCAAACTCCAAGTGCACGTAGGTAGTTCAGTATGAGAGGCCGAAGTATGGGTCTCCTGACCACATTTCAGTATTAAGAGATCGAAGTATGGGTCTGTCTTGGCCATAGCATGACGTTGGGAACTTGAGCGATGAATGTCCATTCTCAACTAAGGTTTAGATAGTTTTAAAGGATGATGTTATGTTTTATGCTTCATGTTTTAAGAAAGTTGCTTGATAAATTTACAGTTAAACTATACATGCTTTATATGAATGTTTAAGCATGAAATTTTCTATTTTCTTTAAGTCACTCACTGGGCAACTAGCTCACCATGTTTTAACATGCTTTCCACCCCCAGGTAGCAGTCAGATACCCAAAGGTTGATTCTATTGCTGCTCTGCCACTTGTAGATCTAGTTGAAGGAAAAGACCTAGGTTGTGATCTATGTATATAATGTACACATGTATAGGGAGGGCGTTTAGGGATTAATAGTTGCATTTTGGGACCCATCGTATCTGATCTTGTATAGTTATGTCGAATATATGTTTAGTATGCTTAAACTATGAAGTTGTAAATATGTTATACTTGTTGGTTCTACTTATAAACTTTGATGTTGAGTTATAAATGTTTATTAGGGTCTTATATGGGTTATGAGTGTAAGATAGGCAGTAGGTGCTGGCAAGAGGATTGGTAACTACTATCATCACATCTCCTTTCAGGTTAAGAGGGTAATCTGGGAAGGGGTGTGACAGTGGACGCTGTCAAAAGAGTTCCACCATATTTACATTTCCAAAACGTGTCGTCAACTGATATGTTTAGCCTACAATATTTCCACCCCTCAATACACGATCCAATTGCCATAAAATAATACTTAAAATGTCCCTCGGAATTAGTTTCATACGCAGTGAATAAACCTACAGTAAGATTAAGAAAAGCTATATCAAAGAATAATTACATGTTGTTTTACAATAAATCTATCACTGATAGACCAAATATCAGCGTTAGACCAATGATATGCTCATTTACTATAAGACCTATCACTGGTAGACCATTTCAGTTAAACAAGTCGATCAAATACTGATTATGTACTCATTGAAAGCTTGATTGAGTATATATAAAGGATAGCAGGAAAAAACAAACTTGGATTCATTTTTTTTAGCTTTGTAAAAAATTTTGGGATCAAGGCATAAGATTCCTTTGCATCACCATTCAATGACTTCATAATATATTCTTTCACCCTCCAAGCTTTATAGTAGCTAACATTTACCCCAAATTTAGTACACATGTGAATGATAATATCATCTAGAGTCAAACAGCCACAAAGGCTTAAATCTTTTATCATACAATCACCAATCACTGATGAAGATGCTTGTCACACCCCCTCCCAAATTACCCTTTATACCTACAAGGAGGTGTGACTGGTGGCGGGAAATTAGAAGTCAATTTTACTCGACAACCAAAATCCCGTGGACGCGGTATGCGATGCATATTCCTAAGATATGCGTTGATAGTCATGCGTCGATGGTCATGCGTTGGACTGATAATGCATTAATGAATGTATGCGATGACCATGCGTCCTGCCACAAGTTTTCTTGCGCTCACGCCAAGTATAACGCGAACGCAAGTTTCTTGGGTAATCCAAGGTCAAACACAGGGACTTGTAGCTATATGTATGCAGTGATGTGCATGCGGCGGTTTGAATAAAAGAATGGAAGGGATGTTGCTAAGTTAATCCTACTCCTACTCTTATCTAACAGACAACACAATAAGAATATGCATGAAAGGTATAGATGCAACAAACCTTGACATGAAATAAATGAATGGGAAAATAATTAAAATGCGGAGTTGATTTCATTGCAACCCTTAAGAGTGACCGCAAGGACAACCTTAGTCAACGCAAGCCATGCGATCATGCAACACACATACAATAGTAAACCACCTCTCGGTGCAAATGCTACGGCTTCTAATGCTAGAACGCATGTAATATATGCGATAAGTCTATAGGACCTACACATAAGCCTCTATTCTCATTTATGTGATGACGAAGTGACATACACATAAATAAGGCGACCACATAATATCATACCTATTCCTAGGGTGCATGTGACGTAGTGTTGACAAACAGAGCTTATCTCTAAGTCCCTATCTCTTGCTTATGCCGATCTAATCTTGCTCTCTTGAATCTAGATCCTAACCTAGCTCTTTTGAGTCATTAGGTTCTTTCTTTAGACTCTCTCTCGAATAACTCTAAAGGGTTGTTGGGCACAACATAAAACAAGACAAACACATAAACTTGGTTGACGCAAGATTACTCCTATCTCTAGTGAAGAATGCATCCTTACTTAATATGTCCAACCACTTACCCTCCTGGCAGTTAATTGTTGTTGACTTTACTCATAGACAAGCAATGTGTTAGCCTATAAACAGGCATTGCAGCAACTTCACACTAAGCAAATAAGATTACTCACACACTCGCGCAACGCACATCTGTCGGTGGGTTGCTACATGCTTCATATCCCTAGTCCACATGACTAACTATACAATACCTAAGCAGTCCCACTAAGTGTTGCAATGAAAGTAAAGATGCTAAGCAAAGAATATGGAGATGGAGTCGAAGGAATAGAGAAATGCATTGAAAACAAATTGGATTAATTTCTTAATTCCAAGATGTCATACAATACAATATGAGGAAAGAAAGGAAAAGGAAATGACCGGCTGGAAGCAAAGATTTCCTCCCAGCGAATGTGCGTCAAGGCTGCTGATGGTGCCATGGATGGGTGGAGGAGCTGACTCTCTCGAGATCTAGCTCCAGTCGAAGGCTCCGGTCGTCACTCATAATTGATGAAGGAGGTGAAGAACTCTCAGCCATCTTCTTACGCGTTTGTCTGGATCGCGGGGAAAATCCCCGAATCACAAGGATCCTCCCCGGATTCCTTGAATTTTAGCTCATCGGCTTCTATTTATAGAGCTTAGGTCGCCGATAGCATTAATTGGACTGTCTGAGTTTGACGTTTGGCGTGTTAGTCTTTTCTGAACCTCTGCCACTAACGACGTGGTAGGTGAAATGTCAACATCATCTTTTGGTTTTTCTCGAGGTAGATGTGTTGATGCATTCATTTTACCTACCTTGCATTGATACCATTAGAATGCATTGTCGCGTAGCCGTAATCATTCAATGGCCACATTCGCTTAATACCGCAACTCTACATGATGACCGCAATCGCTTGACGAGCGCAACTCCCATGCGATGGACGTATACGGCTGATTACCGCAACATCCATGTGTTGATCGATGTGTTTGCCTTTGCGATGGAGTGTTTCTCCGCATGTGGTCGTCTATGTGGTGGTTCAATTTTCGCATTTGCGTTCATTTCCTACGTTAGCTACAAAAATAGAACGTTGAACGCATAATAATAAAAAATAACGAGTTAGTTGAGATTCAACATGCTAATTGATGCAAGCTCACTTTCTCGTGAATTCCTATCAAGATTGCCGCATATTCTGCCTAACAATCTTCATAATTCTAAGTAAAAGGCCTAGGATGACATGCATTTCTGCATGTCATCAGTGACCGCAATAGTTACCAACCCTCTTGTTGGTACTTACTACCTACTAACCTGCTTAACCTGACTTAGAACCTTGAAATGCTTATATATAAATATATTCAATCATCAACTTGAGAACAAATTACAATCATTAAACGAGTTATACATTACTCTTCAATAATACAACTTATACACTTTACATAAGCAGAACCTACAAGGCATAATACATGTGTACTACTTATTACAAAACCCTCACACAGACTTCTAACATTTTGGTCTTGAGTGGCAGAGCAACAGCAGAGTCGTCTTCTGGGGAGTGACCGTTACCTGTGGAGAAAACATTTAAACAGGGTGAGCTAGAAGCCCATTGAGTGACTAACCTTTGAACATAAAAGACATATACATCAGTCATGTTTAACAAAGAGATCATGAAATGAAAAGCGTTACTAAGAATGAGAATTAGCCAAGTAAGTAATTACATAAAATTCTTCTTACTAAAATTTGACTATAACAAAAGCGTCATAAGCCTCAACTCTGGGAGACCCGTAGGCCTCAGCTTCCACATTAAATATCTTTACAAGAGAGTGACTCCTCTGGTTTGCTCTTGTACATAACCTTATTGAACCTCAACCTGGTTGGGGAAAGGACCCTCCAACCCAACTAACACTATTACCTTAGTTAAGGTGTGTCACTCATGACTATTACTTAACCATTAACTGTAACTCATCGAACAGCTTCATAACACTTGAAGCATAAAACATGATAACATTCTGTGGATACTTCCTGAACCTTAGTTGAGAACGAGCATTCATCGCTCAAGCCCCTCAACGTTTGTATCACTCCAAGAGACCCATACTTCGGCCTTGGTTACTAAAATATGGCTCAAGAGACCCACACATCGGCCTCTCACTTATGGCCCAAGAGACTCATACTTCGGCCTCTTCTTCCGAACCTTCTATGTGCACGTGGAGTTATTAAGTACTGTCAATACCTTAGGTACTTCCTGGTCACCTTCCATGCTTTCAATGTCCGAATTTCTAAAGACATATCATGCTTAATGTCGTATCTTTTATAAACCTTCCAGAATGTAGCTTTACACTTAGCATTTGTGGAAACTTACTACAGTCCTTAGAATACATGCTTCAACCTAGGATACCTTTTTTGCAATAAGGCTATCATGTCACCTTGGCATGTGATCAACCAAGCACGTACTTGAGGAAGATGCTAAGCAACCTCATGTAGCTTATTTTCTTGAGACCTATGAACTCATCAACAATTATCAATGAATGACCTAGTTCATCCCTCTTCATAGTCCTTGCGAATACAGAGCCAACTCAACGCGTAGCATTCTTTATTAACAAGTTTTAATGAAATTTGAATTCATCTTTTGGGATGTGGATCCTCTATCCATCACCTTCCTAGTCATACTGACCCTACGTGTACTTAACGAGGATCCCTTCATCAACCGTCTCTAAACCTGGTTATCACTTCAAGGTATTGAGCTAAACATGCGTTACTAGAAGTTCTTTACCTAGACCTCCCACTTAGCTTGTCTTATAGACCCAGCTTTCCCTAGTAACATACGCTAACCATTTAGATTCTGTCCAGGCAACATACCTCATAAGCACTAGACATTAATTACTTAAAAACATCATGTCGGAATCATAACTATCCATACTCTATAAGTTATTAATCTACCAAGCATTCGCAAACATCAGCAAGGTAAATAGCTAGGTAAACGTTTAAGGCTGGCTATCAATAAGTGACTTTTCATAAAAGCATGACTTCTTAAATCATTCATAAACGTTTGTAAGCATTAGATTCACAGCCTTTGGAAAATCCCTTTAAGATTGATGAGCTTCTCCTACTAATATCAACCCTGTGAACGCATCAAATTACTTTAGTTACTAGTCATGGCTTCCCTTTTTAGACCCCCTTTTAGAATTAAGCTCAGATTTATACAATTCACTTTCAAATCTTCTTAACTTACCTTAGGGCATTGGGTATCTAGTCGAATTTAAAAGGGCTTAAACTTCAACGGATCGCCTCATTTCTAATACCCACACCTAACACTTAGTAAGGTCTTTGGGGTGTCAAGCCCACGTTTAGCAAGTAGTTGCTTGTTCGCCCAACAAATTCCAAAGTTAGCTTCTAATGTCAATAGCCCAAAATCCATAGCTCATTTTAAGAAAGTTCTTTCTTCAACATGCTCGGAATCGTGTTGAAAATGTTACCTCAAAGTTCCAGCTTAAAACTCTTCGTGGTTTGATCTGGAGCTTTAAATCTTCCCCAGTGGTCCTAGACCGCGAAATTGCCTACTTGTTCAACACTTTCTAAGTTTAGATTCTAAAATATGTAACTCAAACTCCAGGCCTTAACTTGCAAAAGTTCCTTCTATGAACTTACTCATAAGGGTGATAACAATGTTACTTAAATTTTAAGCTTGAAATTCCATGTGGTTCAATCTAGATCTACTTTCTTCATCGACTGCTCGGAACGCCCAAAAAAATGAACCTTCAACTCTTCCTTCCTTCTTCGGCCCTCTTTTCGGTGAGATCTCCCTTTCAAATGTTTGATTTCATAAACTATACTCGTAGAGCTTTCCAATGGTACTAAGTTCGTCCAATTTGCTCGAGCAAGTCGTCCCAAAACGAGCCCTAGAAGTTCTCCTCCCTTTTTATACTATTGTTCAGTTCTTTGCTTGAAATCTTCTTAAGCCACCTCACCCATTAGTGGAGATTAATGTTGGGTTTTATGTCCTAAACTCGTAGTATGTAAACACTGAAACTTATTCTAAAAATTCAATAAATGTGTTACTGAATAAATCTATTACTTGAATAGAAATCCAATAAACTTAAAAGTCCCTTGACTATTGGATGAGTACTTGAACTTTATGTGGAGACATAAAGGTGGATCAAGTTCGAGTAAATAGTCAAAATGATCTATAGTATATGGATAAGGTTGGGTACCTTATTCTGGTAACACTATTGAATGTGGCCTGCTCTGTAGTTGTTACAAGGAGTTGTAAAGTGCTACAAACGAAGTGATCCTAATTTGTTCATATTGGACATGAGGAGTGGGGGTGTCCTTGTGCAAAAGAGTTTCTACAAGATCAGACCACGAAATGAATCACTCTTACTTTATAACGTTGTTTACTGTTTAAGACTGACTATTTCAAAGCGATGACCTAGGTAACTTGATCTTAACCCTGAGCTAATTATGAACTCCTATTTATTCGAGATTGCCTTTAGATTTGCATAGGTGAGGGTTGGCTCAACAGAGTCGGCTCAATTAGACTACCATTTCAGGAGTAAGACTGGATAGATAGTTAGGGACATAGGGTGCAAGAGGGAATTCACTCCTACCCGTTTTAAGAATAGTAGAGAGGTTGTTCTCTTAAGTGCAGATTTCAGGACTTGTACAAGGGATCCCACCCTTTCATTTGGTATGAGAGGGACTTAATTTTGTGATTGGATCATAAAACAATTGTTCATTAGGGGATCAGTAGGAACTTAAGAAACAAGAGGTAATTTTGGGGGTAAAACAGAGATTTGACCCAGCCATTATTACGAACAACCTGTGAATGGTAAACTTACTAATTATGGTTATATCGAGTGGACATAATATATCTACAGTGAAGGGAGTTCAAGTATGAGTTTTAGTGTAGTGACCCATTAGTTAAAGAATGGGGGTTAGATCTGTTTAATTTTTTTAGCCGATTAATCTTGGATCGTTGAAGCCCATGATCTGTAGGTCCATGAGGTCCCTCAACTAGTTCAGAAATGGATTAGCTCTAAAGTAGCGTGATAAGTTAATTTGAAACGTTCAAATTAGAATCAAACGAAATTGGAGAAAATATATTGAAATATATGAAGATGAATTTATGTAAACATTATATTAAATTAATTAGAATTATTTAAATTGTTTAAATAATTATTAATTAATTTGTAAAATTAATAAATTTTGATTTAAGAAATAAAATATGATTTTAAAATCGATTTTGGATTTTTGAAAATTGAAAAATTACATAAACTTGAAAAATGGGTTTTTCAAGTTCATCTTCAACTTGCTCACTAGGAACCCATCACCTCTTCCTTGATTTACTCCAAGCATGAGCTGCATTCCATGAGGCACATCTCTTTTCATGATAGTCTGCAATATATTGAAGAGATTTGAAATGGAAAAAGGATGATGAACCGATTAAATTTTTTGCTGAAAAATTCGGATGAAGAAGGTGTTCTTTAATGGGTTGGTTCAGTGAGCTTTCTCCATATTCCCTTTGATTCTAACTTATTTTGAGTCCCACAACTCAATCTAGAGCACCAAGAAGATAGTAGGGAAGTTCTTGTGGTGATCTACACAAGAATTTGGAGGATTTTGTAGCTGAAAATAGAGATTTCAACGGTTCGGCCAAGGTATGTTCTTGAAACCCATTATACTCTATTTTAGCATGTTTCTTTTTAGCCAAAATGAATGAATTAGAGTGCTTATGGATCCTGAACTCTTCCGCTGCGTGCTGTGTCGATCCAACAATTAAGGGCCAAGATTAAGCCATCTGTCCAGGTAACTAAAAGAGAAGTCTAAAACTGAGCCTTTAAATATGAGCGTTTAAGCAACTCGATTCTCGCTAGGAAAACTCGATGGAAGAAGGTCCTTACTCGATGGAAGTTTCCCCAGCTTTCTGTCAAATACTCAATGGAAAACTCGACGCTGGGAGCTCGCTCCTCACTGAACGCTCAAACACGACACGCGATCCTTCCTCTCTTACCCTCGATGCTCGCCTCTTTCCTCGTTCACTTATACTCGATACTCGATAGCCTCTACTCGATGCTTGGCAGCCTTTACTCGATGCTCGACCCCCTTCTCAATTACTTATACTCAACACTCGGCAACATTTACTCAATGCTCGCCTGGCGCTCACTCGATGCTCAAACACCCTTCAACATGACCAACACTTAGCCAGAATTTCTCTTTGTAAGGTTAGATCAGTAAGTAATCGAGAGTTAAGTTCCATACTTAAACATTTTTTCCCTTTCAACGTATCCTTTACCTCAAATGCACAAATCCAATCTAACTTAAACATTTAACCCAAAATTTTTCTTTCTTAAACCATAGACATCGTGAAAAATGGGAAAGTGATGTGTGGGTCTTACAATGCTTGTGTATGAGAAGTTTGAATAGCATTTATAGAACAACTGTGACTAGCAATATACTTCTTAAATTTTCATAGTTCCCCACCCTTATAACGAGATGCATGAACGTACCATTGACAATAGTTCCCCACCCTTATAATGAGATGCATGAACGTACCATTAACAATCTTCTTGTGAGCACTTTAACACAATTGATTTAAAATTTGATCTCACAGTCTTGAACTCAAAGTTGTTCTTTATAGCTATGTAGTAAAAAGACTTTGATACTATTTCCTTACTAGCAAACATATCCTTCTTTTTCAAATCAAATGTAGAAGACAAGCTACTAATATGAACATCCGTTAGGATGTTAAAATCATCATTAATGGGAGAAGAAGAAGACATAGCCCAGAAAAATTATCAAATCCACTATTGGAAACTCCTTCTCAAAGAATATCAGTGACATGAACAACTAATAGATGTCTTGTACTTTGTTCTTTAACTAAATTCAAAAACCAAGCAACATCGTTATCTTCATTAATTTTAATCACATTTCGAATGCTATTGATACCAAAATCCAATAAGATTGATAATTGTATTGAAGAAATAGATGCATCCAATTGAATTTTCTTTAATATCAAATTCACAAAACTCTCAAAACACATAATCTCATTGACCAATATAGTCCTGTAATTCCAGTAATTATGTTTATCATCCCACTGCCCATTATGAAACACCACTACTGAAGCTTAATCATATTTCCAAATCACAGTAAGAAACAAAAATTAAACTTATAACATTGATAGATTAGTAGAATAAATAGAAAACAGTATTTATCAATGATAGATTAATATAATTGATACACTATGATATGTATCTATCATCAGTAGACTATCAGTGATAGGAAGTTCATGACTAATAACATCAGTGATAGGAATCAGGACTACTAATATCAGTGATAGGAAATTCATGACTAATTGGAAAAAAAAAAATTAAACATAAACTAAGTTACAAAGACTGGAAGGAAAAATTAAAGTAGATCAAACGTGTAGAAATCATCAAATCGACTACTAACATCAGCATACTTCAATTAAAATCAATGAAAAACCTAAAAAAGTACAAATCGCCAAAAATCTAAAAAAAAAACCTAGATGAAATCAAATCAAAAACTGAGGAAGAAACCTAGACATGGGAGAAGAACCGCACGAGAAAAGGATGAAACAATACAAAATCGTGAGTAAGAAATACCAAATTGTAAGCAAAAATACCTAATCGAACGTAGAAATACAAAATCGTGACCAGAAAACTAATAAATCATTCCTCCCATAATCGTTACTCTCAGAATCGAGCGGTGAAGAATGAAGAAGACATACCTGGAAAACGCACATTAGCTCGACCAAAAAAAAGATAGATGAAAAAGAAGCGGGAGACTGAATAGCTGAAATAGATGAAGAAGACAATGAAGTGACACGATGAAAAAAAACAAATCTAAAACGAAGAAGAAGACGTGGGAGAAGAAGGTTATTTTAGGAATTAAAAAAAAGTAAACGTATTTGCCAAAAATATTCCATATATGCAATTAATTTAAAAAAAGGATATATAGTTATTTATTTATTAAAAAAATGGCCACAAATTTCCTTAAAAAAATTTCTACAAATACTAAAAAGTAGAGTTGGTAAACATTAGACTACTCTATTCGACAAAATGAGTTTTTTTTTTTTTTTTTTTTTTTTACCGTTTATAAGTTGGGAGAATCAAATCTTTAAAATCAAAGTTAATAGTATAAGTTTTATGTCAATTGAATCATGGTCATTCTTACCGATGAAAGAAGTTAAAGATTGTTATATAAATTAAACCCCTAAACTTTCATAAATTAATGAATTTAGACTCTTAGTCATAATTTTCTTTCAGAATTATTCATGCATTTAATCTAATTGTTCATTTTATAAAACATTCATGTGAAGAAGTATACACGCATTTGAGAATCAATGCATGGAAGAAATTAATTGACTTATAAAATTTGTGAGAGTTCAATTGATTCAAATAATATGTTTCACATGATACAAGTAAAACAAAATCTGAAAGAGGGTGTGTAAATTGATACATTCATGAAATTCATGTTTGAAATTGATACAATTATTAGTTTAGGCTCCATTTGGTAACAATTTGATTTTTTGCTTTTGTTTTTGAAAATTAAGCTTATTTCATTCACATTTCCTACAATTGTTTGCATTTTTATTAAGTAATATGGTTGAATTCTTAACCAAATTCTAAATTCCAAAAACAACCTTTTGAAAATTACTTTTTTTTAGTTATTAAAATTTGATATGATTTTTTAAATTATTGGTGAAAAGTAGATAACAAAGAAAAAAAATTGGAGGTGGAAGTAGTATCTATAGACATAATTTTTAAAAACAAAAATAAATAAAATAATTACTAAACGAGATCTTAACATATTAATTGATATCGCGAAGAAGAAGAAAAAAAGTTACAAATTGATATTCCCTAAAGTAAAATTCTTGCACAAAACCATAAATTATCTCTATAATGACTTTTGCAGACCTTATTATGTTCAAATCAAATGTTAATGACCAAACATGCATACTTTATTAAAAATAAATGTACTCCATTTGGCATCATTTACAATAATGAACGTATTATTTTGATATATTATGTATAAATATCTTTACCCAAGTGGGGGAAAATTCATGTATCCCCACTTTCACTTATGTCGTGCTAAAACAAGAGTCTCCCCAAAAGTCCAATTTTCCTATAAAATGCCAATATGAATCGGCCCATCACAGCCTTTTCACTCTCCTCACGGGAACAAAAATCAAATCGCATCGGAAATGGCGATTAATCAAACCTTGCTACCACTTCTAGCCTTCTTGGTACTATTCCAAATACTCATAGACCAGAGTTCGGCGGCGGCGGCGCCTCCAACGGCACCCCTGTCGGCGGCAGCAAGTGAGTATCTAGAAGCCCACAACAGAGCAAGGGCGGAGGTGGGGGTGGAGCCACTGCAATGGAGCCAAAATCTGGCGAATCTTACAGATCGACTGGTACGATTCCAACGCAACCAAAAGGGGTGTGGGTTCGCTGAGCTGAGCGGCAGCCGGTACGGCGGAAACCAGATGTGGGCAAGGGGACAGATACTGACGCCGCGGGCGGCTGTGGAGGGATGGGTTAAAGAGAAGGCGTTTTACAATCACACGAGCAACACGTGCGTGGGGGATCACCACTGCGGGGTTTATACTCAGGTGGTTTGGCGGAAGTCGGCGGAGGTGGGCTGTGCTCAGGCCACATGCCGGAAGGAAGGGATTAGTTTGACCATTTGCTTCTATAACCCGCCGGGCAACGTCGTCGGTGAAAGTCCTTATTAGATAATGATCAACCCTTTTCTTTTTGCGTTTTTAAATGTGAAAGTAAGTTAAAGGATGAACTTGTTGGAATGTAATCTGACGTCGTTTAATAAATGCTTTGTTGAATTTTCTACTTTACTCTCCATAGCTAGTGTTGGTTGTACTTAAAATCGTGTGGTATCTATCTCAAAAATAAATAAATGAATAAAATGGTTTGGTATGAACTGTGTCACCCTCATTTAATAACTATTTAGGGTGTTTGAAGCGTTTAATTGGGATAGAATGTATGGATTTCATATATGTTTGAAGTTGATATGTCTATTTGGGATGCAGAGTTAATTCATATATCTAAATATTCTGTGCAGTTTTTTAACTCTAAATAATATATTTTTACTATTTTTATTTTGTAATTTTTTTCTTTTAATTGTTAAAACTTTTTTTTTTTTTTTTTGCAATGAACAACAATTAATCCATTACATTTTTTTATAAAAATATGGTTAAATAAAATGAGAAAGAAATCAAAATTTTTTATTCATAATTTTTCTCCATGAATTTCATTATCATCTTCTTTTTCTTCTTCAATAATTTTTTTTTAATTAAATCTCTCTCATCATCTTAGTAGTCGATGGAACGTCACCATATTTCTTCAACAATTTCATTTTCAATTACTCTAAATTCGAAGGATCATTAGAGAACAAATCTATATTTTTCACTAATTTTTGCTAGAAAATATTTTAGGAAAAAAAATAATTTTATGTTTTTTTATACGTTACACACTTTTCAATTATATATTTACTTTTCATCTAAATATTCTTAACACTCATTTTATATGTGAATTCAATTAAATAAAAATATGTTTTACATTTTTTTACGTATAAATATTGCACTTAATGTAGACAAAATAATTTTTTTATATAATCAATAACCCCATAACATACTTATAGAGGTGGTTGTCGAAGCCCCGAGTGGGTCGTTGAAGTTGCTCGTTCAAAGGTGGTCATTGAAGGTGTTCTTCATTGGAGTTTGTAGCCGGAGGTGGTTATCGGAGCTTGAAATTGGTCATCAGAGTTGGTAGCGTGAAGATGGTCGTCAAATTTGAGTCAACGAAGGTGGTTGTCAGAGCTTAGAATTGATTGTCGGGGTTGGTCGCGCGAAGGTTGTCGAAGCCCGGAGTTGGTCGTCAGAACTGTCATCGGATGTGGTTGTCAGAGCCCGGATTACATTGTCGAAGTTGTCATCGGTGGTTGTTAGAGCTCGGAGTTGGTCGCCGAAGTTTTCATCGGAGGTGGTTATTAGAGCTTGGAGTTAGTTTCCGGAATGTGACAGTGGCCGATGGGTGAAGCCATTAATAAAATTGGAAGAAGGGAGAGTTGGAGTGAGTTGGTAAAATATACTAACTCAACTCCACCAACATTTAAAGTTGGTGAGTCAAATAATGAGTTGGTATATTATACCAACTCAACTCAACTCACGTTGGTAAGCCAAACACCCTCTTAGGATTGACTTTTATCATTTGAAATTTTTATTTATTGAAACAGTTTCCACAATTAGAATTCTCCCCTTCAAATTTACATCTTTGCTAGGAAGCGAATTAGTTTCTGTATATCAAAATTTTGTCTATAAAAAAAAAAAACAAACTCTAAAAGTAATTTTGTTTTCTTATTTCTACTTGTTCTAACATGATAAGATAATTTGTAAATATTATGCATTGTGTGCATGGTAAAATGTGAAGGGATTTGAATTCCCTAAAGTGGAAGTAATTGAATGTGTTGTGTCTTGATTTTGTTTTACAGAACATTACAATGCAGATGGACGGAAACATGGATAAACAAATTAAATCCTAATCATACTTCTATTGGAAAATTAAAGAGGAAAAGAGGGAAAAGATAACATACCTTTGAAGAATGTTTCTTCATTTTTTCTCTTCACAACCAAGATCACAAACCAATCTCCTTCTCATGAACACAAGAGAAACTTCACAGCAACAATATCATTGGGAACACCACCACAAAATCTTCCTCGTTATTCTCAAGAATGAGAATCAATAGAGAGGTGTGGACTTCTATGAATTAACTTTGTTAAAGAGAGGAGAGTTTTTGGATCAGAGATTTACATAGAGTGATTAATTGAGAGGAAGATGGATGATGAAGATAATGAAAAAAATTGAATTTGTAGGGACCGTTTGGGGCAAGTACTATCCTAAGACTATAATAACCACTACTTGGTACAGTAAAAACTATTTTGTAATCATCAATTAACTACAGTCAACACTATTTCAAAACTCTCATTTGCTACAATATTTACTATTTGTTACAGTTTTTATTATTTTACATTCATCATTTTTTTTATTATTTGCTACCGTGTTTACTATTTCATTCTCAAACTAAAATAGTTTACACCTCAACCACATATTATTATAACTCAAACTTAAATAAATTACACTCCAAACACAAACTATCATAACCAACTATAATAATCTAGGACTATAATAACCAACTTCTTGCTTCAAACACCCCCTTAATGACTAATTAAAAAAAAAATCTTAATGACTGAGAGAAAAGGGGACTTGAGGAGAGTTATCAAAATAATTCCCTCCCCTTTTTAATTTTCAAAAATTCAAAACTAAATTTTAATTTTATATATATATATATATAGTCTAATTTAATATATATCATATTAAATTATATGTTATATCACATATAACATATAACTTATAGTTTATAGTTTATCATTTCATCATATAACCTATAGTATTAATATAAATCATATACATATTAATTTTAACCTATAGAATTAATATTTGAATCATATTCAAATATTTATTTCTCTTATTAAAACTTTATATTATAATATATCATATACATTATATTAATTGTATCTTATACAATTAATTCCTTTGAATTAATTTCAAATTAATCCAAAATTAATTTAATTCCTATTAATCTTTATTGAGCTAACAAGGGGACCTTATGGATCTATAGATTGAAGCTTCAATGATACTTGATTAATTAACTAAACTCTTTAATTAAATTAATCAATTTTCATTAAATACTAGTCACTCCATTAAAAACCAACAGCTGCACTCTTCGCACTATAGATATATTTCTTTGTCCATTAGATATAATCAATCAACAGCGCGTTGACTCTTCACAAATTGCTCGTAAATAAAGTTGAGTCAAAATTACCATTTTCCCTTGTAGTTACATCTAACTTCTTAAGTACCATTGATCCCTCTAATGAACAATTATTATAGTCCAACTATAACTGAAACCTTCTCGAGCCAAGAGAGGGTGTGGTGCCACATTGTTCAATACTCAGAATCTATTGGGATTGATGCCCTAAATCTCGTAGGTCCTATAGTTTGTAATTGTAAAGTATAAACAATTTATTTATTTAATAAAATATGAGGTGTTTTATTCGACAATTAGTAGCATTACACACAAAACCAATAAACTAACATCCAAGGTTATCTTCTGTAGCTTAAACGTGTATGTAGACACATACAGGCGGATCATGTTTAAGTAATAACCTAAATGGTTTGTAGTAGATGGATAAGACTGGTACCTTATCCTAGTGACACTATGAATACAACTCGCTTTATAGATGTTACAATTGTTGTAAAGTTCTATAAATGATTCGATTCTGATCATTCATATAGAGACATGTGAGTAGGGGTATTCTATACAAAGAGGTTTGTATAATACTGAACCATAAAATGATTAGTCTCAGTATATACAGTCGTTAATAGTAGAGACTTATATTTCACCATGATAACCATAGGTGACATGACCTAAATCCTAAGTGAGTTGTAAACTCCTATCTATGAAAGCGGTCCTTTAATTTGTATGGGTGAGAGTGGTAAAATTGTCGACTCAATATGCTCACCATTTTAGGGATTCATCTGATTGTGGAGTTGGAAACACAGTTACACAAGATAGAATTCGCTCCTTCCCTATGTCGGGGTAAGTAGATAAATTGCTTCCTTAAGGGCTGATTCCAGGGTTTGAACAATGTGGTGCCACACCCTCTCTTGACCTGAGAGGGGTTTGGTCATAGTTGGACTATGACTTATTGTTCATTAGAGGGATCGGTGGTACTTAAGGAGTTAGATGTAACTACAGGGGCAAGACGGTAATTTTGGCGTAGTTGTACTTACGAGCAATTTGTGAAAGGTCATCGCACTATTGACTGGTTATATCCAATGGACACATAAATATATCTATAATGCAAAGAATGCAACTGTCGGTCTTTAGTAAAGTGACGAACAGTTAATGGATGTTGAGTAATTTAATTAAAAGAGTTTAATTAATTATTCAAGTACCATTGGAGCTTCAATCTACAGTTAATAAGGTCCCCTCTATAGCTCAACTGGGATTATTGAGAATTGATTTTTGGTTGTTCAAACTAATTAAGGGAATTAATTATATGTGATATAATTGTATTTGATATATTATAGTATAAAGTTTATTTTGAGAGGAATTAAATATTTGAATATGATTATATTATATTTGATATAATATAAACTATAGATTATGTATTATATTTTGATATAACATATAGTTATATAATAATTTAGTTATTATATTTTTATTAATTGATCTATTAGTTGATCTATTAATCAAAATTTGGAATGAAACAAACTCACATTTTAACATAATGAGAGGCAAAAAAAAATGGCTTGATGTGAGTGAGTCATTGGGCATATCGTAGTGAGTGTGGACATGAAAAAGTTGTATTAAAAATGGAAAGAAGACAACATATAATAAGCCCACTTCAGCCATCTTGCAGCAGATGAAGATTTTTATAATATATTTGTGTATATAATAATACATATCCTTTACATAGGATCTTCAACTTTTGTCGTTCTAATAAATAATTCATCACATGACTGCAGTCAGTACTGTGTTTCCTAATTTTCATATCTTACTAATTTAATAATATCTCGATAAAGGGTGTTTATCTACTCAATTTTTTCTTTCCTTCAGTTCAACATGGTGGAGATTCAAACTACTCTTCTAAGTACATGATATACGATACATATATATATTATGTCAAATTGAATTATACCCATTTTAACGATTAATAATCAATTTAAATCTTACTCTTTTTTCATAAATTTCAAAATTACATATGTTGACATAGGCATACATGACACACCGACAAAATAATACTAAATTATTGCTAAACTAATTAGTTATTTTTTAAAATTTAAATAACTAAAATATACATATTGAAAATTTTAAGTATTAAACAAACTTAGTGACGAAAATAATTATATTTCGAAAGCTTTAAATATATTAGAAATAGACCTTTCAAAAATTTATTTTAAAATTATAAGCTTAACACATTAAGTTTTGATAAACATTTGATTTTTCATTTTAAAAAATTAAATTTATAAACACTATTTTCAAGGTTATTAGTTTCTTTGTTATGCCATCTACTTTTAAAGAAAACAAAATCAAAATCCATACAAAGTTTTTAAAACTACACTATTTTATTTTATTTTATTTTTCAAAATTAGATTAAGAATTTAAATGTAAAGATGAAAATCGTAGTAATAAAAATAGTGAGACAACCCTCACAAGTTAATGGTTATCCAACTAAACTTTAAAAATGAAGATGTCTTAACTAAAAAATTTTAATTAGTTAAAATTAACCTTTTTTTTCTCAAAATTTCAAATATGCAAATAGAAATGCATAGATAATTAAACCATCTCTAAATAGAAGTCTATTCTCCACATTGATAACAGTTTGATCAAACAATTTCAAGCTCAACAAATTGAAGGGAAGATACTATAGACATTTCAAGTTCAAAATACATCAAGTCCACTTTTTTGTATTCTCAGATGCCGTTGCTTACAGTTCTTCTATGTACAAATGAGAAATCAAATTCAATGCACAAAAATTTTAGCATCTGAGTTGATCCCAAAGAAGAAGAAAATGCAAGCAAGTAAATTAGAGCATCAGCTCCTTAGAAATCAGATACCTGAAAGTGTAACTTGTAGGAATCCATTCGACATTCTTCCGAGGATTCCCGAGCTGTGACCGTTTGACACTCTTTCTCAGAGATTCAGGCAAGCTCTTGAGAATCATCTCCATCAGCCCAGATGAACACAGACCAGTGTCCTTTGCGAATGACTCAATGATCTTTGGAAGAAGAATCTTTTGATCCTTTCCTACACCGAAGGTGGCTCGAATGTACTCGTCCTTTGCAGTTTCCAGTTCTTGAAACACTCTTTTAGGTGTATAAACACGAACCTGAAACAATATTAAAAAATTTATGAAACCTTCTAAGCGTGTCTGTTCATGATAAAATGAACTTTAAATTTTACGGTTGAAACAGCATATGTCACAGTACAACAAAGAGAAACAGGAAAAGTGGAGCAGTGAGTTCAAAAATTACTGCAGGATCGGAGTGGCTCCCAAAACAAAGTGCAAAATGTAAAAGGGGTTCTGGACGGTCTATTATATATGCTTGTCGTTCATCTCCAGTCTTGAATTTTGTCCTTGAAGGAAGCAAGAGCCGAAGCCACTGCATGTGAAACTCATTATATCAGGCCTATAAAGAAATGTACTCTCTTGGTTACTGAAAAACCAAGAGAGACTACGTCACATCATGATGCGAATAAACTTTGAAAAGAAAGTAGAAAATCGAATATTTGATACCTGCCGAGGGCGAGGCATCCGACAGCCAAGAATATAACTCTGAATTGTATCTACACTAATTGTATGGCCTCCTATATTATATGCAGACTGGAAAACAATAGACAGTGAGAAATAGTAATAACAATCAGTGAGTAAAGGCTCCAAATTGAAACAAGAGAAGTTACCTTCAAGAGTAAAAAGGCTCTCTTGACATTGTTTTGGGGTACCCCATAAGCCAAATACGTCTGTTCGAAAACAAGAAAACAATTATAATTGGATTCTGTGGGGAAAGTAGAGTAAGGATGGATTAACAGATGCAAAGGGTTGACATGTTTACATGCATCACCAGCGAATTGTGAATATTTATCCAGAAAGCCAACTTTTCCTCGTACTTAAGTTTCCTCAAATCGACTTCCTCTAAACGTGAGATAAGCAACCTGTCAAACCATAACCCAAGACAACATTAAAAACTATACGATAACAGATAAACGCCCTGGAAAAGATTTGTGATGAGGATGCCTAAATATTACATAGGCTGACCTGAAGTTTTCGAGCAAACTCTTGACATGACATAATTTCTGAGGGTCTCTACAAATCCATGAAATCTCGATCATTGTACTATATGGCCCACTAAATTCTTTAAGACCTTCTACAAGAAAAGGATTGTCCAATCGGACGTCGAAGGATGAGTTGTTTCTGAACCCTGGACTGCACATAGCACACTGTTCTCCAGGAGAAAATGCACTAACCGATGACAAAGAAGACGTTGGAGATGAAAGTCCATGATTCAACAAAGATGGTTCTGCAAGTTTGCTATATATAGTTGATATGCACTTGATCATGTCTTCTGAAAGCCGGTTAGGAGTCTCGGGGATGTGGTCAGAAATGCGAGTTCCAAGATGCTCTGCGAGACTGATTATATTGGGTGAAACATTCTGTGCATACTGTGCAGAAGAATCAAGCAATTCATTACTAAAAATTCTTCAATAATGCTTCAAAAACACTTAAAATGCTTCAAGTGTGAAGACTTACCTCCATCATGGACACCGGTTGGGAGTGACATGTGCGCAGAGTTCTATCCAATGATTCTACTGAAGTAGACATTTTATCCAAAGAAGCTGCATTTACTGTTGTCAGTGACGATTGAGAACGATGATAATTGGAAACCAACAGTTTTTCATCTCTTCCAATATCACTATATTCCTTCCTTGGATTTTCAAGTGACTGACAAGCAGAAGGGAATGCTGAGTTAACATATTTTGAGGCAATATCAGGTGGGGGAGCTTCCATTGCCCTGCCTCTAGGGGTTGGAGGCAATTTCGGCTTCTCGTCCTTGGCAGAAGGGGATACAGAGGATGATTGTCCATCAAATGCTTTTCGGTACAAAGAAAGAAGATATTGTTCTAAATGCACAACTTCTAGTTCTAAAGTTGCAATCTCCTTGATTAACTCCACGGCTGACTGCAGTAAAAAAAGTGAATTAATTTACAAAATGATTAAAATGATACATGTTGAGAGATCACAAGAACTTATCACATATTTCTTTATGAAAAAAACGAATTGCCTTTAGCTATTTGAGAAGGCGTAGAACATGGCTTACATATGCTAGGAGAGTTCAATGACGATCAAGCATTTCAGAATATCATCTGAAAAGAATTAAAGAGGTTATTTTACCTTTGGCATTGAGACTTTGTCTGATTCATTACATGCAAAGACCCCATGACCCAATGTTTTTTCTAATGCTGAGCGTAGCTTGAACTGGTCTTGCAATCGCTTCTCAAGTTGGATAATCTATATTGAAGCATTCAAATGATAAAGTAATGGAAAAAGAAAAAAAGAAAAAAGTGATAAAGTAATCGATAAAAAGTTTGATATAATTCGTGTTGGTTCGTGGTTGTAATTCTTCCAATTACAAGTACAAGGACTTCCAAATTTAGTTCCATACCTCCTGCTTCAAAGAATTATGCACTTCAATCTTCGGTGACGAGTTTTTCTTATTCTCAACTTCTTTCACAAGATCCATATCCTGATGTCCAATGAATCAAGACTTGTAAGTTTCCATTTTCCAGACAAAATTACTCAACAATTACACTCATGAATAATCTTTAGAAAGGGAGTCTTGTTTGATAGGTACTTCTATCTTAAAGTTCCTCATGGTTTACCTACCAAGAATTTGAACTTATTGAAGGTGGTCATATCATTTTTGTAATTTGCAGCTGATAAAGATAAAGAAAAGAAGAAAACATATTACCATCTTTACAGTGTTGGATGATTCAAGCAAATTATCTAACCGATCATCTCGAATCGGTTTCTTGTCAACCGAGCTGCCATATGCGTAGAGCAAAGACAAAAGAATTCTACAACATGAGTAGGAGAAGAGGTCAAGGACAAAGGTTTCTCATCATCATTCAGATAATCAAACTTCTCCATTCAAACAACCATCAGAAACTATGCTCTCTTACTTCTCTCCAAAAACAAAAAGAAGATAAACAACAACTGATTAATATTCGACTTCCATTCTTGACATGTTTCGGCTACAAACTCTATTAACAGAATCAGCCAATTTCACATAACAAACAGGACAAAACTTCCTACCCTCCTAATTCCCAGAGCTCTATCTTGAAGATCTGAGTTGAACCTCAACTCTCATTTTCAACCAACCACAACTCAACACACAGAATTCCAAAATACACAATACTTCCATTTCAGCACTCAAGCAAGAACACTGACCAAATTTTCAAAACTCAGTACGTACATTGGTAATAAACAGAAGGAAAAACACGTTGAAAGCTACCTTCTGGAGCGGCTGTGCCCTGTTTTTACATCCACACCCAGCATTTTTGTTTTAGCTAACCCCACTTCCAACCAGAATCGAAAAGCCGTGAAACCAACTCAAAATTATAAAAACACTCAAAAATAAAAGAATCAACTCCCAAACAAGAGAATAGAAGTAATGAAACAGGGAGAAAGATGGAGGAAAGCTAAAATGGAAAAAATCAGAAAGTGATCAATCTGCGGCTCAGCACAGAGGCTACGGAAAGGCTGCAACAGACCCACAAAGAAAAAAATGGTCATAGAAAAGGAAGCTTTTCTAGTAACAAGGTTCCATTGAAAAGGGGACCCATCAGCTCAGAGAAAAGGTGGAGTTACTGAAATGGGTGTTTTCAGAAAATTTTGGTCGAAGGGGTTTGAATGAAGAAAGAAAAGTCCAGATAGAGTCGAGAATCGGCACAAATCGCCAACTGGGGTTGCGATTGAGAAGTGGGAAAGTGACCAAATTAGAGATTCCAAGAGAGATTTCAAAGGGGGCGGGGTTGTTTCGAGTGGGAAAAATCAGTGGAACAGTTCAAACGTTAGAGTGTGTTTGGTGATTAGTGCAAGAACTTAGGAATCTGTTGAGAAAACGATTGTTCTTCTTCAGTAATGAGAGTCGCCGGCCAATTTCTCTGGTTTCAGGCAACATGTAATAGATTCTGCATTTTCTCTAAATTTGTATTTGCATAAATGTCAATCTCAGGAGTGAAAAGGAACGGGATGATTCAACTTAACAACTTCTATGATAATTGGTGCTTGGAAATCAAAGAGCAAACAGCATTTAAAATTTTGATTAGAGAGCACTTGCCTCTCTCCACTAACCATTTAGTTGAAATAAAATAATTAGAAAAATATTAATATTATATCCATTTAAATCCTAGACTTCCTTAACTTTATCAATTTACCCTCTATTCGGTTCATTTCAAAAATTTATAAACTTTGATAAATGAATCAATTTATACTCTCAATTAAGATGTTATTTTAGAATTATCCATGCATCAATTCAAATTATCCATTTTATTAATCTAATATTTCAAGAAGTCTACACATGTATAAAGATGGAATATATAGACGATTTTCAAATGTAATATTTATAAAGAGTCAAATGGATTCACTTAAAACAATTTAGAAGTTAATTGAACTTATATACCAATTATAAAGTATATCAGTTATATAAATGATGTACCAAATTTACCATTTATATACTAAATTTATAAGCCAACTATTGTTCATGCATTTGTTATTATTCATAAACTTAATTTAAATCCTTATTAATCTATTTGGAGTATTGTTTTATCTAGTACATTATCATCAATTTATAATGGTTTAATTCATACTATTGGTAACAATTCTAAATAAACGTTGAGAAACTATTGATGCACCAATGTAACACTGGAAATTGAATTTTTAACGTGTTTGTTGATATAGTACTAATATACCAATACTATACTTGAAATTTTATTTAGAATGAAGATATACTACTTAGTACACTAATGATATATCTAAAGTTAGTTTTTAATTAGTATTAATATACTATTAACACACTAATATTATACTATAAATAATTTCGAATGGATGCTGATAAATTATTGATACATTAATAATAAATTTGAAATTGAATTTTTGAACAAGTGCTAATATATTACACTATACTATTTCATGATATATTAATTGTATAAATCATATGTTTTATAAAGTATCAGTGGATTGATATACCAAACAAAAAATATATTAGTTGATTGATAAATCAAATATAAAATATATAAAATATATTCTACTGATATACAAATCAGGATAAATTTGAAATAATAAAAAAACAAAAGATATGAATTTTTTTGCTATATTTATAAATTTAGAAAATCATAGCTATATTTGCAAATTCTCTACCTTATATTTCTTTTCTGCTGTGCACTATAACTTTCATTGCAATTATTAGTTTAAGGGTTGAATTGATTTAACTTACCAAATTTAAATAATATGATTAATCTAGAGAACGATATTTTTGTCCTCAAGTAAAAGCTACCTAAACACCTTATGTTGTTTAATTTTGTGTATTTATAGTAGATAAATGATTATTTGGTTTTTGAAAATTAAGTCTATTTCTACCAATTTCTTATAATGGTTTGCATCTTTCTTAAATAAAAGAGTTGAATTCTAGCCAAATTCCAAAACACAAAAACTAGTTTTATTAATTTCAAAATTTTAGTTTGGTATTTGAAAATATTGATTAAGAAAATAGATAACAAAACAAGAAATTTAGAGATAAAAAAGATATTTATAAGCTTAATTTTTAAAAATTAAAAACCAAAAATCAAAATGATAGGAGGCCTAAATTTTTTGTATTTAAATTGGGTAGAGGAATGAGTTTTATAAGCTTGAATCTATTTTCTTTTTGGATTTGTTATTTGTAAAAGTAAGAGTGGAGCATGGGAGGTGAGTTTTAGAAGTTTGAGTTATATTTATTTCATAATGTGTTCGTTACTTTAGACATGATAAGTTAGAAAATGATGTACTAGCATACACTCACAAATAAATTAATTTTTTTGAAAAGATAAAAAGTTACCCCTGAACTTGCCAAAGTGTATCTATTTTTATTCTAAACATTTAGGTTCGTTTGGTAACCATTTGATTTTTTTGTTTTTATTTTTAAAAATTAAGTCTATATATATACACTACTTTCATCTCCAAATTTCTCCGTTTGTTATCTGCTTGTTTACCAATAGTTTAAGAAATCAAGTCAAAATTTGAAAACTAAAAAAATTAACTTTTAAAAAGTTGTTTTTGTTTTTAAAATTTGACTAACGATTCATCAATTGTATTTAAGAAATATGAAAATCATTATAAAAAAAAAAAAGGAAAGGGTATAGACTTAATTTTTAAAAACTAAAAACTAAAAATGAATGTTTACCAAAAGGATCTTATTTTTGTCAAATTACACTACATATTTAGATACATGTTATAATTCTAACTTTTTAAAAAGTGTTGCAATTTTTCCGACTTTCTCAAATAAATTTTGGTTGAGAAGATTGTTAGAAAAAAAAAGTTATTCTCATTTGCATTCAATAAATTTTTGAAACATATATATGGTACAAAAATTGACAAGAGTAAGAAGAAAAACAATATTAGAGATATATTTTGGTTGAAGTTTGTGTGTATATATATATAGATCAAACTTAATCTTATTTAAATTAATGAGATTTTACGTTTTTTAATTAGTGGATGAATTGATGGACAAATTGAATAGAGAGTAAGAATTACAATACTTATCTAACTTGATGGTCCAATGGATGAATTTAAAAGGTCAGGCTACAAGTTGATATAATCTAACAAGCTTAATTAGGAGTAAATATTGATCTTTCTCAAAATTTTAAAAATTTCAAGATGTATTAATTTAATTAGTGTATAAATGTAATAAAAGTCTAAATATAAGATAAAAATTGCAACATCTATTCAAATCTAATTACACTGGATAAAATTTGAAAGTTTACGTGAAAATTGACATATATATCTTATCTAGTTGAGGAGTAAAAATTAAAGAAAAGAAAAATACTATATTCTTTGTTCCCTACATTTTAAATATAGTTTTTGTATGATCTTATTTTTTAAAATATTATATTTTTATTCTTAAATTTTAAATTTAAGCCATGATTTGTAAAAAATTATAAAATATAGTTTTTGTATGATCTTATTTTTTAAAATATTATATTTTTATTCTTAAATTTTAAATTTAAGCCATGATTTGTAAAAAATTATAAATTATAGGTCCTATAAATTATAATTAGAATTTAGTTCATATGACTTTGAATAAAAACCTCATTAAACACAAATATTGGTACATTCATAATTGCATAATGGTTTGTTTTACAAATATTTTATTTCTTTGTAAAGCATACTTTTGAAAAGAATTAGCTTTTAGTTTTGTATTTAGACCTAACCTTTTGTTTTATTACATCCTTTTTAAAATGTTTTATTTTTTTAATTACTCGTTTTTAACTGGAGAATATGTAAAGTAAAGATTCAAACATTTGATTTCTTGATCAAATACATATATTTTAAATTTGTTGAACTATATTCATTTTGATTGAGAAAATAATATATTATAACTTTAGGAGAGATAAACATTGGCATAAAATCCTATTCACCACACATATGTTTTTTACAACAAAATAAAAATAAATAAATAAAAAGTTGTATGTTATTTCATTAATAATATCTGATGTATTATCTTTTTCAAAGAATATTTGATGTATTATCTATTATATTCATTCTCTAAGATTAGTTTAGGTATCATTCTCATTAATTATAATGATTTGAAGGGTTCTGTTGAACTAATTTCATTATAAAATTATTAATATATATTTAGGAAAGCCTTAACTTTTTAGAAAATTTGTTCATCTAATGTATATCTCAACTGGTCTAAAAAAAACTTTTGTGAAAGTTAAATAATTTTGTAAACATAATTGATGGTGTGGAGTTCAATTTAATTTAATGAAATACATTTAGGGATTTAAATAAATAGTGAAACTATTATTATTCCTAATTAAGTGGGTGTTTTGTAGTTAGGTGATGTTATTTTTAGTATGTTTTTTTTTCTATTTACTTACTTAAGCTTGATTTTGTGTCTAGGTTGAGTATTTTTATAGCTCGGTTTGCACATAATTTTGTAGCTTAATTTTGTGTTTTTGAGTGGTTGAATCTTAGTGTGATTTTATTAGTTCGGTTTGTGAAAAATTTCTCAATATTATCTTTCAAAAAAGTATTAATTTCATCACTTCAATCTAATAAAAATTATATATTAAGGTTGTGAATTTGGGTAAAACATTGAAGCCTCATTTGATAATCGTTTGGTTTTTTATTTTCTGTTTTTTAAAATTAAGCCTATAGACATTAATTTCACCTCTAAATTTTTTTTATTTGTTATTTATTTTTTACTCATGGTTTAAAAAACTAAGATAAAATTTGAAAATTTAAGGTTTCGTATGGTAACCATTTGGTTTTTTTTGTTTTTGTTTTTAAAAATTAAGTTTATTACATCCATATTTCTTATAATGATTTACAACTTTTTTAAATACAATGGTTGAACTTTTAGCCAAATTTTTAAAACAAAAACTTTTTGAAAGTTAAAACATTGATGAAAAATAGATAACAAAAGAAGAAATTTGGAAGTAAAAATAGTGTGCTTAGACTTGATTTTTAAAAACAAAACAACTTTTAATTTTTTAATTTGATTAAAAATTTAATCACTGTACATAAAAAAAATATATAAAAATAAGAAGAAATAGTTTTAATTTTTAAAAATAAAAATAAAAAACGAAATGATTATCGAAAAGAAGAGATTGATGTGATTTGAGATTTGACCCGAGAAAAAAGAAGAAGGGAAGTCACCCGAGAAGGGATTGACCTAAAAGATGAAAGCAAAAAAAGGCTATAAATTATATAAATTATATGCAACCGATATGGACGGACCACTGTGTTCACGGAAACCAAAATTGTAGATTGGGATTTAGTCTTTAGGATTTATAGCATATTTACAAGTCATTTCTAAATATTTTAAAATCACTTTTGTTAATTTCTAAATAACTATATAAAACTTTTTATTACCTATTGAAATAAATTCTAACAGCATAAAAATTATTGATTTCGAAGGATTAAAATTATGTTTTAGAATAATTTTTTTTTTCAATTTTAGGTGTCTTTCTAAATATAAAAAAAAATACTTAAAAATATTTATACTTTATGATAAAATTTTTTAAAAGTGCTATAACTTTTATTATAAAGTATATTATAAAGTATAATATTTTTAGGATTTTTCAATTTTTATCTCTTAAGAATTTTCTTCTCTCTACATTTTATCACTTTCACTCAAACTTTTATTTCTTCTTTTTTCTAACTAATATTTAATACATCTCTATCTAAATTTTCTCTAAATAAATATTTTCTTTCATGCCTCTAAATATACATATTTTAGTGTTTTCCTTAAAACATTTGTGTCTATGTGTCTAAATTTTTATTTACATATCTTTACCTTTTTTTTTTCTCTAAATATCACTTCATCTCTCTCATTTTTAAAACGAAAAATGAAAACCAAAAACTAAAAATGGAATAGTTATGAAACCGAGTCTAAAATGTTATAAATTCTATAGTAAAGTCTAAAAACCAAAATAGTTTTTTTTTTAAAACCTAATTTCACTTCAACATGCCATGTTGAAAGAGAGAGGTCCCTTATATCTGTGGTGAGGGCAAAAGGTTACTTCTTTTCTTTTCTTTTTTATTTATTTTTTCTTGTTCTCTGCACATAAAAATACAAACACACTGAAAAAACTTTTGTTTTTGTTCTTTTTTTTTTCCCTGCAATATATAATTTATTTTGGAAAAAAGGGGGACATAATCTCTGAGCCTCTCTTTAATATATTCAGATACTAAAAAAATGGGTTGAATAATCCAAATGCTTCACTCTCTTCCACATAACCCTCACAAGCAAAACAACTAATGCAAACATTGTCTCTCAATGCAGCCAAAATTCTTTGCCTTTTGGATTTTTGGGAATTGGGAATTTTTTCTTCACTGTTATAATTTTCCTTCTCTGCCTTCTTCACTTTTTTTTTTTTTTATTATTATTATATATTAAATTTGCATTCACTAATCAACTCAAGTTTTTTAATTAATTCGCGATTTAAGTTTAGATAAATCTTGTGTTCAAGCTCTTGTAATGTTATTACCTCTTCATTTAATATTGATTTCCATTCATTGAGCATTCTTCATATTTCAACCCACGACTGAGAGAGAATATTAAATATTATATTAATTTTGTCTTCACCTACTATCTTAAACTTTTGGGTCAATTGGTGATTTAAGACTTTCACTATATTTTTTACATGACAGCAATTTAAACATTACTATTTCATGTTATGTATTCATATTGAATCATCAAGATTATGTACATTTGCTAAAAAAGTAGTTTATAATATTGTGCCAAATTTGCAAAACCACACACATACAAAAAAAAAATTGAATATGTTATCTTGAATTCACTTATATGGTAGGTTCATGAGAGTGCTTTTGATTATTGGAAGTAATTTTAAATGGTTATAGTTTCAGTTTTTTTTTTTTTTTAAAAAAAAAATACTAGCAATTAGTTTTTTTTTCTTTATTTGTATATATATGAAGCAATTAATTACTACTTTATCAAAATTGTTGCCCTTTATTCTTGATTCTCTCAATAGTTTTCTTCTTTTAATTTTATTTTAATTTTTCCAATTACCTGTTTAAACACTTTTCTTTCACTAATTTTTACTTTTCATGTTACAAGTATAGTCATTAGTTTTTGCATTATTTTACCTCACCATTTTTCCTTTCTCTAAATCATTCTCGAAACAACCACCTCAATAAGAAAAATCTAAAATATTTTTATTTATGTGTGTATATATATATATATGTCTAAATTATTTGCTTCTTTTGCCAACTTGAATATAACTCAATTAGTATAAACTTGTATTATTAATCTCAAGATTCGAGATTCGATCCCCACATCACATGTCCAAAAAAAAAAAAAAAAAAATCATCCATATATTAATTCACATCAAATATTAAATATAAAAATTAGTTGGGGGTAAGAAAGTATATTCAAGGTAGAAAAATTTCAAAACTTTCAATTACTTCTGTCAAAAGAGGAAAAAAAAAAGAAAAAAATTTACATTTAAAACAGCATAAGGAGAAGATCTAACATAATTGAATTTGAAAAAGATTCTTCTTTTCTTTGGACTTTCCCACACGGTTAAAAACTTGAATAATTTGCATCCTACTCATGAACAAAGAAAAAACACATATGAAACTTCTATTTTATCCTATTAAACCAACTACCTCCATGCAAAAACAAGTTCTATGTTTTGGTTGCACATGAATGCCTAAGAAAAATACAACAACATTACAAAAAAAAAAAAAAAAATTATATTATTTATTATTATTTTTGGGTAAGTGAAACAACCATTGGTATTATAATAAAATAATCCAAAGCTGACAGACATGCTTCATTGATTCATGTAGTAGTTTGAGTTGTATTCTCATTTTGAGTTTTTTCTTCTTTAATTATTTTTTCAAAGAACTTTGTATAATCCAAAATAACACGAAGTTTCATACAACTCAGATTCTTCTCGAAAAGTAACCATCATTTTTTTAAAAAAAATAATATACATTTTTTTCTCTCCTTGTATTAGCTTATCTAACATTCTTGGTCTTGCAATTTCGTAATAAAAAATTTTAATGACTTAATTCAAATATTTTTAAAAAATGTAATTAGATCAAAACAATGATATCAAAAAATATATTTGTAAATTTGACTAGGTCGTTGTCAATCTAACGTAAACTAGTGGAAAAATACAATCATTACTTTATATTTGTTGAATTAAGAAATTTTTTTTTTTTTTTTTTTTTTTTTTTTATAATTTGTTGTACATGGGTGTTGTTAGATTTTAAATAAAATCTATATTTACAATTGTAAAAGAGGTAAACTTGGGTGCTCCGTATCTTAATGCATCTCAAATATAGTTCAATAAAATATTATCATATGACATTTTTTTTTTTTTTTTNTAATAGATCAATATTAGTTTATATATATATATATATATATAAGCCCACTACCATCAACTCAAGTCTAAGTCTACTGTCTTAGTATTGATTTATAATTTTTTTTTTTATGTTGCTTAATTTTCAAACCCACTATATGATTTATGATTTAAATGTAAAAGAAAAAAAAAGAAATTGTAAATTTTGTTAACCTAACAATAACCCTTCATCCATTCATCTTTTCTTTTAATTCACTTTGGCTTTGTTCGTAGAAAAAAGGACAAAACCGACTGAACATTGGTTGAACTTCACAAACTTTCTTTTGGTCGATTTTTAGTGTCGACGTTTTCTCCCAAAATTGATATCAACCGATCCATGCACACCGTAGTAAAGTGGGTAATCAACCAAAATCGGAGATGGGGGGCTATCACAACTTTCTTCTTTTGAGTCTAAGTTAGCTTAAGCATCATATCATGTATTTGGGAAAAAAAAAAAGAAGAAAGAGAGAAAAGAAAAGGTGGAAAATAATAGACAAAGGTAGTACTTAGTAGGTTAGGGATTGAAGGGATTTGGTGTACAATAATAAACCATCTTTTTTAAATCTCAAGTACACTATAAACCAAAACTCACGTAGTTTCATACAACTCGGATTCCTTTTTTCTTTTTTAAAAAAGTAGCCACTTTTCTAAAAAAGAATATATATATATATATAGGGCTAACTAAAGTCCATTATTTCCATTTTATTAAAAAAAATCTTCTTTCGGTTTGTCATGATTTAGTTCTACCATCTTTTTTAGATATGTACCGAAATTTAAGTTTTTCACAGATTACAAATTATAAGAAACTTTTAGATGGATTGGTATAACATCAACTGTTTTGCTTATCAATGTTGAATGGTAGCCTTACTTTGTATCTCTTAAAGTAAAGAAAATAATGTTTTTTTTTTCTAAAGAGAGGTTGACTTTCTTTTTTGACTTCCCAGTCGATATTGGATTAACTCAAACTAAGCATGCATGTGTTTAATGTACGATGACAGGAAAAAAAATTGAAAAGAAAGTGGTGAAAACAAAAGAAAAATGAAGGATATTGTGTGATCGTTGAGGGTGTAAATTAAATTGATATACTTACGAAAGTTCAGCGTTTAAATTGATACAGTTAAAAGTGGTGCAAATTGATTTTTTTTCCCTTCAGAGTTAGCATTAGGTTTTGCTCAAGTTAACCATGCATGTGTTTAACATACAAAGAAAGGTAGAGAGAAATAGAAAGAAAGGGGTGAAAACAAAAGGAAAAAAAAATAAAAGTTGTTGTATGATCATGAAGGGTATAAATTAATATATTTACAAAAATTTAAGATGTACATCGATACAATTATTAGTTCAGGATTTAAATTGATACAACATCAATCTTTAGGAGTGTAAATTGATATTTTCTCCATTTTTTCTTTGAAAATAGCATCGAGTTAGCTCAAGCTAAGCGTACATATGTTTAACATACAAAGAGAGAGAGAAATAAAAAGGGGCGAAAACAAAAGGAGAAATAAAGGGTGGTGTGTGATCTCGAAGGTGTAAATTGATAGATTACAAGAATTTAGGGTTTAAATTGATATATAATTATTAATCCGGAGTTTCAGTGGATACAACTGCAAAGTTTAGGAGTGTAAAAAGATAATATCTCTTTTTCATTTTTTGGGAGTGGACATCGGGTTAGCTCAATCTAAGGGTGCATGTGTTTAACATCTAAAAAGAAAGAGGTGAAAACAAAAGGGAAAATAAAGGGTGTTGTGTGATAATGAAGGAGGATTTGTTGAGATTTGAGTTGAAATGGGGAAATAAATGAAAAAGTTAGGGCATTGAAGGGGAGAGGGGTATGGTTTGGGACTTGAGAGAAAACAAATGAAATATCCAAAATTCAAAGGAATCTTTGAAGGACTTTAAGTAGGTGAAAGCCAAAGTCCACCTCAAAAGCCTTTTAAGAGAGGAGAGAGAGATGATACCCTTTTGCTTGGATATGATTGGCATTGACTTGCTTGTCCAAATGTCTTTGGAAACTTCCTCTTTTCCAATTCCCACACCCTTTTCCTTTTCCCATTTTTTGCTTTTAATCTCTTTACAATTACTACTTTCAAGTTTTATCAACCAAACATAGCTCTCTATTGTTTTAGCCATGGCTTTATTTACCCATTATTCCCATCTCTTAAGCTCATGTTGGTTTAGCTAGGTTAGAGGTTTTCTTTTAATGATTATCTTAGTTAGTATATTTTTTTTTAATTATAATCTTTTTAATATATACATCTTAATGGGGAAAAAAAGGTCTTGAATGATTGATGTTGAGAAAATGTGTTTGGGTATATTAGGTAGATAATACAAATATATAAATAAAACTAGGGTGGTTGGAAAAGGGCAGTTGGAGTTTATAACTAAAAACTAACCTATGGTTTTTTCTGTAAATACTTGAGTTATAACTAAGATTGACATTTTTTTCTTCTTCTTATGCATTATGTCTTTAATTCTTATCCATAGTATTAAAACTCACATTATTGCCTTTTTTTTTTTTATTTTTTTTTTTAAAGACTCACATATTAATTGAATTTGATCTTATATTAGGTGTGATGAACGGTAGTTTTACTATGATCTTTTCTTTAATTTAGTTTTTTTTGTGCAAAAGAGTATATGTTTCAATAAAATAAATACAAGTAATCGGTCAATTAATAGTCAAAATAGGGTAAACACGTGCTTAAAGGGCTGTTTGGGACACAAAGTTGAGATAGGATGTCTGGAATTCACGTCTGTGCAGTTCATATATCTGTGGAGTTTATATGTCTGTATTTGGGGTGCAAAGTTATTTGGTCTGAGTTCATATGTATATATTTTGGGTGAAGATTTCATATATCTGGGTATCTGATGCAATTTTTTGAAACTTTTTTTTATTCAATTATATGCTTTTATGATTATTATTTTTGTTTTGAAACTTTTTTATTCAATAATTCTACCAATCTTTGTTTGAATAAAATATAGATTTCAACTTTTTCTTTTAATTTTTAAAATTTTTATTTTTCTTTCTTTCTTTTTTTCTTTCGTTATTTCTTTTTCGGGCAATGAACAACAATTAACCCATTACATTTTTTGTATAAATATATTTAAATAAATTGAGAAACCAAAGTGAAATAAAAACTTTTGATTCTAGCTAATTTTTCTTCATGAATTTCTTTATCATCTTCTTCTTTCTATTGTTGCTCTATATTTTTACTATGTCATGATTTTTTTTAAAAATTAAATCTCCCCCATCATCGTAATAGCCAATGGAATGTCATCACATTTCTTCAACAATTTTACATTTATTCAAATATCTATTTTTCACTAATTTTTGCTGGAAAATGTTTCAGGATTTTTTTTTTTGTTATATGTTACATACTTTTCATTTAAATGTTCTTAACACTCATTCGATATGTGAATTCAATTAAATAAAAATATTTTTTTTACAAATTTTTACATATAAATATTACACTTAATGTAAAGAAATAATATTTTTTATATAATCAACAACCCTACAACATACTTTAACAGTCATCAATCTTATAGTAGTCAGAAGAGGTTGTCGAAGTTGATTATCAAAGATGATTTTTGCTGGAGTTTGTAGTCGAGAGTGGTTGTCGGAACCTGAAATTAGTTGCATGAAGGTGTATTGGAGTTAATTTTCGAAGTTTATCATCGGAGATGGTTTTCAAATCCTAGAGTTGGTCGAGCAAAAATAGTCGTCAAAGTTGATCATCGAAGATGATTTTCGCTGGAGATTGTAGTCGAAGCTTGAAGCTAGTCACATGAAGGTGGTATTAAAGTTGGTTGTTGGAGTTTGTCATCGAAGGTGGTTGTCAAAGCCTCGAGTTGGTCGTCAAAGTTGCTCACTCAAAGGTGATCATCAAAGGTAATTTTCATTGGAGTTTGTAGTCAAAGTTTGTTGTCGAAGTTGGTAGCACGAAGGTGGTCGTCGGAGTTAGGTCACTGGGGGTGGTTGTTGGAGGCCATAATTGGTTGTCAGAGTTGGTTGCGTGAAAGTTGTCGAAGCTCGGAGTTAGTCGTCGGAGCTGTCATCGGAGGTGGTTATCAAAGTCCAAATTTTGTCGCCGGAATTGTCATCGGAGGTGGTTGTCGAAGCCCAGAGTTGGTCGTCGGAGTTGTCATCGGAGGTGGTTGNAATTTTGTCGCCGGAATTGTCATCGGAGGTGGTTGTCGAAGCCCAGAGTTGGTCGTCGGAGTTGTCATCGGAGGTGGTTGTCGGAGCTCAAAATTAGTTCTCGGAGTGTGACAGTGGTTGATGGGTATAGTCATTGGAAACATGGTAAGAAGGGAGAGTTGGAGTGAGTTGGGGTGAGTTGGTAAAATATACCAACTCAACTTCACCAACATGTAAAGTTAGTGGGTCAAATAATGAGCTGGTATATTATACCAACTCAACTCAACTCAACTCATGTTGGTGAGTCAAACACCCCCTAAAACTCTTGCGTTGGCTTACGGTACTTGAGGATAGAAAGGTCAATTTAAAAATCAATCAGCCCATTTTAACTTATACATAGAAATTATGTTATTTTGTTGTAATATGATCACATTTTTTTTTTAAAAAAAAATGAAACTTTTTTTAGTACAACAATTGTGGGGAGGAGGATCGAATCTTTGAACTCAAAGGAAGAAGGTCCACAAGACAAAAAAATATATGTATTCGGTCGCATTTCTGTATGGAATAGCCAAAACACCATTTTCATGTGTAAAAATCTAACGTTGTTATTTTTGTCCTAGTCTTATTTCTTTAACTTGGAAACTGCTTTCGAAAAGTTGGTATCATGAATACGACCTTTTTAACTACTTTAAATGCTAAAAGTACGGATTAGGCTTCATTTGAAAGAATCTAACAAATTAACCCTTGAGAAAGTTATCAATTTTGTACTAAACAATTCCAACCCTTATGTCAAGAACGAAAATATATCCTTTGACTCTCCAACACTTTCAGTCCCTTTACCCAGTGTAAGACTCAAATATTCTTGAAAGAGGTTGAATTGAGCAAGAGAAGGAACCTTTGAGTGTGTAGGTTTATGAAAAAGTAATTGGATGACTCGTCACTCAAAATAAAAATGTTAAATGGAAAACACCGACAAACACTGTAACAACAAAATACTAAACAACAAAAAAACAAGCAAAGGCACAAAGAAGCTGGTAACCAGTTCAGGGATAAACCACCTACTTCTAGAGGGCAGTGTGCCATAGAAAGATAATCTACTAATATTAAAGAGTTAAGCGATTATGACGTAGTACTTATCTGTAATACACCAACTACTCCAGTACATGACTCATATAGAGCCCAACTCACAAGTCACCTAGGCTCCTCCTAGATGTGACACTCCCTCTCGATTGTACTTAGGCTCCTCCTAAATGTGATAATATTAGTGTTAAACACTTTGACTTTCGACAGTGTATGAGGCCCTCTCCGCTTGATTATCTTCCTTGTAATTCAGTGAACTCCCTTTGCTGATGAATCTTAGATCCTCCCTAATATGGAGAAATCCTTCTTGCCAATGAAGTTTTAGGCTCCCCTTAAGAACGAGAATCCCTTCTCTTCAGCGATGCCTTAGGCTCTCCCTAAGATAGAAGTTATCTTCAATGTTTTACACTTATCAATTGATGAACTTGCACAACGAAATACAATGAATAAAATCAAAACACAACGTTACACAATTTTGCCACCATAATAAAGACACTCACTCACTATGAACAAATGCTATAACACTAAATGAAAGCGATTATTCTCTTTTTAAAAACTGTGGCCAATTAAGGAAAGAATTTTTAAAAAATATTTTTCCTTCAACCAAAATAAGTGAAGGAACTCTTAACGAAGAGCATCCATGAGCGTGTTTGGATCTTTCCGATTTCATTGTGACTGAAATACAACACACACATTCTAATAGATAGTTATACAAATTAATACTAATTAACGGAGTGCTTTGATGAATAAAAAACAAAGGATTGAGTTCACATACCAGTTGAAGACTCTCTTCAAACTCAAACTCAATGCAGTGGAAGAACCTCTACGAACTTTATCGCCCAACAAATCAGTCAGTTATGGCAATGCGATCGTCTAAACGAACGACAGTAACACGAACAAGCACAAGCAAGCAAAAGCGGAGACGACACCACCAGTTGGAGCCCTTGGTATTCTCGGAGTGAGAATCCAAAGTATGGTCTTTGGTGAATTTGGTAGAGGTCGGAGGAAAGACTGATCGTATAGACGATAAGCAAGTGGGAGAGAAAGCTATCGTATAGCTGAGATGCTTATCGTTTAGACAAAGCTATACGATCATGTAGGTTTTACTAGGCGATCATCTAGTAATAGGTAACCGACCATTTAGAAAACGCTGCACGCTATGCGATCATTTAGGAAAGCTAAGCGATCGTTTAAAGAAAGACTGCGATCGTTTAGATGCGAGGTGTGCGAGCGTTTAGATGAATGAGACTCTATCGTATAGGCTCTCGAGTAAGCGACCGATACTTTCTCACACTGATTGCATTATTTTCGAACCTTTGCAAAATGAAACAAATTTTCATTTTATTCTTCAGTTACCTTAATCGAATACCGCTTCTCCCAGTAACGCACAATTGAGGAGAATATTTTAGTCAATTATCTCATAATTAACCAATTTAATAATAAATGAATATAATCATATTATATTCTTACCCTATAGTTTGATATCACATATATACTATAGTAATTTCTCTTCCACTTGATATAAATCATATTTATATCTAATTTCCTCCAAAATAATGTATCTCATACATTTAGCCAATTATATCATATATAATTAACCAATTCAATTATATCATATATAATCAAACTCCCTCTCGTCAATTTGAACATTTCAAACTGACTCAAACACTGATTCTCGACTTTATCCAAGCTACCTAGGGGACCTTATGGACCTGTGGCTCAAAGCTCCAACGGTATATGAATAGCTGACTAAACTCTTTAGCCACGAGATCCACCATCCGTTAACTGCCAGACATTCCATTAAAGACCAACAACTGAACTCTTCTTACCACAGATATATTTCTGTGTCCACTGGATTTAACCAATCATGAGTACGATGACTCTTCACAGATGCTCGTAAGTACAGCTTGACCAATTTATCGTTTTGTCTCTATAGTTACATCTCACTCCTTAAGTACCACTGATTTCTCTAATGAACAATACAACATAGTCCAACTATATGTGAACACCTCTCGGGCTAAGAGAAGGTGTGTGGTGCCACATCGTTCAAGCCTTTGAATCAGCCCTTAAGGAAGCTATCTATCTACTTACCCCTACCTCGGGGAAGGAGTGAATTCCATCTTGTGTAGCTGAGTTCTCAACTTCTAAATCAAACAAATCCCCAAAATGGTAGGTTTGAATCGGTGACCTGACCACTTGTACCCATACAAATTAAAGGACCGCCCTCAATGGCAGGAGTTCCCAACTCACTCAAGATTGAGGTCATGTTACCTATGGTCATCCTAGTGAAGTTAAGTCTCTGTCATGAACAGTGTTATATAACGAGACGTTAACACTTCGTGGTCAGGTCTTATACAAACTCTTTGTATAGGATGCCCTCGCTCGCATGTCCCCTCACGAATGATCAGGATCAGACCATCTATGACAAGTCACAATACTTGTGACCATTCCACAAAGCGGATCGCATCCGTAACGTTACCAGGATAAGGTTTCCCTCCTATATCCATATACTATAGACCATTTTGGTTATCACTTAAGACATGATCCACTTGTATGTCACTACATACATGCTTAAGTTACATACAGATAACCAGGGATTTTGTGTTTATTGGTTTGTGGTAAAGCAAATAAAACATACAACTGAGCAAAATCAAGATGTGAAGTAAATATCATATATTATACAACACAAGCGTTCGTACAAACTGTTTACAAACTACAAGACATGAGATTTTAGGGCATCAACCCCAACAATAAGTTGTGCCATAAATAAGGAAAGAAAAATATTTTGCATATAATTTCCAGATTAGCAAAGAAAAATACTCGGTAGGAAATAGTATTATCTTAACCAGATGTTAAGACTTCATTTGTGACATTAACAAGAACCATGCTGCCTTAGAAAAAAATATAGAGCCAACCAATAAATCTCCAAAAATTTATTTTATATACAAGGAGATTATCACTAAGCTCACTTTTTTTTATTCTTCGCTATTTTTATTTCACTCTTGACATTTTGTATTCATGGTTAATTGTGTAATGAAGACTCTCATATATCATCCATGTCGAGCTAGGTTTTTATAGGATTCAAGTATGTGGATGCACTAAGTATATTGTAATGTAATAATATGTGATAGTTTGTTTTCTATTTTTACTAATATCATTTTCCTGGTTGAATTGCATGAATAATCTTATTAATTTGAATTGATCATTTAAATAAGCATACTAGTTGAGCTTAATGTGCTAAGAAGACTCCAGAAATAAGCAAATCTCATTGTGAGATATAGGACTTAGACCCCATACATGAGGCTTCCCACAACCTTAGACATAAGAATTAGCCACTGAAAGGTAGGTCTAATTGCTTATAATAAGAAAATGCTTGAAAAAAGGTTGAGTAGAAGTTGAATCTAGTTCATGACACTTTGGTAATATGTGATTATAATACGATCACATTTTGTACATAGCTTTGCTTAGTTGTTGAAACTAACTTGAATCCATGTTTTCCATTGAATTATTTACATTTCTTCTACCAATAAACCATCACTTATTTACTTGGTTAGTACAGTTACTATTTAAAACCAATTTCTGAATTAAAATTAAAATTTCCAATAGTCTCTTGGAATTTTGATACTAGGAATGCTTTCTATTTTATATTTAGCTTGTATTTAGCAGGTTAGAAAACCAACTTTGTACGTACACATATCAGTCATTAAGGTATTTGTGGGTAATTTTGAACTAAAGGGATGAACTTGAAAAGGGTGAAAGAAAATAAGGGTAATTAGAGGCAAGATAGAAAGCAAATAGAGCATGAGAAGAGAGAGAACTGGGCCTTTTGCCCTACCCCCACTTCTATATTGGCATGAGGTTAAGGCCCATCGAAAGGCCAAGGCTGAGGTGCCCAGTAAGAATCATGTGGCGTGTGTCCCATGCACACCCTTGATCCAAGAAGCCGACAAAGAGCTCACCTTACTTTTCTTTTTAATCTAGTCGTTCCTGAAGGAAATGGGAACAAGTTACTTCATATACCTCATGTAAATATACTAACATAGCCATCAGAATACATACGTCTGGCAAGCACTAAATCGATGTACGAGTTTATTTATTTTGCAAGCCATCTCTTTCTCCCAAAATATAAATTACCATCGAGCCACAAGAAGATATCAAGTATGTTTTGATCGACTGAAAAACATATTTCCTTAAAATCAAAAACCTTTAAAGGTGTGTTTGAGGCAAAGATTATCCTAAATCTATAATAACCACCTCTTGCTACAATAAATACTATTTTGTATTCTTCAATCAGCTACCATCAACACTATTTCAAAACCTATATATTACCTATATATTTTACGATATTTACTATTTTACATTCATCATTTTTTTATTCTTTGTTACCGTGTTTACTTTTTCCTTCTCAAATGAAAATAGTTTACATCTCAAACACATACTATTATAACTCAAATTGAAATAATCTACACCTGAAACATAAACTATTATAATCCAACTATAATAACCACGATTATAATAACCAACTTCTTGTTCAAACGTCTCTTAGGTGAAAAAGTTATTAGCCTAGTAGAAAGTGTGCACTGGCAAAACAAGTACTAAATAGAGTATGGAGTACCGTGTCCTAAAGTAACAAATCTAAATTTTTTTTAGAAGAAACTATGATTTTTCTCAAGAAAACAAGTTTGGTAAGCAACGTAAAACAAACAAGTTTCATTGGTTTTGTCCCCCGCCCCTACGAATGTGTATATATACACAATACCTTGAAGAAAATATAGCTTCACAAATTAGCCCTTTTCGATTCCCATCTAATTTTTCCATATTGTAATACATTGTTTAAGATATAGTTGTTTTAATATCTAAGACTTTCTTACTTTTAAGACCATGAGTGTCGTATTATTTAAGTTGAAGACTAGACTATGTTGTTGTAATCTTAATACACCAATGTGTTACATTTGAAAAAGAATTTGATGAGCATTGAAATACTAACTGATATACTTGAAAAAAATATATATTTTTAAAAAGCATTGTTAAACTAATGATACACTGATATTATATTTGAAATAAATTTGAAGTTAATGTTGGCATAATACTAATACACCAAATGTTATAAATGAAGTTTTATTTATGATGAACCGCATATTATTGATACACTAATGAAATACTTGAAATTAACTTTTAATGAATTTTGATACTATATTTACATACTAATATTATAATTTACATGAATTTGAATAAGTGTTGATAAACTACTTTGGATAAACTAATAATATACTTGAAATTGTATTTTAAATGAGTGTTGATATATGATTGATTCACTACTAATATACTTTAACTATTGAGACATTAATATTGTATTTAAATTAGTTTTGAATGAGTGTTGATAAACTATAGATACACCGATATAATACTTAGTATTAAAATTTAAGTGAATGATAATGTACTATTGATACATCAATGATATATTTAAATACATTTTTAATTTGTACTAATATACAGTTAAAATATCAATATTATACTTCAAGTACATCATTCTGAATGATATACTTCATATTTGGTATATCAATAATTGTTGGGAATGGTGTCCTAAATCTCCTTGTAATCTCGTAGTTTGTAAACTCTGTATAAACATATTGTTATTAATAAAATAAGTATTATTTTATAAGCATTTACTCAATCCAATAAACAAAAATCTGAGGTTATTTCATGTAAAGTTAAACAAGTATGTAGAGACATACAAGTGGGTCTCATTTAAATAATAATCTAAATGGTCTGTAGTAGATGGATAAGGTTGGGTACCTTATCCTAGTGACACTACGGATATGACCCGCTTTGTAGATGTTACAAATGTTGTAGAGTGCTACAAATGATTTGATCCTGATCATTCATGTAGAGACATGCGAGCAGAGGTATCCTATACAAAGAGTTTGTATAAGACCAGACCACGAAATGATTAGTCTCTTTATATAACACTGTTGATAATAGAGACTTACATTTCACTAGGATGACCATAGGTAACATGGCCTGAATCCTAAGTGAGTTGTGTAACTCATGCTCATGAAGGAGGTCCTTTAATTTGTATGGGTGAAAGTGGTCAGATTGCCAATTCAACAAGCCTAACATTTTAAGGATTCGTTTGATTGGGGAGCTGGCAACTCAGCTTCACAAGACGAAATTCACTCTTTCCTATAAGTAGATAAATTATCCCTTAAGGGGTGATTTCAGATCTTGAACATAGTGGCCACACCCTTTCTTAAGAAGAGAGGAACTCAGTTATAGTGGGACTATAACTTATTGTTCATTAGAGAAATCAGTGGTATTTAAGAAATTAGATGTAACTACAGGGGAAAAATGGTAATTTAGCCCAGCTATACTTACGAGCAATTTGTATCGCACTGTTGATTGGTTATATCCAATGGACACAGAAATATATCTCTAGTATAAAAAGTGCAACTGTCGGTCTTTAGTGGAGTGCCCTGCAGTTAACGGGAGGTAGATATCGTGATTAAAGAGTTTAGTCAGTTATTCACGTATCGTTGGAGCTTTAAACTACAGGCCAATAAGGTCTCCTTGGTGGCTCAATAGATTCAAGTTGAGAATAAGTTTTTGGGTTAGTTTGAAATGTTCAAATTAACAAGAGGGAATTTGATTATATATGACATAATTCAATTAATTCAATTATATATGATATAATTGATATGATGTATTTGATACATTATTATTTGATTGGAGGAATTAATATAAATATGATTTATATTAAATGCCATAAAATAGGAAAATAACTATGGTTTATATGTTGCATACGATGCAATATTAAAACTATAAGTTATAAATATAATATGATAAGTTAGTTATTGTATTTATTTATAATTTAGTTATTGTATTTATTTATAATTTATTAATTATATGATAATCAATATTTCTTTTTCTAAATAACCGACCATAGTGGGTGGTTATACATGGTTTTATGATAACTATGAGATAAAAAGGAAAAATAATTTTTTAAATCATTCAATCGAAACATCTCGCATCATTCACTATCGAGTAAAAGGAGTTTTACTACACAATAGTTTTACAGAGCCTAAACGATCGAGCGTCGAGTCTGTACGATAGTACTTGTTTACTAAACAATTGAGCATCGAGTCTATAATATAGACTTCATCTACTACACAATTGTGTGATCGCATACTTAATCGTCTTTCCTTTTATCCAAAATCAACTAGAGCCCACAACTCCTGGATTCTCACACTGAGAATACCAAGGAAATCTTGTGGTTGTGTTCAATTGATCGAGGATCGAGTTTGTACTCATTGCTGGTGTTCGAGGGAGTTCAAGTTCTTGATCGTTGCGTTCGAGTTCTTGTTTGTTGCGTTGCTGAACGATCGAGGGAAATATGTGAAGAAAGAGTTTTTTAAAGGTATTGTCACTCGATCCCTCGTATTTATTTAAGAAGCATGTTGTAATTTATCTTTAATACATAATCATTTCTGTATGATTGTAAATATTTGAGTTCTTTCATAATGGAGTTTGGAACGATCTGCTTCCGCTCAAAGGTCATCTAGTTTAAGAGTTCCTTCAATAATATCATGGGCTAGTTGCATAAATGGAATTCAAGCTCAAAATAATAGAATATGTAATACAAGGATAAATAATTGCATATATAGAACAAAAAATGGTAAAACACCAAAAAAACCCACATCCAGCCACCATTTTGCGCATTGCTTCCCGATTTTCTTAAATTGAAAGCTACCACTGATAGTTGTTATCAACAATAGTTTTCAATTAAGAAGTGTGCTATCAGTGACTATCACCGATAGTTGCTGTCAGTAGTTATCACTGATAACTACTATCCATGGTAGCTTTTCAATTTGTGAAGTGTACTATCAGTTGCTATCGCTATAAGTGGTAACTTTCAATTTAAGAAGTGTGCTATTAGTTACTATCGATAATCGCTGATAGTTGTAATCAGTGATACTATTATCGGCGATAACTTTCAATTTAAGAAATGTGCTATTAGTTGTTATGACTAATAACTGCTGTTAGTGAATATCACTGTAGCTGCTATAGTGCTAGCTTTCAATTCGAGATATGTGCTATCAGGTGCTATTATTGATAGTTATTATTAGTGATGTTGCTATTAGTTATAGCTTTCAATTTGAGAAATGGGCTATAAGTTGTTATCACTGATATGTTTCTATCAATGGTAGCCAAATAGTGGCTATTGTTGATATATTTTTACCAATGGTAATGTTTTTATGCTTTTTGTTGTTTAAATTTGATATCATGTTATACTTGTTGGTAAATAATCAGGGTGTTTTGATTAATTTGTTGATATATATAGTGTGTTTATTTGTCATTATTGATGCATATAAGTATATAATGATATCCTTCTACATTGATAGTCATAAAAGATATCATTGATAGCTACTGTTAATGATATTTTCTATTGCTATCAATGTAAATGATATGACTGATAGTATTTATATATTATATAATGTTTGGAGAGATGAGAAAATTGGGAATATGGAAGCAAAAACTTGAGAAAGAAAAGAAAATAAAAAAGATAAAAATAACCCAAAGAAAGAAAATAAAATAATAAAAAAAAATTAAAAAAATCGATGAAAGGAAAGAAAATAAACGAAAAACTTTAAAAATTGAAGAAAGAGAAAAAAATAAAGAAAAAATTGGAGAAATGAAAGAAAATTAAAAAAATAAAAAATCAGAGAAAGAAAAGAAAATAAAATAAAGGAGAAAAGGAAAGAATTTTTTTAAAAAAAGAAGGGAAGAATGGAGAAAATAAAACAAAAAAAGAAAGAGAAGAAAAAGACATGCAACAAAATAAGGGAGGACAAAATTAAAAATTAGGAAAAAATTAAAAGTTGATTGATCAATATTTATATATTTACAAATATTTTAAAGAGGTACTATATTTTTAGATTTTTTTCCATCTATTATATTACAAATATCCTAATATCATATTATTTTTCTTGTTGAAATAATCTTAAAAATCTCAAAACAAGGTGTGGGCTCAACCCAAGTGATGGTAGGGTCGGACCTTCATTAATTAAGATTGATAAAAATAAAAAAAGATAAAAAAAAAAAAAAAAAATCAGAATTTTGACTTGTGTTATTTATGGATATACAGAGAAAAGACAGAGAAAGTATTGAGGTACTTTGAAAATGAGTCATCATTAATTTTAGTGAAAAGGATTGGGTTGGTTGAGGATTATGGGCCTCAAGAGCCCTAATTATCGGCCCACGTTTACAGCCCACTGGTAGGGTCCCTCCATTGCCACAGACCAACATTTAATTGCAACATTATCTTCATATTCAATTGAGACCAACCCCTCATTTTTGGGCATTAAATAAAATATTCAAAGCCTACATTATAAATAAAATTCAAATAAAATCCACATACGCTCTCTTCTCTCATTCAAAATTTCATTCCTTTCCTTATATCTCCATCCACTCGGTTTCTTTTTCTGGTCAATGAAGTTTTAGTTTTTATTTTTTGAAAAAAATCTACTCAACTTGCGCACTCCTATCATATCGAGAGAATTTTCGTTGAAAAAAAATCTAGCCTGAGTTATTAGTCACTAATCACACATCTTTTTCATGATTAGTTATTAATTTGAGTATAATTAGATATCGCCTAGTATTAACCTATAGGACAATGATTCACTCACTTATTAAACTAAAATATGGAAGAAAAAAAAAAAATTAAAGTTGTCTCCTTGATTATGTTAACAATATCACTTGCCAAATACATGAGAAATTAACAAATAAGGTTTTTATATTAGTGGTATGAAGAGATTTGAGCTGAATTATGCTTGACTTTGGCAATTAAAGACATCTATATAATATCCACCTCATATGTATGATCCAACACTATTAATAATTCACCGATTAAATTAAATGAATAAGTTATAATTATTATAATTTAATTTCTCTATTTTTTTTTTTTGGGACAATTAGTGGAGTGTGCAAGGTCTAAGTTTAAGGTAAGTTGGGTTAGAGATTCACAATTAGTTATATATTTATTTAAGGTTGGTTTGAGTATGTTTCATAGATTATTTCTATAATGCCCCAAAGTTGTCTCACAGAATGTCTCTCAAATTATTAATCATACAAATTATTTTTTTTCTTTTCTAGAAAATTTTGCAAAATTCTTTTTCTCTAAATTCTTTCCATGTTTATGGTATGTCAAAATTGAATAGGATTTTTTTTTCTTCTGCTATGCTTATTTAAGAGCAAGTCTCTAGGGTTGTTAGGATTATTTCTTGTGTATCGAGAATTAAGCATAATTGAGTCTCACAGCCTATCGTTGAAGCTCTTTGTAATTTGGAAGGTTGTGAAGTAAGAAGTCTATTTGTGTTGAGCGGCATGTTGTATCATTATTCATGAGTTATCTGTAACAATCTCATGAAGCGTTCCTTGATCTTAGGGGAGCCTAAGGCATCGTGGGTTCTCATCCTTAGAGGATCCTAAAGCAACGTCGAGAGAGAAGGAGTTCTCAAACTTAAGAGGAGACTAAATTTATCAAGTGAAGTAGTTTTCATTTGGTAGTGCAAAGATAAAGTATTGATGAGAAGGTGTCTTAGACCTAAGGGGAGCCTAAGTGATTCATCACTTATAGTCACATACTTAAGAAATAGGAAGTACTGAAGTTCCTAAACTTTGTAGACAAGTACAACGTTGTAAACACTTGACTTTTCATATTAGTGAATTTATCTTTCCAGATACACTGCCCCCAAATGTAGGTAACATATTATCAAATTGGGTACCAAGAAATGTGTGTTATTTGTTTATTGACATGTTGGTATTTTATTTGTTGTTTCTATGATTGCCTGGACTATCTATGGAACATTCGTGTTCTGCATAAGAAATCACCCTAATTTCAAATTGAATTATGCTCATCTTGATTTTTAATCTCTCCATCATTGTTGGATTGATTTTTTTTTTTTTTTTTGATAGAAATGATTTTGAATAATTTTTCAAGCATTCATTATTTTTCTTTTTAATTGTGTCATGGATCGTTATGCATCAAGAACATAAAAGGCCAAGAGGACCACCTTTGTCTGTCCACTGTGATTGAAAATAAGATTTTTTTTTTTTTCAATTATTAATACGCAATTAATATAGAGTGAATTTCATCTATATACTTGGTATGGAACCAAAGACAATAAATAGCTTTGATGTTCAATGTGACGTATTTTATTCGACCTACAATAATATGAACATTTGTTCCTTAAGTCCTAAACTTAATATAAAAGAACCAATCAATCAATCCATGTCTCTAGAGGTTGTATTAGATTTACTTTGTCCACATCGTTGAACAGGAATGGTTAGAAACAAACATCGTAACCTTTTATAGTTCCTCAAAGGTTTGGTATACGAGGTGTTTTATTTCTCATAATAATTAAATATACCCTAATTGATAGGTACAACGACCATCAATCTATATCCACAATGGTATGATATTGTCTCCCCTCCCCTCAAACAATGGCCATCCATCCATCTAACTCATATCTAGACGAACTCCTTTTCACCCGAGCATACCACGATATTGTCCACTTTGAGCATAAACTCTCATGGCTTTGTTTTTAGTTTCAAACCAAAAGGCTTCATACCAATGGAGATAGTCATCCTCACTTATATACCCATGATCCTCCTCTTATCTAACCAATGTGGGACTTTGGTCGCATTCCCAACACTAATCATACATACACATCTTGGCTTTTGGATGATAATTTGTCTCTTCATTTTATCCACTAAGCTATGATCGAATTGGCTGTACACGTTCATTCTAATCCATTGAACTATAGACTCGAAAATGGAGTAAAGCATTACGCATTTCTAAAGACAAAAATTCATGCATAATTCGAAGTTTTAAGATACGTAATTGAAACTTATTAAGATAACGATATTAGACTCGAAATGAGGAATTTGATTGTAATAGGATATAGATGTTGAAATGTCTTAAATTTGTTATCCAACGCTATAAAAGATAAATAACAAGTGGGACTCTAGGGACGATGCATCCTGGTGAGGGCTTTGTCATATACACATTTGTGTTATTTATGATTTTGGGTCTAGGATTTAGAGGTGTCATAGATATAAACCCTCTAACTCTATTACCGCCTCTACAATCTATATTATCATATATTTCTCTTTGTTAATAAAATTCTCTCTTCATCTGCACATGAATATAGCTAGCAGACTGTTAGTGAACCACGTAAATTTCTGTATCATTTTATTGTTTACGCTTTCTCGATTTCTTTATTTGTGGATTACTTAACAATATATATAAGTTTAATTTGACAATGAAAATCGAGAGAGATAGAGCACCCCATGGACATGGAAGCAAAGGAGATGGGTATATTTAGAATAAGGCTAAAAAATAAAAAGGAAGTGAAATTTGGGTGTTGGTTGAAGGAGAATAGAGAGCAAAAGTAAAAACTCTTATGCCTAAAAATATTAAATTTCAGGTGGGGTTTTAGAGGTGTTTTCTCAAAGGGAAAGCAACAACACACAAATGTTTGTATATAGGTGAAGGGTTCTTGTTGCTTGGAATTTTATTATTCTCATTTCTAAGCTAACTCAAATATGCATAACATTACTATTTTCCAACAATATTTCCATTAGGAAACTGCTTTCTTGAGAGAGAGAAGCAACCAAAAAAAAAAAAAAAAAAATCTCCCAACATAAAATTGAACTTAAAGGTAACTAAAACTCGTGTTTAATTAAACTAAAATATTGTAAAAGTAGTAACTAAAAGGTATAAATAGAGCAAAAAGTAGAACACATATAACTTTGTTTCCTTATATAGGTTAATCAATATCTAAATTAATAATTGTATATTCTAGTTCAATAACTATCACATAATATAATAATGTATAAACTACCATACTAATAAAAATACAATGCATAGCCAACTAGAACATAAATGGGTATAGTAATTATGTTACACTTTTGCACTTTTGAACTTCAGAAAAATATTAATTTATACTTTTATACTTTAGAGATGGTATCAATTTAAACCTTGAACTTTTGTAAATTTATTCATTTACACCATTCATTATCTTCCGTTTGAAAAAAAAAAAAAAAAAAAAACCTTGTGTGAAACTTACAATTGTATCCACTTCACCACTAAATTATCATAAATAAATCAATTATATAATTTCCTTAGAAACTGTCCATGCATTTACTTTAATTGTTCATTTTGTAAAACAAACATTCGAAGAACTTTCTATGTGTTTGAAAATTAATGACAAGGATGATTTTCAAATATAATCGTAATGAAGGGTCTAAAATACAAACAAATCCTCTATGCACTCGTGGATGATATTATAACTTTGGCAACCCTTTGGTTACTAAATTTTCCTTATTTAGAAATTATGAAACTTCTACCATTGTACTAAACTTTCCTTTAACTTGTCCCTGCTTATATGTATGGATTTTGTCTACGAGCTCTCCTCTGGAGCTCTCCTCTGGCTCTTTTTGTTCTGCTCTTTAATCAATGCACCGTTTTTGGATTTAGGATGTGACGTAGACACTAAGAATGTGTCAACCTAATTGAGATATTTATGTATGTTTATTGATCCTTCTACCGCTATTAAAGTGTTAAAAAAATATTGTAATAAATAGTCTAAATTGATTGACTAATGAAAATTTAGAAATTTAATTGATTCAAATACTAAGTTTCACACAATATTGATAGAATACAATCGAAAAGAGGGTGTAAATTAATACACTTATAAAAGTTTATGGTCTAAATTGATATAATTACTAATTCAAGTTTTTAATTGATACAACCCTAAAGTTTAAGTGGAAAGTTATATGAATTTTTGTTAAATAAATTATTTATATTTTTTTAGGATAATTGTTTTAAGTGACAAGATTGTAGAAATATTTACAAATATAGCAAAATATCATTGTGTATCAGTAGTAGATACTAATAAATATCTATCAATGTCTATCACTCATAGATAATGATATTTTACTATATTTGTAAATAAGTTGACTCATATTTTTATAGTTGATAACAACGTTTTTTTTAATCTACCCAAAAACCATATTTCGTCCCTTGTTTACCACACAAAAAAGAATACCTTAGTACAAGAGTAATTCAAAATAAATCAAAATCTAAATAAAAACTTCAAACAATATTCCATCGTTTCATATTAATTAGAATAGGGTAAAAAAGAGTAATTAATGGTTCTATAATCAAACTTGATAAATACATCAATTTCCTTTACTACTTTTATTGGCTTCATTAATTTAACCAATGTTTAGAAAAAAGAATTTCCTTGAAAAAAAATACTCAACAATAGATGAAAATAGATAGCTAATAATCTCTCTAATTAAAAAGCACAACAATCAATAGTGGAGAGGGAGAGAGACATACATATATGAACATGTATTTAATTAATATATGCCACCACGTAAAATTCCTTAATAAAATGACTGAATTGGGAAAATAAAAAACTCAGGAAATTAAAAATGATTATTTTCACTTGTTTTTTTTTTCTTCTTAAATATATATAAGAGAAAAGAAAAGAAAAGAAAAAAGTGGTGTTTAAACTTTAAACTATGTCTATATTAAATTATAAATATTGGGATGGTGAAATTTAATAAAAATTTAACAGCCTCCAAACTCGGATCTGAGAGAGAAAGGAGAGGTTTTATCGGGGATATTCCCGGCATGGCGTAAACCTAGTGTGAGCGACACGTCACCGGCGGTGGTCCCGAACCTTATGAGCGTGGTGGGCCCGGGGATGTCAGACGTGGCAGAAGAGTTTGTGGTCCCGAATTGAAGATCAGGTGCAGCGAGAACGCTGACACGGCGACACGTGTCCTGCAGGTCTGGGTCATAATGGGTGGCCGGAAAGCAGTGACCCACCTGGGTTGCGGTGGTGGCGACGGAGGAGGAAGAGGAATAGTGTTGGTTTTGGGAGGAAGTGTGGAGGGGTCTTGTGGGTGGAGAGGCGGCGNGGGATTATTAGTGGTGATTTGTTGAGGGTTGGTTGGTGTGTGTTCTTCATCTGTATTATTATCAATATCATCATCTTCTTTGGCTTCTTGTTGGTACATTTCTTCCACCATGGGTTTCCACAATCGAACCCTGGCATTAATGAACCAGTTTGATACCTGCAAAATAAATCATTCATTTCGTCACTTTCAATACCAAATTACAAGAAAACAAAAAACCCCACTCAATGCACTTGCACATCATACAAAACTTCACACTCTAAACCCCCCCCTTTTTTTTGTTAATTCTTTGAAAACTGAAATAAAAATACCCAAAATTCATACACATTTTCAACTTTAAATTTGGATTTAATTACACTATTGTTTTTATTTATTAGTTTAAAAGTTTCTAGTATTTAATAATTTTGTATAAATTATTATTTTTTTTATAAGGATAGGAGAATTGAATCTCTAACTTTGAGATGATTAATATATAAAGACTTTGAGATGATTAGTACACAAAGATTTGCTCATCATCTATCTTAATGCATCACACTTATAGAAAAAGAAGTAAGAAGAATTTGTCACATGACAAATTGTGATTGAACAATTTAATGAAATGCATGAAAATATGTGTTACCTAAGATGCATCAAAGTATTATTGTTTTCTAAATTAAATAATCTAAATAAGCATAGATAGGAATGTGTATGTAACATTCTAGAGTTGTAGTGTCATAAGCCTCATGAGAACATATATATATATATATATTTACTACTCCAAGTTAAAAAAGAAAGGGAGAGAGAAAGATGGAAATTTAGAGGGAAAGGAAAAGGGAAATTGGTGTCTTAATCAGCCACCTTTTAGAACATAATAATGGCAGAAAGAGCAGGAAGCAGCAACAGCAGCAGCAAAGTAACAGCTGCTGACTGCTGCTGAATGCCGATGACAAAATACACAGTCTCTGACAATCAAAACAAATAACTTTTTTTTTTTAAACAGGTTTTCCGATTCAACCATTTCACAAGTAAATTAAAGCTGAAGACTTTACTGTACACAACTCCCATTAATGCAAACCCAACACACTCCACTCTTTATATATATATATATATAAATATTATTATCCCATGCATATGCTTTTAATTTTTTTTATTAAAAAATTAATTTCTACAAAATGTAGAACAAAGAGGGTATAGTACACTATCATAAAGGGTTTTGATCTCTTCCCTTTTGTTAACTGACATTTTTTTTTTTCTTTTAGTTTTTATTTTTGTTTAAAAGTTCGTCTTGTTTGCTTATTATAACACTCTCTACTACTTTTGCTTTTACTTTTCAATTCGTACTAATGGATTTTTGAAAGCTACAACTCCTTACCATATAACAATTCATTAACAATTTTCGCGATGATTTTTTTAAGTATATATTATTAAATAAAGAAAATTGCAAGTATATAAAACCCTTCCTTTTACTAAACGACTGTTATGATTGTTTTTTTTGTTAAAATATTATTTTGATTTCTATACTTAGAACTTTTTAGTTTTTATATTTTCAACCATCATCCAATTTTAGTCTATGTATTTTTTAACAAAAAATTAAAAAATAATAAGATCACAGAAGTTACACCAAAATATCACTATTAGATTCATACATTCGTAGAGCACGCTTATCATATATATCCTGAAAACTAGTATTTCCTTATATGGATTTATTAGTCTCCATATTTTTAATAAATCTTAAATTTAGTCTCTCAACATTATTTTTCATCAAATTGGTTAAATAATAATAATAATTTTTGTATAAGAAAATATAATCGGTAAATATATTTTTCAATATAAGTAACAAAAAGAAAAAATCTTTATAAAAAACAATAATAAACTAGTAGTAGTGATTTTTATATTAGAGATTGAAATGATATTTTAATATTTTTTAAAAAATAAAAACATGAACAAGAAAAAGAAAACAAACATGGATGTTTGTAGGTAGTGAAACAAAGAGATGTAAGCAAAATTAAAACAGGATCCAACATGGGGAAACCTGATAGTAGGGAGACGGTTAATTTAACAGTGAAATGGAAGCTTGTTTTTAACAGTAAAATATTCTTTTGTTTTGTTACTATTAATATTATTTCTGTCTTACTACCAATCTATACAGTGTCATAATGATTTCTTATCGTGTGGTTGGATTATTATTATCTGAAATTGAAAAGAGAAAAAAAAAAAAACCAATTTTTTTTTCTTAAAAAAAAAAAACAAGATAGAGATGATGCATGTATGTTTGTAACTAGTGTACTTAGTGCTGGACATTTATTACTCTTCAACATTTTATCAGAATTTTTGTTTTTGTGGTACGTCAATAAAGAATCCAAGGTCCAGACACAAACACCAATAAATAAATAAAAATAAAGATTTTTTTTTTCTAAATATAGTAAAATGTCTGCTAAGATAGACCTATATTAAATATATATTTATTATAATTTTAGATTGATATTTTCAAAAATTTTAGTAGTTTTGTTATTTAAAATAATTACTCTAAAATAAAACAAGAGTAGGGATAAATGGAATGTAATTTAGTAACCTGATTTCTTGACAAACCAGTCTGCCTAGCCAACAAATGTTTATCAGCATCGCTAGGGTATCTGAGAGAAAGAAAAACATAAAAACAGAAATTTAAGGAGGTAACAATTTGAGGTTGTTTTTACTATAAAAATGTTTGGTTTTGTTGTGTCAAAATCTAAGACAAGATTTGGAGGAGCTACTCCAATTATTGATTACATAAAAAAAGAAAAGAAAAGAAAATGGTTGGAGTTGGTAATTTCAACAAGTTTCAGCTATTTTCTTCTATCATTTTCATCATCATCATCATCATCTTCTTGGCTTGAGAGTTTTTAATGAAGCTCACTCACTACTCACTCACTAGGTTTACTTTTTTGTTTTTCAGACAGCTTTTTAGCTGACCAATTTTGACATCCTAGGACAGTGTATCACTGTTTTTCTTTCCTTTCTTTAATTTTCCAGCTTTCTTTGCTAATCACTTACACTCATTACTCCTTAAGTTGACTAATTAATGATGTCCTCTTTTTATTTCTCTTTCATGGTCTAATTATAATTCCCTACTATACCTTTAATTTTACTCTATCCACCTATACATCATATACCTCCTCAAAGTACTCAATATCTCTGAACTTCAAATTTAACATGAAATCTAATCAATCAAATGTTAATTAATATCCGAAAGGGATCGACTTTACCCTACTTCAAACATCCCATATTCCATCTCCACCACCCTTGTTAAATTACTGATTGATCTAAAAAAAGATAGATGAAGATAAATTTAACAAGTCAATTGGTGATTTCAGAACAAAAGGTTTAAGAGACGACATATGTTCAAACTACCCCTACAATGTTATTTCTTTCCCAATCAACATTGATTTACACTAATTGGATCTTCTACATAAGTTTAATCCATAAGTTGAGAAGTAGTGTTAGAGTATTGATATAATATTAAATTTACCTTCATCCATTAACTTAAGGGCATGTTTGGGAGTATAACTAAAATTGTTAAAATAAGTTTTTTTTTTTTCATTTTTAAAATCGTTACGAAACATGGGCTTAATGATTCAAAACAAATTTTGATGAAATGAAAATTGCATTTCAACTGTACAATTAAATATTAGATTAATTTTGAGTGATTAAATTAAAGACGTATTTCAAAGTGATTTAAATTGTGACAAAATCCATTTTAACAATTTCAAAATCACTCCCAAACATGTATTAAACTTTTGGATCAATCAATGATTTAACAGTTACTTATAAGAATGTGATATAGAATTAGGACTAAAACTAAAAAGCTTAAATTAATAGGTGAAAGTAAGAAAGATACGCACGGGTGAAGGAAATGCTCAAAGAGCCAAGCTCGCAAGATGTTGACAGAGCGTTCGGGTAAACCGCGTTGGGGACGCCAAGCTTCTTGTTCCATAATGCCCATTTGGTGGAAAGCTCGTTGTTGCCTAAGGCTTTGCTCTAAGAGCTTAAGTCTCGGAGTCTCTCCCTTTGTTATTCCTGAGGCTCTTCCACCCCCATCTTTCTCTCCCAACATCTCGCAACTATGTTTCAACTGCACTGATATAGCATCCTTTAGACATCTGAAATGTCTTGACATTGCCTTTTGCGCCAATGCTGTGTATGGCACCGCCGCTCCAAACCCCATCATCTCGTCGAATGAATTCACCACCATTTGCATCTGCTCGCAGTAATGGTTGTATCTTCGATCCACCTAAATTTTCTCATAACCATATCAATATCAATATATAATAGTACTTAAAAAAGGACAACAAATTCAATAGGTGTACTAGATAATAATGCTTATATTATACAATTCCCCCCCTCCCCATCTAAACAAGAAATAGTCCTCGTGTTTTTAATTTTTTTTTTTTTCCTTATACACAAGAAAACAACAATCTATGGTGAATTTATAAACACAAAAGAGCAACAATATATTTAAACAAAAGAAAATTCTTGAATCACGGCACAATTTTATACAAAAAGAATGAAAAAGTTGGTAGTGCATCACCAACTTGGTCGTCCCATGAAAATCGGCCGGCTTTCCTTGGATTTTAAAAAACACGAATGTATTTAATTAAAATCCGGCCGGATCATGTAGAAAATTCCAAAATAATAAGCAAAAAATATAAAGTGTAAAAAGAATAAGAAAAAGAGATTACATGCCTCATCAAGCATAGATAACAATTTGACTTTCCTCCTTTGATGTTCAATTCTATCAGCTGCTGACAAAGCTGGCTGATGATCCTTTGTAGAGGAGGAAGAAACTCCGGCACCGTCACCGCCGCCGCTGCCGCCGTGGGAATTGGAGTTGGAGGGCAAATTTGATTTATTATTAAATTTGTTATCATGATTATTGTTTTTCTTAAACTGACCTCTTCCAACGCTACAAAATTCCTCTAATAATTCTTGTGCAGCTTTGACATATTTTGAGTTTCTCAATAAGTTGACAACTCCCAGTGGATTGGAGGACCCAATTCCGACATGAACATGTTGCGGGTGATGGTGGTGCTGATAAAGTAACCCGTTTGTACTGTCACCCATTCTCAATTCCTCCGCTTTTGCAGCTTCCAAAGACGATGATAATGACAATGAAAGACGGCCTACGTTAGGGTTTGAAGAAGAACGGTCTCCTGCTTCTTGTTCCGGAACCACCCCCCATGTGAATTGTCCAAAAGACCCTCCTGAAGAAGGGTTTGGAAGAAGCATGTGGAGTGTCGACGGTGGCGGTGGTGGAGACGGCGACCGAGGATTCGGGTTCATTAGAAAAAGCTGCATGGCGACCGCCGAGTCGGTAACGTTGATTGTTTGCCGGTTACCGTACCAGTCGGTTTGCGGTGGCGGCGGCGGTGGTGGCGGCAGCGCAGGCGGAGGAAAATTGAACATTTCGGATAAAATTCCAGCAGAGTCGTAGACGTGGTGGACAGCGGATTGGTCGTTGTCATCGTCATCGTCAATTCCGATTAACGACGGTGGATGATGTGGCGGCGCGTCGAAGCCTTGGAGGCGGAGCTTCTCTTTACGGATCTGGTGGGTTATGTGTTGGTAATGTTGTTGAGAGTCTTGGAGGGGTGTGGAGGATCTATCAAAGCCATTGGTAAAAGGCGTGAAGAAACCTGCCGCCGCCGCCGCACCTTGTTGGTAGTCTTGTTGTGACATAGAATCACAATTATATAGTGCTGGAATCACTGAAATTTTGCTATAATTCCCATATCATCAAAATTTCATAATTCCTTTACACTAAAATTTCCCACCGATCAATTCACTACAAATTCGATTCACCAAAACAAAAAACAACCAACACCCACAAATTAATTTCCGGTAATTATCCAAAAAAATAGCTTAAAAATTCAAACTTTTCGCCAAAAAAAAAAAAAAAAAGATACCTGTTTAAGCAAAGGACTTGGGGTATCATTTTCGATAGAGTGGAATTGGAATTGAAAGGGGTTGTTCTTCAATTCTTCTAATTTCTCTTTCTTTTTTTCCCTTTGTGTTGTCGTTCTATCTCTCGTCTCTTTCCTTTCTCTTTCGCTCTTTCTTTTTTTTTTTTTTTTCCTTTTCTTTTTAGGGCTGCAATCGCCTTCTGGAAAAGGAGAGTTGCAGCTTCACCTCTATACAATTTTTATATATATATATATATATTATATATATAAATAAAAAATAAAAAATGGAGACAGGCTTTAACACTGATATCCCTCTCAAACAAACCAACACTCTTGAAGACACAAATCAGAAAGAAATAAGGAAAGAGAATGCCTTTCTATTATATTCCTTTTACTTTATTTCTTCATTGTTTCTAATTTTATCTCCATTGGACACTCCTATTTTTTTATTTATTTAAAATATTAAAAAAATAGTGTGATGCTTTCACCAAAATACCCTCCCAACTTTTCGTCCTTTGCAATTTAACAAACGACACACGTTACTAAATGAGGTTATATCATAAAATATGTTTGGGTTAAAATAAAAGAACACTTTTCATTTTCACGTTACATAAAAGAAACAATTTAGTCATGTTTATCTCAATAGAAACGTATTAAATCAATAATAATCTAAAAAGTAGATCCTATTTAATTATATTTTGAATTGTTTACTTGTATTCTATATCCATATTGACATATGAGATCTACTTTCAAATCTATAAGAAAAATGCAAATTGATTGACGAGTAGAAAGTGTTCAATTCAATTGCATTTAAAAATTATGTCAATATTATTATTGTTACCATTGTTATTAAGGTTACAACATGAAGATTATAAATTTGTCAACCATTATCGTTACCATTACTAGTTTGACCCTAAATTGTAATGGAAAATGATAACGTTAACGGTAACGGTGACAATTATGTTACAGATTCCTAATGTTAGGTAAACATGATAAAAACAATCCAAGTATGTTTGTAATTATGACCCCATTATGATTGATCTATCAATAAAATCTCTTCATGATTACACCAACTTTCATTATGGATTGGAAAACATGGCCTTAGTTACGTGTTTATTTGGTAATGATTGGTAATGATTTAGTATTTGTAATTTCAATTTGTAACAATTTAATATTAAAATTTAGGGTAATTGTTTTAAATGGTAAAACTACTAAAAATATTTTCTAGTATAGAAAAACATTACTGTCTATCAATGATAGACCCATGATAAACTTCTATAGTTTATCATGGTCTATTACTGATAAATAGTGACATTTTGCTATATTTGTAAATAAGTTGATTCATTTTTCTTTATTTGAAAACAACTCTAATACTTATTAAGTAACAATTTAATTTATACACTTTACAATATGTAACGATTTAGTCTCTATCATGAAAAATTTCATTAAAGTTAATTGTCAATTTTTATTACGTAGTGACTTAGTCTTATAGTTTATCAATAAATTTGATTTCCAATAAGTTTATCAATCTTTACCTAAGAGAAATTTTATTAAATCATATTAATATTTTTTTTACTGCCGTGACTAAATCGTTATAAATTGTAAAGTATCAAGATTGAATCACTACTTATTAAAGTTCAGAAAATAAATTGTTATAAATTTGATGGTGTAAAGATTAAATTATTATCAGCTAAAATTGATATATTAAATTATTACTTTTATGAAAATTGAGAGGTAATTATGAAAAAAAATATATTTTTTTAACGTTGTTTTATTTATTTATTATTTTGGGGGCGCAGTCCTTTGGACAAAACACAGAAACGAATAACTTACAAGAGATAAGGATAGTAGAAGGTCACCTCAATGATCGGACTTCTGAAATGTCAGTAAAGCCCTCCACAATTATTAAACCCCTGGTTTCAACAGGAGGGTAAAGGAGTAATTTCAGGGAGAATAATTAGCAGCCCCGGAGAGAGACAAAACTCAAAAAGGGATTGTAGCAACGAAAATTAATTAATTAATTAATTAACGTTTGGGGACGTTTTGTCGCACGCGTGGGGGATATGTGGCACGTGCCAAGAATTGGGGTGAAATTGCATTGTTAGGTTCTTCCCTGTGACATGTATGGCGTGAAAGCCACACGTAACCGTTTTGTGGTTTTGTACTATTCAAATTTTTACATGACCAATTTGCCCTCGTCCTACACCCTAATTTTCCAGCCCTTTTTTCAACAAATTATAATTACCCTCTTACCTCCCAAAAAATTGGAGGATTTAAAATTTTCTCACTTACTTGAATAAAATAAATAAATAAATAAATAAAACCTAGCCAACTTATTAAAATCATCCATAACATTTTTTTATTAGCCAAAATTTTGAATTCCCACCCTAATATTTAGGATTTATATTACATGAGTTGTTATTAAGCGTATATGTATACTACAAGAGTTTAATAGACAACACATCAAGGTCGAAGGATTTTTTTTTTTTTTTTATCATGAGTCTCAAGGTCAATCTATGCACATCTTGACTACAGAACAATTTATCTGATTCTACAATATTCTTATGTTAAGAAAACTCGTAGGATATTAAATCTAAAGGATTCTTTTCCTTTGCAAATTTTATAAATTAATTTTATAAATTAAGTTATGTTTACTATTACACATTTTGAATTGATGGATTCGTAGTTGAATAATATCATCTGAGAAGAAAAATGTTTTGCAGATATTACTTAAAAAAGTAATAAGAATACTATTTAGACTAAATATGATGAGTCCACGAATATTTTGGTATTTTGTCATTTACATAACGGTCACATTTACTAAGCCATAATAAAAATGAGTATAATAGTACTGAAATTTCTTTGATGGATCAATTGTAATGGGCTTCAATCGCAAACATAATTGGATTGATTTTGATCGCATTTACTTAAAATTATGAATTTTGTCAAATTTACTGTTACCGTTACCGTTACCGTTACCTCTACCTCTGAGGTCAAGCAACAACGATAAAGATAACGGTAATAGTAAAGATGTCAAAATCAATAATTTTTCAGCTATAATAGTAACAACAATGATAGTCATAACAATAACTACAACGGTAACGATAACGATGAGACATAATTCTCAGGTGCAATCGGATTGAGTACTCTTTATACGTTAATCAAATTGCGTTATTTCATTATAAATTTGAATGTGGGGTCTATGTGTCAATACAAATGCTGAATACAAGTAAACAACATCAAAATTAATCAAATGGGACTTTTTTTTTTTTTTTTTTTTTTTTTTTTTTTTTTAATTTCCAATGATCTATTACATTTTTAGTAGAATGAAGGTTGCCAAAGTGTAGACATGATGTTGAGCAAGAAAAGAAAAACTTTTCCTGTTTTGTGTTACAAACAATTATCTATAATTAAACTTTAGTTATATAGAAAAAAGAGGGAATAAACTCAACTGAAGGAAAAAAAATGAGGTTTCTTAAAAATAAAGAAAAGATATTAAAAAAGAAAAAGAAAAAAAAGTTGAGATATATTTGAAGCTGTACAACCAAACCCAAATCAAGAAGAAGATCAAAACTACTTTAGTTTCCAACTGCAAACCGGATTGATATGTGACATTTCAACCAGCTCAATTTCTCATGTACTTTTCTCTTTAATTTATTTTTATAGTACAATAAACATTTAATGTCATAAAATTAGACATACAAAATGGAAATTTTCAATTTTTTTTTTTTTTTTTTTTTTACTGATAATAAGTTGTGTGAGGATGTATATCAATTTTTAGTCTTGACTTTTAATTTTATCATATTGAATGTGAGATTTAGATAAAATGTTCCAATTATTCAGCCTTTGTTCAATATATATTAATTCATCCACTTTTTTCAATCATATCAAGTATTGTACATATTTTAATTGGATTAATGCAAAATTTACAATATATTTTTTAAGCTCAAGATTGAATCTGGAACATTCACTTAAATTTTAGGGGGAAATCTAGTGAAATTGATAGTTTAGAATAAAAATTGACACTTCTCAAATTTAGTCTCCATTATAAACATTACAAAATGAAATATAAATCCGAATATTACACTTACATTACATTAATTGGTGGATAAGACAATGTGTGCATGTGTAAATTTGTACCAAGGTAAAACATGCTAAATTCTGTTGTACTTGGACCCAAATTGAACATATAAAGAAAAACTTAGTCCAAAGCCTATTGGCTAAGTACTACATTGGTAACAAGATTGTTCTGTTTTGTTTTTTTAATAGGTCACTTGCATCTTTTCTAATCAACAAATTGAAGGAAATCAAACATGGGGATTTTCATGAGCAGCGGAAGAATCGTTCCAAATTCCATTCGAAATTGAACACTAACAATTACAGTCAAGAAACAACAACTAAATGGTCATGCAACAACTAGAAATTACAGTATGCTTACAGATAATCAAAGAATAAAGTATCATACCTTTGAAGACTCATTCTTCAAATTCCCTCAATCCCGAACGCTCGAATAGTCTCCAAGACAGCAATACACAAATGCTTGAACACAACGACCGCAACACAACACGATCAACAACGAACACGAACCCAACAATCTCAAAGATCACGAACCTAACGAACGGCCTCCAAAACCTCGAACTTAATCGAGTTGCGTGGGGACACTACCACAATGGTTACCTTAGTATTCTTGGTGTGACAATACAGGAGTTGTGGGCTCTGTATGAACTTGGTTAGAGGAAGAGACTGGAGGAACAACAATCGTATAGACGATTGAGCAAGTAAGAGATGACATAGTCTATCGTATAGAAGATAATATCCTATTGTATGGACAATGCCCTGCGATCGGTTAGCTATGACCAGCTGAGTGAACTATCGTATAGGGACACTCCACGATCATTTAGCCTCTATATGAGCTATCGCTTAGTGAAATGATTTCACTCGATAGCCTTGTCCGTTAGTTTCTTTCCGAATTGAGTAAACTCTTTAATTTTAGGAAAAAATTTTTCTTTTATCTCACAGTTACCATAAAAGCCTCAATAACCTCCCACTCAATTGGTTATTAGAGGAAAAAAGATAATTATCAAATAATTAATATTATTATAAATAAATATGATAACCAACTTACCATATTATATTTATAACCTATAGTTTTAATATTTCATCTCATGAAACATATAAACCATAGTTCTTTTTCTATTTTATGGTACTTAATGTAAATCATATTTACATTAATCCTCCACTTGATGTATCTCATACATCACACCAATTATATCATATATAATTGAATTTCCTCTTGTCAATTTGAACATTTCAAATCAACCCGAAGAATTGATTCTCAACTTGAATCCATTTAGCTACTAAGGGGACCTTATGAACATGTAGCTTGAAGCTTCAATGGTACGTGAATAACTGACTAAATTCTTTAGTCACGGAATCCACCATCCGTTAACTTTCGGACACTCCACTAAAGACCGACAGCTACACTCTCCTCACTAAATATATATTTTGTGACCATATCAACCAATCAAGAGTGCGATAACCCTTCATAGATCACTCGTAAGTACAGTTGGATTAATTTACCATTATGCCCCTGTAGTTACATCTAACTCCTTAAGTACCACTGATCCCTCTAATGAATATAAGTCATAGTCTTACTATGACTGAATCATCTCTTCCAAAGAGAAGCTATGGCCATTATGTTTCAAGACTCGGAATCAGTCCTTAAGGGAGCAATCTATCTACTTACTTCTGCTTTAGGGAAGGAGTGAATTCCATCTTGTGTAACTGAGTTCCCAGCTCCCAAATTAGAAAAATTCCCAAAAAGGTAGGCTTATTGAGTTGGCAATCTAGCCACTCTCACCCATACTAATCAAAGGACCGTCCTCAAAGCCAAGAGTTTCCAAAACACTCAGGATTAAGGTCATATCGCCTATGGTCGTTTAGGTGAGATGTAAGTCTTAAGTATCAACGGCGTTATATAAAGAGACGAATCATATCGTGGTCCGGTCTTATACAAACTCTTCGTATAGGACACTCCCGCTCTCATTCTCCACATGAATGGTCAGGATTAATTATCTGTAGTAGTTCACAACACTTGTAAACCTCTACAAAGCGGGTCGTATCCATAGTGTCACAAGGATCAAGTATCCCTTCTTAATCCTTATACTACAGACCTTTTTAGGTTATCACTTAAGGCATGATCCACTTGTATATCTCTTATACATGCTTAAGTTTTCATATAATAACTATGGAGCTTTGTTTATTAGATATGAGTAAATGCAAAATAAAATAAATCTTATTTTATTCATAACAATGTGTACAATGTTTACAAACTACGAGACTCTGGGAGAATTAGGATATCAATTCCAACACAAATTCACCTTAAATCATATGTGCAGATGAGGAAGATATTCTACGTTTACATTTGTGCATAAACAACATAAATTACTATCTCATGTTAGTGTTTTGGTGTTACTATATCTTTTGGGGTGTCTTTTTGGGATGTTGGCAAACATTTTGTTTATCTTGTCCTCCATGATATTTATAGAATGTCTCACTCGATGTATTTTTCCTCTGAAAATACTTTCCTTATAGGGAATTTTTGTGTGATTGTCTTTAAGTGTTAGCTAATGAAGAAATCGTGACTCAAATACCTCAGCTAGTTTAGTTTATAACTAACTTTATCTTGTTACGGTTTGTTGGTGTATGTTATAAATATCACTGATCAGAAAACAAAACAGAATAGTTCATAATTTCTATTTTTCTGTAAATAAACAAGCTGTACGCAATCTTCAAAGTGAAAAGTACGTGAATCTTCCTGTGGATGTAGGCATCTTGGCCGAACCACGTAATCCTGTATGTTTCTTCTTTTTCTCTTTATCTTCTTCTTTTGATCGACATCAATCTTTCTGCAAAACGCGTGAATACAATTTTGTTATCAAATCGTAACGAATTCCAAAGAAATGAGTTGAATTCGCATTGATTTCTTCTATCGAGTAGCATTGAGTCAGTCGTTTTCATTTTCGAGTTTCTTCGAGTAAAGATTAAGACTCATCGAGTAGAGTCGAGTATCGATAAACACTCATCGTGTTCCATCGAGTAGAATAGAAACTCGTCGAGGATAGAAGGAAATTCACATCGAGTATCGAGCAGAAACTAATTGAGTATCGAATATCTAGCGTCGAGGATTTGACAGAGCCTTTCTCAGCCATTTCTTTATCACCTCAGTGTTGATCTTGATTAATTGGTTCTAGAGAACATTGAATAACCTAACAGCTAATTATATGATGATTGTCTTATTCTTCCCTTTTTCTACATATATATAAGGGTTTCTGTTCTTTTTCTAGGGTTGTCGCTTTGAAGAAGATCGTGCTCTATCTGTATGTTTGTGGTTTATGATGTGTAAGAAGCAAGTGTATCAATATGAGTGATTGTATGGTGAAGGTTTTATTGGTCTTGAGTTTTTGCTCTTGACTATCTTGAAGCATTGTCTCATTCGTGAGAAGATATTCTCATACTTAGGGGGAGACTAAGTTTCTCAAGAGAGAAGGGATTTTCTATTGAGACGAGGAAAATTCAAAGTTATCATTGAGAGAGATTCTCAAACTTAGGGGGAGCCTAAATAATCTTTCACTAAGTTAGAATGTTTGTACGTCATTGTAATTGCCTTGTATCTATAGATAAATATAATGTTATAATTGCTTAATTTTTCATTAGTGAAATTATGTTTCCTTGAGCACACAAACTCCTAGACATAGGTGATATTGCACCTAATTAGGTTACTAACTCCTGTTTCTTTCTAGCTCCTTACTAGAGAAAATGACACCAATAACCTATTCTTAGAGGCCAAAATGAGGTTTGACCCCAACTCTTAAAAATATATGTTTTTTGGCATTCTGCTTACATCAACATGGGGCGAATTTACTGAATGGAAAAAAAAAAAATTAAAAGCCTTCTCGTTTTTCTCGATCTTCTTCTTCTTCCTTGATCTCAGTCTACTTCTTTTTTCCACTTTTTTTTTTTCTTTTCTGCATTTCCTTTTTCTTCCTGCATTTCCATTTTTTTTCTACTGAATGTCGTCTTCTTCTTCTTCTTCTTGATCTTGCGTTTCTTCTTCTTTTATGCTATGCTTGTCTTCTTCTTCCATTTATTTTTCTTCTACAATTTTTCTTTGATTCTTCTTCTTTCGTTTATTTTTTTTAGATCTGCAACTATTTTTTCTTTCTTTTGATTTTTAATTTTTTGGTTTCTTCTTCTCTTCTTTAGTTTGATATCAAATGTTGAAAATGGTGTGTGACTGAGCGAGAGGAAAAAGTGAGAGTGAAACCAAGGAGCGAGAGGAAGAATCCAATGGAATGAAAAAAATCCAAGAAAAAAATGTCTCATGCTATGTTGATTAGGAACAAGAGGAAGAAGCGAGAGGAAGAAATGAGGAACGAAAGAAATGAATGAGAAATCATGGTATGGTTTGGTCTTCACAAGCATTTTGGGGACAAATAGGTACTTTGACACGAGGCTTACATCAATAGAAGGCCATTTTTTTTTTAAATTTTTATTGTTTTTGAACCTTAGGTCATTTTTCATTCGTACCTCTAAAAAGAGGCCATCTGTATGATTTTTCCTATGTTAGATTTTATGTGGTTGACAATATTTGTTTAAGCATTTTAGATGTTATGAGATGTATTTCTGCATTGTTTGTTTCAGGAAGAGGAATGTCTATGGCAATGCTGATTCTACAAGATACTTTCCTTATTGATGGTTTTCTTTGCTGCTTTATTCTGCCGTTATTTTTTTCCATGTTTACCTCTCGATTGCTATGGAAGTTAAGGTTGCCACGTGTGTTTCGGCTGCTTTTATTTAAAGAGTTCTCTGTTTTTTAGAAAAGGATTAGTCGTATTATTATTTTAGTGAAAAGCTCAAACTGTGGATTCGGTCGACAGTATAGTGTATTAACGAATCTATGTTTTCAATGTTTTAAAGACATTCTCTATGTTTCTCACATCGAGGGTAAGAAGATTTGTCGAGAAGGTATTCTCAAGCTAAGATCTGTTGAGAAGGGATTCTTAAGCTGATGGGGAGCCTAACTCATTCGAGCAAAAAGGACTTTGCTTTTAGAACGAAAGATATAATACAAGTGAGAAGGAGTCTCATGTCTTGAGGGGAGCTCAAGTTTGTTAGAGAAGGAGTCTTGACCTTAGAGGAGCCTAAGATTTGCTTCACTAATTATTCAACTTAAGGGGAGCCGAAGACACTGTAAGGAGTTTCACACCTAGGAGGAGCCTAGGTTATTAGTTGAGTGATAAAGTTGTACGAGAGTCACCGTAATCATACATCTATTACAGAATATGATGGTCACATCCATAGGTCTCTAATAAGAAAGATGAACCGAATCTGAAGTTGAATGCTCTGAGGAAGAAGATGAAGTTTCTCTTGGGAATTATAAGGCTTTAAACGCCATATCTAATGGTGTAGACAAAAACATTTTTCACTTGATCAACATTTGTGTGTCTGCCAAAGAAGCCTGGGATATTCTTATTGTTGCTCACGACGGAACATCCAAAGTCAAGATGTTAAGATTGTAATTGTTGGCTACGAAATTTAAATCTTTGAAAATGCTAGATGATGAGACTATTGCATAGTTCAATGTCAAACTACTTGACATTTCAAATGAATCTTTTGCTATGGGTGAAAGGTTTCCTGAAGAAAAGCTTATTCAAAAAATTTTCAGATTTCTACCAAAGAGATTTGACACGAAGGTCACTACTGTAAAGGAAGCACATGATATCTCCACTATGAAACTTGATGATCTTTTTTGTTCTTTACTAACTTTTAAAATGTCTCTTAGTGACATGCTTGAGAAAAGAAACAAAGGATATGGCTTGTAATTGTAAATAAAAAAGCATTCATTTGAATTAGGAAAGGAACCTGAAGAGAATCTTATTGATGCAATCTCTTTTTTATCAAAATAATTCTCTTGTGTGTTGAAGAAATTTGAGAAGAAGTCTGGGTTTTATTCCCTTAGAATGGCAAAAATTCTGAGTCAACTATTCAAAGTGTTGGGGTTGATACTCTAAAGTCTCGTGTCCTGTAGTTTGTAAACAGTTTGTACAAACGCTTGTGAAGTATAATATATGATATTAACTTCACTTCTTGATTTTGCTCATCTAGATGTTTTGTTTGCTTTACCACAAACCAATAAACTAAAATCCCTGGTTGTCTTTATGTAATTTAAGAATGTATGTGGTGACATACAAGTGGATCATGTCTTAAGTGATAACCAAAATGGTCTGTAGTATGTGGATATAGGAGGGAAACCTTATCCTGGTAATGCTACGAATGCGACTCGCTTTGTGGAATAGTTATAAGTGTTGTGTCTTATCACAGATGGTCTGATCTTGATCATTCGTGTAGGGGACATACGAGCGGGGGTGTCCTACACAAAGAGTTTGTATAAGACCTGACCACGAAGTATTGTGACTTGTCCTATTCATGATAAAGACTTCAATTCACCAGGATGACCATAGGTAACATGATCTTAATCCTGAGTGAGTTGGGAACTCCTGCCATTGAGGATGGTCCTTTGATTTGCATAGGTGCGAGTGGCCAGGCCGCCGATTCAAACTTATCACTTTAGGGATTCGTCTGATTTGGGAGCTAAAAACTTAGCTACACAAGAAGGAATTCACTCTTTCCCTGAAGCAGGGGTAAGTAGATAGATAATTCCCTTAAGGGCTGATTCTAGGGCTTGAACGATGTGGCGCCACACATCTTCTCATGGCCTGAGAGGTGTGCACACATAGTTGGACTATGTTGTATTGTTAATTAGAGGGATCAGTGGTACTTAAGGAGTGAGATGTAACTACAGGAAAAAATGATAAATTGACCCAACTGTACTCACGAGCATCTGCGAAAGGTTATCGTACTCATAATTGGTTATATCTGATGGACACAGAAATATATCTATGGTAAGAAGAGTTTAACTGTCGGTCTTTAGTGAAATACCTGGCAATTAACGGATGGTGGATCTCGTGGTAAAGAGTTTAGTCAGCTATTTACGTACCGTTGGAGCTTTGAGCCATAGGTCCATAAGGTCCCCTTAGTAGCTTAGATAAAAGTTGAGAATCAGTTTTTGGGTCAGTTTGAAATGTTCAAATTGACAAGAGAGAGTTCGATTATATATGATATAATTGACTAAATGTATGAGATACATTATTTTGGAGGAAATTAGATATAAATATGATTTATATCATGTAGTGGGGAAAACATTATGGTTGATATATGATATCAAACTATAGGTTATGAATATAATATGATTATATTTATTATTTTATTAATTAGACGGTTATGAGATAATTGGCCGACATTTTCTCCGAATTAGTGCGTTAGTGGGAAGTTCAATTCATTTTTAGTAACTGAAGAATAAAATGAAAATGGTTTTCATTATACAAATGACACGGATAATCGCTAACAGTGTGTTAGCCTTCTATCGCTTAGTGTTTGAGAGCCTATACGATAGAACCCACTTACTAAACGATCGCACACCCGCACTTTCCTAAACGATCGGTTTCGATTTCCTAAACGATCGCTTACCTTTTCATAGATGATTGCTTAGCTTTTACTACTAGATTGTGTACCCTGCACTAAACGATCAAGAATCCGACTATACGATAGACTTCCCGTTCTCCCACTTATTAGATCATAGTACACGATAGCCTTTCCTCCTCCCCTCTACCAATTCCATCAAAGCCCACCCTTTAGATTCTCACTCTGAGAATACTGAGGGCTTCGAGTGGTGGTGTCGTCTCCATTTGTTGTTGTTCATACGAAGCTGTTCGTGTAGACGACCGAGCTGTTGCTGTACAATTACTTGCTAGACTAGAAAGAGCGAGAGAAGTTAGTTCACCGTGAGATTGATTCTTGTGAAGAAAAGTCTTCAACAGGTATGTTTTCGATCTTTTCTTTATTTATTCTTTTAAGTATGCCAGTAATTTACCGTTATGAATGCATATCTGTTTGTGTGAATGTATATGTGGAAATTCTATCACAATGAATTGGAAAGATCCGCTTTTGCTCATAGATACTCTTGTATAAGAGTTCCATCATAAATATCTCAACGTTCTAAGAGGGAGTCTGACAAACCAGGAATGAATGACCCAAACAAAGATAAGCTGTTTTGATGCAGAGAATGTGAAGGATTTAGTCACTATTAGTCAGAATGCCCTACCTTCCTGAAGCGACAAAACAAAAGTTATGTTATGATCTTGTCAGATGAAGAGTCTGGTAACATTAGTGATTTAAAAGAAGATGTCAAGGCATTTATCAGTTGCATTTCATTTGACAGTTAAGAAAATAATCATCTTATAGATGAACTCTCTGCAACTGTGATCTTTACAAACATAAATGTGAGGATGCTAAAGGTCCTTGTTGTTCAAAAGTGAAGAATAAAATCTCTTATTACTAATAACACTCGTCTCATGTCTATTATCTCTGACTTGAAGTGTGAACTCAATAAAGTTAAAGCTCAGAAAGAATCAATGTGCAAATCACTCAGATGTTAAATTCTGGAACTGATCACTTTGAACAAATTCTCTCTTAAAGTTAGCCTTCCAAGGATGTTCGTGGTATTGGGTTCTCTGGTTCCAGTACTTCAGAAGGGAAATAGTGCTCAGACAAAGGGAAACAGAAAATCATTTTTGTTAGAGAGCAAGAACCTTGATAAAATTCGTAGCTTGAATGTTCTACCACAAGTTAATTTTGAAACAAGAATTATATGAGTAGAGTGTAGTGGATCTGTCATTTTTGTGGAAAAAGAGGTCACATAAGACCCTATTGTTGCAAGTTACATGGATATCATAAACGTGAAAATCACTCGAGATTTCCTGAGCTTGTTTACAATAGAAAATCATATTCTCTCCTTGTAAAGAAGGTGTGGAAAGTTAAATCAACCCAAATCTCTGTAATATGGTCTTTACATCTCTTAGATCTTCAACCAAATGTGATTGGTTTTTTGACAGTGGGTTTTTAAGGCACATGACTGGTGAAAAGAGCTATATTTCTGATATTAAGGCAGTTGGATTAGGTCAAGTCACATTTGGTTATAAACTAAAATATCCCGGATTACCTGTTCTTGATGATGCGATGTTGGTAGAGGGTTTGACCGCAAACCTTATTAGTATAAGTCAACTCGATGATCAAGGGATAAATGTAAACTTTACCAAAAATGGCAGTGTTGTTATAGATAATACTAAATCTCATGTCATGACAGGAAAACACTTTTTAGAAACTACTATTTGTGGACTCCTATTGACTAAACACAAAGGTGTCTTGTCTCTAAGCAAGACGTATCCATTTTGTGGCACAAGCAACTTGGACATATCAACATCAAAGTACAAAAGGTTGTGGTGAGAAATGCTATGATCGGCCTTCCAAATATCAGCAGCTATGATGGTATTATATGTCGAAAATAGAAAGTTGAGAGGCAAACGAGAGTATCTCATAAACATGTTCCAGTAACTATTACTAATTGCATTCTTGAGCTAATTCATGTTGATCTCATAGGACTCATGTAGGTAGAAAGCCTTGGTGGGAAAAGATATGTCGTGATATGCGTTGATGATTTTTCCAGATACACTTGGGTTAAATTCATAAAAGAGAAGTCTGAGTCGTTCCTGGTGCAGTTGTATTTACGAGCATCTGTGAAGGGTTATCGTACTTATGATTGGTTATATTCGATGGACACAGAAATATATCTATGGTGAGAAGAGTGCAGTTGTCTGTCTTTAATGGAATGTCTGCAGTTAAAGGATAATGGATCTTGTGCCTAAAGAGTTCAGTTTTCTATTCATGTACCACTGGAGCTTCGAGCCATAAGTCCATGAGGTCCCCTTAGTAGCTCAATGGATTCAAGTTGAGAATAAGTTTTTGGGTTAATTTGAAGTGTTCAAATTGACAAGAGGGAGTTCGATTATATATGATATGATTGAACTGGTTAATTATATATGATATATTTGACATGATGTATGAGATACATTAATTGGAGGAAAATGATATAAATATGATTTATATCTAGTGGAAGAGAAAATACTATGGTTCATATGTTGAATTTGATGTGATATTAAACCACAGGTTAATGAATATAATATGATTATATTTATTATTTAATTTTAACAATTATGGGATAATTGTGCCGACTTTTTCTCCGTAACCGAATCAGATAGTGGGAGGTTATATTCAGTTTTCGTAACTGAAGGATAAAATGAAAATTGTTTTCATTTTGCAAAAGGATCAAATATTCGCTCATGAGTAGTATATTGTCTATTGCATAGAAAACTGAGAGCATACACGACAAATCAACGTTTCTAAACGATCGTATACATGCCTGCGGTTTATTAAACGATCGCATAGGATTTGCTAAACGATCGTCTAGCTCTTTCTAAACGATCGTGCGTCCGAACGTCTTACTAAACGATTGTCTATACGATCGCACCCCTTTTACTAAACGATCGTCTACCTTTACGTAAATGATCAAGCATCGTCTATACGATAGACACCTAATTTCTCCCACTTTCTTGATCGTGGTAAACGTTGTGCTTTCTTATTTCCCTCTACCAAATCTAATAGAGCACACCTCCTCGATTCTCACACCGAGAATATTGAGGGTTCCAAGTGGTGGTGTCTTCCTTGCTGTTGAGTTCATGAGGATCCGTTCGTGGGTAGATTATTTGGTGGACGATTGCTTGGGCGATCTCAATGAGAGCGTGAGGAGTAGTCCTTGGACGACAACGAGATTTGAGGTGAAGAAAGGTTCTTCAACTAGTATGTATTTCGTTCTCTTGTTGATTAAAGTTTCAAAGCATGCATGTAATTTGTTGTATATTTCATAACTAGTCTGTTTAATTGTGAATGCGGTAATTCTGTCACAATGAGTTTGGAACGATCTTGCTTCTGCTAAGAGGTAATTTTTTATAACAGTTCCTTCAGATATTGCTTGCATTGTGTTGAATCTTGGATCTTACTACCGTAATTTGGTTCGTTAGTTTTATGTTAATCACTCATACCAGTTTAATACTATAGGCAGCCCAGACTACAGAAAGGCTCATGTGAGAGGTCATTGCTTTGTGTTTTCAGCGTCTGTCATTAACAAATTTATGAATCGCCAAGTCCCTGAAGATGTTATTGAGTAGTGACCATCTACGTTTGATCTGGTATTTGAACTTACGAGGGTGTCAACATGCTTCACCCTAGAAAGTTTCAATTGCCTTGCTCTGATCTCAGTGTGAAGTATGTGTTGCTCCATAAGATAGGGATTGAGAATTGGTGTCAATCTTTTCACAAATCTGGTCTCTCTACTACTTTGGCAGATTGGCATAGGGGTAGAATTTAACTATGATGTCTTTATTCTTAATCAAACGTCATTGGGTGTCAAGCCACCAAAGTTTCCATGTGCTTTCCTAGACTTACTTATGGGATTCTACTCACTCAAAATCCTAATCTTCTTCTGAACTCTGATGTCCTTGGACCTCTTCCCTATACTCTAGCATTCAACTACAGATTGTATCAGGGAAAACATGTTCTTAACTTGGTTCACACTAATGTTTCTATAAATGGAAGTGGTCCAATTAGGAAGTTTCTTCTGACACTATGCCGGAAACAGGTGATTCATGTGCTAGTGAATTAATAAAAAAATCTTGGTGTTTTGGCTCAAAATATTTATGCTCGTAAAACTGAGGTGGATGATATGTTGAATTTACTGCGTAGTGCTTTGGATGGTACTGATCATAGTGAAAGCTCTAGTGCACATGATGACGATGTGGATGTTTGATGCTGTCCTTTTTTTTTTTTTTTTTTTTTTTTTTTTTTTTTTTTTTTTTTTTTTTTTTTATCAAATCTCCTCCAGTCGTTTTTTTTAAGATTGGAAAAAATGGGGAGTAGCTAAGTAAAAAAACAAAAGGAAGAAGAAGAAGATTTTGTTGTTGTTTTTGTTGTGTATCTTTCAGAATAACTGTGGTTTTTCTTTTAGAATGCTATGATTTGTTTCGATGACATTGTCATCTTACTTGTATGTCTATGCTGATCAATTCTTTTGTTTGTTTTGTCAATGCTTAATTTTTTTTTTTCCAAATAAGGACTTGGTTAGATTTTTTGTGGTTGACAATATTTGTTTAAGCATATCAGATGTTATGAGATGTGTCTCTGCATCATTGGTTTAAGGAAGAGGAATGTCTATGGCAATCTTGATTCTACAAGATACTTTCCTTATTGGTGGTTTTCTTTGCTACTTTATTTGGACGTACTTTTTCCATGTTTAGCTCTCGATTTCTATGGAAGTCAGGGTTGCCCGATGTTTTTCTGCTGCTCCTATTTAAAGGGTTCTTTGTCTTTTCGAAAAGGGTCAGACGTATTATTCTTTTGGTGAAAATCTCAATTTGTGTATTCGGCCAAAAGTATAGTGCATTGACGAATATGTTTTTTCTGTGTTCTAAAGACTTATGTGTGTTTCTCACATCAAGGGTAAGAAGATCTGTTAAGAAGGGATTCTTAAGCTAAGATCTGTTGAGATGGGATTCTTAAGCTTAGGTGGAGCTTAAGTCATTCGAGCAAAGGGGACTTTGCTTTTAGAGGGAAAGACACAACACACGTGAGAAAGAGTCTCACGTCTTGAGGGAAACTCAAGCCTGTTAGAGAAGAAGTCTCGCTCTTAGGGGGAGCCTAAAATTTGCTTCATCATTATTCAACTTAGGGGGAGCCTAAGACATTGTGAGAAGGAGTCTCACACCAAGGGGGAGCCTAGGTTATTAGTTGAGTATAAAGCTGTATGAAAGTCACTGTAATCATGCATCTATTACAGATAAGTAATTGTTTATCATTAATATTAGTGAACTTATCTTTCCCGGGTACTTTGCCCCTAGACATAAGTGGTTTACATCGAACTGGGTTACCAATCTTTTGTATTATTTTTCATCTTTCTGCATCTTTTATAATTATCTTGTGAATTGCAATAACATAAGCTGTAACATTGTTAACTTGCAGTAGATACCTCCTTACCATTTTCACACCCTCTTTTATAATTTTTGTTTTATCTTCATGTCCTTGAGATTATTGTAACATTGTGCCAATTAACCCTTCTTTCATCTCAAATGGTCTACATTGACTAATTGATCTCAACTCCTACAAAAAGTTCAAGCACTTTTGGAACGATTTTTCTATTTATAAGAATTTTCCAAAAATTAATTAATTTATTTTAAATTTTCAGCTGAATCGAGTGACATGTTTAGTATAAATCAATGTCGATTAATATAATCAGTAAATACTTGAAACTATATTGAAGTTTTTATATCTAGAAAATAAAATTAATTCTTTTTTTAGTCAGTGAAATTGAATGCTTTAAACATTAACATTCGAGTTAAATTTAATCGACGGAATGATGATTTCGAAAAACAATCCACGTCTACAGAAATTTTAAGAAAGGAAAATGAAAATTTACTGTTATTTATTTGCTTTATTTTTATATATTTGTTGGTTTGAAAAGAGTGTAATTTGAGTGTTTTCCTCACGTGAATCCCACTCCTATCTCACATCACCGATAGTTAAGTTAACTTTTCTTTGATTATGTCATACCTATTGGTCACCAAAGTTTCACCTCGATTAGATAAAAGGACGATCCTGGATTTATAAGTGAAGATAATTATTTTTATTAGTATGAAGATTTTTGGGTGGTTCCAAAAATAAAGTCACAAGAATTTATGTCTAAAGTAGCAAATATCATACATTTGTAGAGATAGTTGGAGGGTCATTGTCTCTATCAATACATTGACCTATATTATTCTACCTCTTTTAGGATGTGGTATACTGACACATACATCACATGGGATTTTATTTACATTTCCCATCACTACAAGAATTTTGGGCTTTAATATCGGTTGAAAAAAAGTGAAATTGGATGTATAATGTTGTTTTTGTTTTTTTAAAAAAGCGGATCTTTAATATCGGTTTTAAACCGACATTGTAGGGATACCTTTGCTGTCAGTTTTAAACCGACATTAAAGACCCGCTTAATTTATCCCTTCACTTTCTATTTTCCGCCCAATTTTTTTTTTTTTCATTTTTCCTTCTTCAATCTCCCCCTATTTTCTTTTTCCTCTCATTCTCACACTTCCCTCTTCAGACCCTCTTCTTTCTCACTTCTCTCTTCCAAACTCTTGCCATTTGTTCGTTGATCGTGGGTGAAGAGTCTGTCGTGGTATAGATCTGGCTTCCGTGCAGGTCTGTTTGTCGTGTAACCCGTGCCACTGCACCCAGTCGCTCGGATCTGCTGCTCATTTTGTCGAAGCGCCACAGCTAACCTGGATCTGATCGTGGGTGAAGCTCGTTCTGTCGAAACACCATAGCCCGGATCTACTGCTCCCTCTTCAGTTATTTTTCTGTGTCTTATACTCTCAGTTTGATAAATAAGTACCCAAACTTGATACGCTAATCATCACAATCGCTCTTTCGGGCAAAGCGCCACAACCCGAATCTGTTGCTTCCTCTTCAGTTATTTTTCTGTGTCTTATACTCTCAGTTTGATAAATAAGTACCCAAACTTGATACGCTAATCATGTGTCCCCAGATCTGAAGTTCATATTCCCACGTGGTGTGTTTCGCCGTTCGTCGTTCGATTTTCCCTCGCTACGTGTCTCCAGATCTGCAGCCGTTCGTCTTTTTCCACCGCGCTACCATCCAGATCAGTATGCTCTTTTTCTCTTTCCTCTCTTAAACCCACTTTAATTTTTATTCTTATGTTTACGTCTCTCAACTGTTCGTGTAAATGTCTCATTGAAAGCCAGCTACGGTTTCACTCCAATATGTCTCTCTGCTCCTAGATTTGGGCCTTTTTATGTGTCTATGACCTTTGAAATTCGATTTGATTAATGGTTTTGTTGTATATGATACATTTGTTGAATTACTTGATGTTCTAGTGCAGAATTACTTGCTACCTTTTGTGATAACATCCTTAAGAAAGGTAAGAGTGAGAAACTGAGTGATGAAGCAATTGAGGAGACACTTAAGAAGGTAATTTTTCTATTTATTATTCTTTTGAAGTTCATTTAATGTTTGAACTTTGGAATTCATATGGTTTAAGAGTCTTTTGTATCTTACAAATTATTCTTAGAATTAATTTTTGTCAAGAATTATAAGGCTCTATTTTAAAATATGTGTAGCGCATAACAGAGCAATATCTAGAGCTTTCTTTTCTTTAGAAAGTAAATCTTTTGAAGCTATATTATAATGGTTGGCCATTGGTTTTGTGTTAATGGTTCTGTGGTTTCAAAACTTTAAAAGTAGATAATAATAGAGTTGAAAATTGAAATGCTTGCAACTATTATGATGGAAGCGAAGGAGAGCGCAAAATTACTTGGAAGAGCTGTATTACTTAGTTTTAGCTACTTGTGGCTTATGGTGGTTGAACCTTTCATTTCAAATGGCCTTTGGTTTTTTTTTTTTGTAGGTTGGTGACTCTGCTCCCATTTTAAGAATTTTTGACGATGAGGCACAAGCTATGAACTTGGTTCGAAATTCATCACGGATGTTAGAGGAAGCTAGTGCAACCGGAGAAGCAATAATTTTCAAATACTCTGAGCAGAGAGATCGCATGAAGGTATGTGCATAATTGAGAGCATGTAGATAAATATGTTTTTATTTGTTGAGGCTACCGTTGACTGTTAAAGCAACCTTTGAAGACTATGGATTTGGATGCATTCCCTTTAAATGTGAATTTGGTAAAGATTCTATTGTATATTCATAGTCTCTTGTTGCTTTAGAAGATAGCTGCAGGTATGACGTCTTTGAGTTATTTTGGAAGTTGTACTCTACATATGAATATTTACTAAAGTCTACTATTTATGGCAGTTATAGATTCTCCTGGAGTAAAAAGCATTTTGATTGGCTTGAGAACATGTGCATTATGCTAATTAAATACTCTAAAAGAATGTTTGACTCACCGTTTTAATAAGTTTTAGTTGATGAGTCCAACTTCATCGTTATGGTGCCGAAAATTTTCCATCGTCTTCATATCTCATATCTAAGTAACCAAGCTTCTCTTCTTCAAGATCTTGTAAAAGAAGATTCTCTCATTTATTCAACTATTGAGTTTTCTTGTTTTGCAGGTGCAACAAAGGAGTAAAGATTTGGTATCACAACCTCTTTATTCTTTTTCTTTGGGAACTCTAGATCCAACACATTCACTACAAGAATTTTACCTTGTTGGGCCTGCTCACTTAATTTCTTGAATCAAGAAAAGCCCAAATGATGAAATGTCTTCAGCTGAACAGATCCATGATCTAAAAGCCTTAGTTGATTTGCCCCAAAACTTGGTAGGTAGATTGCTTGGCTCTGGTTGCTCTAAATGATGGAAGAGACACCACTTCTGATGGGAAAAGAAAAATAACAAACAAATTTTATTTTCTTTCTCTCTCTCGTTTCAGTCAGCTGTTTACAGAAACTCTCTCTAACCCTCTTCTTGTTTGATTGTTTGCGTAAGTTTAATGTGCGAATGAAGAAGAAGATGAAACATACAATGTGACAAAGAGGAGGAAGAGAAGAAGAGCTACACGGAGATGTACGTGGTTCGAAAATGGAATGCCTACATCCATGGGAAGGAGAAAAAACTTTTATTATTCAAGAGCTAAGTCACTTTCTTTTACAGATCTTGTAACTTCCTTGTAAGCTTTTTGAAAGATTACTCTACTAAATATAAATGATGTATATTTATACTTTGAGCTGATACAAGTAGTTACATAACAAATTGAAGGAAATCAGACTCGAGATTTCCATCAGCAGCGGAACAAGACTATTCCAAATTACAATCATTAATGAACATGTATTTACAGTCGACTTCAAACAAGCGGTTATACAATTCAAACAGAGAAACTACAGCATGAAAAACTACAATGCACAGAAAGCAAACTCTATGGATATATGAGGATGTGTCTCCACGATCCGTTGCGCGTCTTTGATCGAACAACAGCAACCACAAGCGCTCGATCTACACGACTGCAACACAGCACGAACACTGCACGAACACTTTGCGCTCGTCCTCAACGATCTCCTCCGCAACACGAACGACCTCCAAAGCACCACAAAGGGCCTCCAGAATACCTAGACGGTGTCGAGTTGAGTCTGACACCATCAACAAGGTGACCTTGGTATTCTCAGTGTAAGAATCTAGAGGGTGGGCTCTGTTCAGACTTGGTATGAGGCAGACAAAGGAGGAAACAAAGATTGCTTATACGACTGGGCTAGTGGGAGATGACAGAGAAGTATCGTATAGGTCGATGCCCAATCGTTTAGATAAAGCTATGCGATCGTCTAGCAAAATCTATGCGATCGTTTAGTCTATCGTTTGGCTCGGTCTGTCGCCTACAAACACTACACAATTATTTACCTTGGGCAACCAATCATCTAGCAAAACTATGCGATCGTTTAGTAAATACTACACGATCGTTTAGCTCTACTCTGCACGATCGTTTAGCTCCCCAACCGTCGTTTAGTAAATGTAAATTTACTTGACGACTTCGTGAGTTTCTTTTGTGCGGAGAAAAAACTCAAAACTTTTTAAATCGTTTTAAAAAACATCTTTTTGAAAATAGAAAACCACTTTCTTTTTAAACTCACAGTTACCATGATCCAATAACCACCCACTACTTTGATTATCTAAAAGAAAAGAATTAATTATCCAATAATGAATATTATTATAAATATAAATGATAACCAACTTATCATACTATATTTATAACATATAGTTTTAATATTTCATCTCATGAAACATATAAACCATAATTCTTTTTCTATTCCATGGTACTTAATGTAAATCTCATTTATATCAATCCTCCCCTAGATTTATCTCATACATCATACCGATTATATCATATATAATCAAAATATATTGTCAATTTGAACATTTCAAATCAACACCAAGAACTGATCCTCAACTGAATCCATTGAGCTACCAAGGGGACTTCATGGACCTGTAGCTCGAAGCTCCAACGTTACGTGAATAACTGACTAAACTCTTTAGTCACGGGATGTACCATCTGTTAACTGTGAAACACTCCACTAAAGACCGATAGCTGAACTCTCCTTACCACAAATATATTATGTGTCAATCTTAACCAATGAGCAGCGCGACAACCCTTCACAGATCGCTCGTAAGTACAGTTGGGCTAATAACCGTTATGCCCCTATAGTTACATCTGTCTCTTTAAGTACCACTGATCCCTCTAATGAACATAAGTCATAGTCTTACTATGACTGGGTTTTCTCTTCCAAAGACACTATGCTCAAGCCCCGGAATCAGCCCTTAAGGGAGCAATCTCTCTACTTATCCCTGCTTCGAGAAAGGAGTGAATTCCATCTTGTGAATTGAGTTCCCAGCTCCCAAATCAGACAAGTCCCCAAAAAGATAGGCATGTTGAGTTGGCAATCTGGCCACTCTCACACATACTAATCAAAGAACTGCCCTCAAAGGCAGGAGTTCCCAAAACACTCAGGATTGAGGTCGTGTCACCTATGGTCGTTTAGGTGAGATGTAAGTCTTTAGTATCAACGATGTTATATACAGAGTCTAGTCATCTCGTGGTCCAAGTCTTATACAAACTTTTTATATAAGACACCCCCGCTCCACGTCTCCACATGAATGGTCAGGATCTACCATCTGTAGTAGTTTACAACACTTGCAAACCTCTACAAAGTGGGCCGTATCCATAGTGTCACCAGGATCAGGTATCTCACCTTAATCCTTATACTACAGACCTATTTAGGTTATCATTTAAGGCAAGATCCACTTGTACATCACATATACATGCTTAAGTTCACATAAGATAACCAAGAAGCTTTATTTATTGGATATGAGTAAATGTCAGAATTAAATAACACTTATTTTATTCATTGAACAATGTGTATCTTTACAAAACAACGAGACTCCAGGAGAATTAGGACACTAATCCCAACACAAACTGTAAAGAAAGTGTAAAAAGCTGCTGAAGTCTTGATTTGTATGCTTGAGCTTCTTTTATACTTCAAATCTCCACCTTAAGCTCAACATGCAAGCTTTCCTCCTTCTAGATCTAATTGGTCTTCACCTCTTTTCAAGTAGTTGAAAGCCGATATGACCAAGACAATTGGAGTGCTTGAGCTTTGAAATAAGTTTGGTAAGCATATCAGCAACATTCTCAGTGGTATGGACTTTGTGAACTTTGACTTCACCTTTTTCTATTCTGTCCCTTACGAAATGATATTTTATATCTATGTGTTTGGTCCTTGAGTGGTATTGAGGGTTTTTGGAAAGATGAATGGCATTTTGGTTATCACAGTAGATCTTAACTACTGTTTAATTGATACCAAAGTCCTTCATCAACCCCTTTAACCACAATGTTTCTTTTATAGTATTTGATAATGCCATGTATTATTCTTCAGTAGTAGATAGGGTTGTGATTGACTGAAGATTTGCTTTCCAACATAGTAAATTTGGACCATATAAGAATAGCTAACCTATTAATGATCTTCTTTTTTCTTGGTCACCTGCAAAATCTGAATCAACATATCCATATAGCTCTAATTCTGTTTCTTTTGTACTTTGATATGTTAGTTTAGATTTTTTAGACCATATTAAGTATCTTAATATCCATTTTGTTGCTTTCCAGTGCCTTTTTCCAGGGTTGGACATGTATCTACTGACAAGACTAATACAATAGGATAAGTCTGATCTAGTTGATATCATTAGATACATTAAACTACCTACTGTTTGGTTGTAAGGGATTGATTGCATTTGAGTTAAATGTTCTATATTTGTTTCCTTAGGTGAATTAGCTAAGGAGAGTTTAAAATGACTAGCAATAGGTATAGTAACAGGCTTAGCATTAGACATATTGAACCTTTTAATAACCTTTTCACAGTAGTTTATTTGACTGATGGTGAGGATAGAGGAAGCCATAGCCACAATGTTCGATGATGATGTGTCATGTTATACTTTTTGACCAAAAAATGGATTTGACAACGAAATTTTAAAAAATAGATAATAATTGATAAAACGGACAGATTCTGGGCTTCAATCTCGGTTTAAAGGGCTTCAGTTGCAATCGACATTAAAGACAGTGTTATTAAAGCCGTTTAATGTCGGATGTCAACCGACACCGACACTAAAGCCCTTTAATGTTGGTTTATCCGAAATTCTTCTAATGCATTTATCTCACAACACTGTCATGTGTACCCCTTTCACTTCTCAACATTTTTAGTACAACGATTGAGTTAGTGGGAGATCGAACCTTCGACTTCAAAGAAAGAAGTGCTTGTCAATTATCGTTTAGTTAAGCTCACTTTTACCTATTCTACTTCTAGCAGTTGAAATAATATCACATTGTTATCTTTATTATTATTTGTTAACATTTTATTATTTGAAAGGAAGTCTTATTATTTGAAATGACTCTTTTCCGAAATATGAATACTAATTAATACAAAAATTATGAATCTCTCAAACAAAAGAAAGGAGGGAAAATTAGGGTTTAGGGACTTTGATTTAAATGCAAGTAACAACACTTCTTCCTCACCCTCTCAAACCTTTTTAAGCAATCAACAAATCTAGACCTCAACCACACATTCAACTTTTTTCTTTTCTTTTTAGTAGTATGATTTTTACCAACCTAATGCCTTGTAATATGGAGAATAAGTTTTAAATTTTAATTTATCTCGATGTAACGCAATTTAAAGTTACATTCTGTAACTGCAACAATAATTCCACCAATCACTTTGTAGTTTTGTTATATACTTACTACCGATGTTTTTAAAAATCTAAAATCAAGTTTCAAAAACTAAAAAACAAATACGTTTTTTTAGAAGTTAGCGAAGAATTCAGCTCTTTTACTTTAAAAAGATGACAACCATTATAAGAAATTAAGAGAGAATAAATTTAATTTTCAAAAACAAAAAATAAAAAATCACCCCGTTTGATAACCATATGGTTTTTTGAAAATTAAGCCTATAGACACTACTTCTACCTCCAAATTTCTTCTTTTGTTATCTACTTTTTATCAATTATTTAAGAACGAAACTAAATTTTGAAAACTAAAAAAAAAGTAGCTTTTAAAAACTTATTTTTTATTTTTTAAATTTGGCTAAGAATTTAATCATTGTAGTCAAGAAAGAGGCAAATAATTATAAGAAAATGGAAGGAAAAAACAAAAAGTCAAAAATAAAAAACAAAATGGTCATCAAACGGGATCCAAATGATAACCAATTTTTAGTTTTTGAAATTTATGCTTATTTTCTCCTAAATTCTATGATGGTCATATTACTGAAAGATACATTTCCACTTTTAATTTAATTATAGAAGCAAGAACAAGTTTAATTTTTTTTTTTCCAAAATTTGGCTTGATTTTGTATACCATAGTGGAAAATGGATAATAAAACAAAGAAAATTATAAATGGAAGTAGTATTTATAAACTTTAATTTTCTTTTAAAACTAAATGGTTACTAAATAGGACCTTATATTTTTTTAGTTGAGTGGTTAATCATTTAACATGATATCATTAGATATTTTTAATGATAGTTTAAATTAAGTTTAAGTTTATCTGGAGCTCTAAGACTTAATTGAATAACTATTTGGTTTTTTAAAATTATATTCTAGTTTTTTCACAATTTTTTTCAAGGAGTTATCAGATGATATGAGGTTCCATACATTTAATTGATAATGGGAGAAGTAACTCATGTATCTTATAAATATTGTGATAGGTGAGATCTTTTAATTTTTTTAATATGGGATATTTCAACTTGAATTTCACTTTTCCTAGTTTCAAATTCTAAAAAGCCAATATATATATATATATATTTTAATAAACTTGTTTTTCTAAAAAAGTTTAGCTTGAATTTTGATGATGCTTAGAAAAAAGTAAATTCAAAATTAAACAATAAAACTCATAGGTAAATATATTATTAAAATTATTCTATATGTTTCGGTAGCTAGACTTTCAAAACATCTATTTTAACTTTTTAAAATATAAGAAAGAACTATTTTGGCCATTTTATTTCGCTGTCAATTTCTTTGCTCCGCATAAGTGTAAGTTTGGGAGAATGATTTTAAAATTGTTAAAATCATTTTTTTTATTTTTAAAATCACGTTGGTACGTGATTTTAACAATTCAAAATCAATTCTCATCATGATATGAAAACTATATCTAAAAGTGTAAAATTAACTACTAAATTAATTTTGATTGATAAATGACAAGTTTTAAAGCAATTTTAAACCTAACAAAAGGTGATTTTCACAATTTCAAAATCACTTCCAAACATATACTAATACTTCCTTAGTAGCTATAAATCGTGTTACTTGAATATTAACATGTGAATTCACATATTCTTTTCTACCACACTCATGACATCAATTTTTTAAACAGTAGGCTTTGGATTGATAACAATATAATTATAAAGTTCAAATGGTATAATAGACATCGAAATTTTATTAAGAAAAATGGATGAAACCTATAAATTCAGGAAAGGGCAATGAAAATTTAATCTTGAAGTTAGTTCCCAAATTCTATTTAAAAAGTTTTATCTATCTGGCTAGCCTGCAAATTTCAAATTTGAGTCTACTCTGGTAATATGACATCATTTGAAAATTGTCATTGTTTTATAAAGATTATGTTAGTATGTACAATGATGCAACATCAACATAAACCATAGTTTCCATCTCTATATATTTATATTAATGTCTACTTTCTATTCTAGGTTTTTGTTTTTTTTAGTAATATATTGGATTTAGATATCGGGTCATCTATATGAAGCTTTTTGTTATGAAATCACCAATCAAAGAAAACAAAAAAAAAATGTAAACAATAGAGAAATCTATAGAGAGATTCATATGGTTCACTAACAATGTGTTAATTATGTGTACAGGCAAAAAGAGAGACCAGATTTGATTAGAGATAATATAAGAGTATAGATTATAGAGACACTTCTTGGATTAGAGAGTTTACATATAGCATACACTCCTCTAAATCTTATGACCAAAGTTGTAAATAACGTAAATAACATAAATATGAATACAAATTAACGAGAATGAACCCGTGCTTTGTCTTTTGGAGCGTAGATTCTAATACACCTACTTCAATTTTGACTGATGAAATTTTCTCATGTTAACATATTCTTACGTTATAAAATTTTGCCTTCATTTTATCCAAATATATATATTTTGTTCCAACAAATTAATTTATTTTATTTTTCACTTTTATTTAGATTTATAAATAGATTTATGTGTTGATTAATTAAAATGATGGTAGGCAATGAACTTAATATATATATATATATGCAAATATCCAAATGTCTCTCTCATGTATATTTTTTCAAGCATGTGTTTATCTATCATGCAATTAACTAGATTTTTTTCTTTTTTTCCAAATTTTTGGTAGAAGAAGTTGTGTATTAACAATCGAATATATGGATAATGTAAATGGGGAGATGAATGACAACGAAGCACAGTAATCGAAGTTTAATGGAATATTTAAGGACTTCTTTACTTTTCAGTGCCAAAAACTGACACATGTCTTGTTTTTTTCTTTTTGGTTTATGATGATTTATGGGTTTTTTTTTTTTTTTTTTTTTTTTTTTTTAAAAAAAACAATATTTGCAAATTTGTAATATCTGTGGCAGGAATGGATGTCTTTCATAGTGATTGCAAATTGCAAATTTTGGATAGCGACTCTACAGTCCACAAGTTGTCTGTTGGGCATGAAATCGCGACTTACTCGAATGGTTTTTCAGCCAATTCCAGATATCAACCCATTTGGGGACCATAAAGAGACGTTCATCCAATACAATGAGGGCAGATTTTAGTTTTCTCTTCCCTCTTTGTTTCTTTTACTTTCTTTTATCATCCAAACGATAAATATCTGTTTTATACGTCTTCTCATGTCCTTAATGTGGAATCCTTAATATGCCCTTCAAAATTATGATGTGTTTTTACAGTTCACAATTCTTGAGTTGCATCCAATTTTTTTTTTGGATCTGTTAAAGTTTGGAATTGACAATATTTGCTTAAAGGTGATTGGTGTTTGTTGGTGTGGTTGTTGTCTCAACAAATGTCTTGTTGAATGTTTCTTGAGTTTCCGTTTCTGCATAATTATTTTTCCTTATCTGTTTTCCTGTGATACCTTACTCTTGAAGATTCTTTCCTTGTTTCCCTTTTCCGTTGTATCTTTTTAAGGGTACGGTCGTATTATCTTGGCTAGGGTTGTCGATTTTGATTGAGTATCTTTGATTTATGAATTGTTTCGTTTTGTGCCCGTCAATCATGGGAAAAGAGATTCTGAACTTCTGTTGATCTTGAAATAGTAGTTGTTGAAGTGAATTTCGTTGAGAAGATTGTTCTTAATCTTAGGGTGAGCCCTAAGATTTATTCATTCCTCACTTTTAGGGGAGCCTAAGTTCTTTAAGTTAAGAGGTCTTCATAACAAAGTAGGAAGATTATGATTGAAAGGAATTCTCGCTTTCAGGGGGAACCTAAGTGATTGGACACTAATATTCACATATTCAGGGGGAGTTTAAATTTCATTGGGAGGTCTCACACTTAGGTGAATCTAAGTGTTATTCTAATGAGTTGAGCTATTCGTGTGTCACTGTTCTTTTGTCATCCATTTGCAGATAAGTACAACGTTGTAATTGCTTAATTTCATATTAGTAAAAATATCTTTCCACGGGGATAGTGCCCACTCCTCTCTCCCCCCTGATGGAATACACAAGCATGCAATGGAAGCAAACATAATCAATAAGTACTCTAATTATATTTAATTTGAGTTCTAAAAGCATGCTTCAACAGAAAAACTGAAGAGGGTTTCAAGTTCAATATATCTTTGGTGATATCTCCTAAATCCAAGCTGTTCTTCACTCCAAATCAACTCCAAATTGACAGTGAACTACGGAAAGATCTTCTCTACTATTCTCAGCCTTGAATTTGAGTGGTGGAACTCGAATTTGAGTGAATTTGTGAAGTGAAATTATAGGTTTTGAAAGGAAGAAGAAGATGAACTGAAAACTGATTTCCAAGCTGCAATGTCTCTCTACTTCCTCTTCAGCTCAATAGTCAGCAGCTGCTTAAAGATTTAATGGGATTTGTGTGTGTTTGTAGGGAGAACACCTCCTACTTGGAGGAAAAATGAGAAAAACCCACTTAATCCCTTTTTCCAATTTACAATTTCTTAATTTCCAAAATTTTCAATTAATTCTGAATTAATTAAAACTATTTGATTAATTCTCAATTAATCAAATTCAAAAATTTCAAAAATCAATTTCTCAAATTGAATTTTAAAATTGAAAATTAATTTGATTTTTAATTAATTAATTTAATTTAATATCAAATATTAAATTAATCACACACCTAATGTTAAACATGAATCCTATTCATGTAATTAATATTTAAATATTATAAACTCTCCAATTTCGTTTAATTTCAATAAATTAAACGTTAAATAATTATATCAAATATAATTGTACAAACCCTAATTTCAATTTGAATATTTCAATTTGAAATTCAATTTGAACACTTCAAATTGATATTATTCCAAATTCACTCAATTTAATAATTCAAGGTGTTCATGTTTTACGAGCTAGTAGAGGGACCTTATTAAGATTAATTGACTAAAACTCTTTAGACCAAATTAATCAGTATTCGTTAACTATCAAGTCACACCTCTATAGCTCAATAGTAGCACTTGAAGGAAATAAAACACGAGGATTTCCATGAGCAGCGGAAGGGATCATTCCGAATTCCATTCAAATTGAACACAAAACAATTATAGTCTAACAGGTCATGCAAAAACCGAAATTACAGCATGTTAAACGATGATACAAGGGATAGGGGATGCATACCTTAGAAGAACCATTCTTCATGAATCCCTCGATCAATCTACAAGCGTCCAAGAACAGCAACACTCGAATGCTACGACCGGAACAACTCGAACACAATGAACGACCAACAGCTCCTCGAACCCAATGAACAGAGTCAGGACACCACCACAATGGTTACCTTGGTATTCTCGGTATGAGAATCCAGGAGTTGTCGACTTTGTATGATCTTGGCTTGAGGAAGAGACTAGAGGTCTACGATTGAGTAGACGATCGAACAAGTGGGAGATAAGACACTGTCTATCGTATAGACGATGTGCCGATCATTTAGTAAATGGAAGCCTACTGTATAGACTTAGCCACTTGATCGTGTAACTACGATCAGCTGATTGACTATCGTATAGTCAACACTACATGATCATTTTGTCTCTAAACAGCTATCGCTTAGTAAAACTCTTTCACTTGACAGCTTATCTTCGTGAGTTCTTTCCGAATCAAGTAACTTCAAAATTTAGGAAAATATTTTTCCTTTTATCTTACGGTTACCATAAAACCACCACCAACCTCCCACTCAATCGGTTATTAGAGAAAAAAAAATATTTATCATATAATTAATATATTATAAATAAATATGATAACCAACTTACTATATTATATTTATAACCTATAGTTTTAATATTTCATCTCATGAAACATATAAACCATAGTTCTTTTTCTATTATATGGTACTTAATGTAAATCATATTTACATTAATTCCTCCACTTGATGTATCTCATACATCACACCAACTATATCATATATCATTGAATTTTCTCTTGTTAATTTGAACACTTCAAACTAACCTCAAGAATTGATTCTCAACTTGAACCCATTGAACTACCAAGGGAACCTTATGAACCTGTAGCTTGAAGCTCCAATGGTACGTGAATAGCTGACCAAACTCTTTAGTTACGAGATCCACCATCCGTTAATTTTCAGGCACTCTACTAAAGATCGACAATTGCACTCTTCTCACTACAGATATATTTATGTATCCATATTAATCAATCAACAGTGTGATAACCCTTCACAGATCGCTCGTAAGTACAGCTGGGCCAATTTACTGTTTTACCTCTGTAGTTACATCTAACTTCTGAAGTACCACTGATTCCTCTAATGAACAATAAGTCATAATTCTACTATGATTGGGTCCTCTTTTCCAAAGAGAGGATATGGCCACTACGTTTAAGACCTGGAATTAGCCCTTAAGGGAATAATCTATCTACTTACCCCTGCTTCGGGGAAGGAGTGAATTCCATCTTGTGTAACTAAGTTCTTAGCTCACTAATCAGACAAATCCCCAAAAAGGTAGGCTTGTTGAGTTGGCAATCTAGCCACTCTCACCCATACTAATCAAAGGACTGCTCTCATATACAGGAGTTTCCAAAATACTCAAGATTAAGATCATATCACTTATGGTCGTTTTCGTGAGATGTAAGTCTCAATTATCAATGATGTTATATAAAGAGATGAATCATCTCGTGGTCTGGACTTATACAAACTCTTTGTATAGGATACCCCCCTTCGCATGTCTCCACATGAATGGTCAGGATCAGACCATCTGTAGTATTTCATAATACTTGTAAATCTCTACAAAGCGGGTCGTATCCGTAGTGTCACCAAGATAAGGTATCCCTTGTTTATCTTTATACTACTGACCATTTAGGTTATTACATGATCTACTTGTATATCTCACATACATGTTTAAGTTTACATACAATAACCACTGAGAGAATTAGGACACCGATCCCAACAGCTCTCTTCTCACTGTAGATATATTTGTGTCCACATAATTTAACCATAACCAATATGTTGACCCTTCACAGGTTGTTCGTAATAACGGCTGGGTCAATATGCTGTTTTACCCTGTAATGAACAATTGGTTTATGATCTAATCACTAAACCTGATCCCTCTCAGGCCAGTGAGAGGGTGGGGCCCCTTGTTCAAGACTTGGATATGGTACTTAAGAAGAAAACAACCTTTCTCCTATACCTAAATCGGGTAGGCGTGAATTCCGTCTTGCACCCTGTGTCTCAAGCTATCTACCCAATCTTACCCCTGAAATGGGAGGCTTATTGAGCTGGCGCTGTTGAGCCAACCCTCACCCATGCAAATCTAAGGATAATCCTGAATAGATAGGAGTTCATAGTTAGCTCAGGATTAAGATCGAGTTACCTAGGTTATCTTAAGCGAAATAGTCAGTCTTAAACAGTAAACATTGTTATAAAGTAAGAGTGACTTATTTCTTGGTCCGATCTTATGCAAATTTATTGCATAGGATGCCCCCACTCTCATGGAAATACATGAATGAATCTGGATCACTTCGTTTGGAGTATCTTTACAACAACTTGTAATAGCTATAGAGTAGGTCGCATCCAATAGTATTACCAGAATAAGGTACCCAACCTTGATCATATACTATAGACCGTTTTGGCTATTTACTCGAACTTGATCCATCTCTTATCTTTATATAAAGTTCAAGTATTCATATAATAGCCATGGATCTTTAGTGTATTACATTTAGACTTTTTGAATGCAATTAATAGATTCAATACCTTTATTGAAGAAATGTTGAATAACATCTTTATGATAATAGAATATGTTTAATTGTTACAAACTGCTAGTTTAAAGACATAGAACCCAACACCCTCTCGCCCCCCCCCCCCCCCCCCTCCTTCAGACGTATGTGGTATTTCTCCATACAAGTTTACCATCTGTCTATCTCTTTTTATCTCTTTACTTTCTGATTATTCTTGAAATTGCAAACACATCATGTGTGATATTTTTATACTGTATGGTCAAATTATTGGGGTTGATGCCCTAAATCTCGTGGGTCTTATAGTTTGTAATTGTAATGTATAAATAGTTTATTTATCTAATAAAATAAGAGGTATTTTATTTGACATTTAGTGGCATTAACCCACAAAACCAATAAACTAAGATTCAATGTTATCTTATGTAACTTAAACACGTGTGTGGAGACATACAAGTGGATCATGTTTAAGTCATAACCTAAATGGTTTGTAGTAGATGGATAAAGCTGGGTACCTTATCCTGGTGATACTACGAATACGCCTATCTTTGTAGTTGTTACAATTGTTGTAAAGTTCTACAAATGATCTGATCTTGATCATTCATGTGGAGACATGTGACTAGGGGTGTTCTATACGAAGAGTTTATATAAGATTGGACCACAAACTGAATAGTCTCTTTATATCACTCCCTTGATAGAAGAGGCTTACATTTCATCAGGATGACTATAGGTGCCTTGACTTGAATCCTAAGTGAGTTGTGAACTCCTACCTATGAAAGCAGTCTTTTGATTTGCATGGGTGAGAGTGATCTGTATCGCCGACTCAATATGTCTACCATTTTGGGGATTTGTCAAATTGAGGAGTTGGAAACGCAGCTTCATAAAAAGGAATTCACTCATTCTTTGTAGTTAGAGTAAGTTGAGAAATTGTTCCATAAGGGCTGGTTCCAGGGCTTAAACAATATGATGCAACACCCTTTCTTGACTTGAGAGAGGTTCGGTTATAGTTGGATTATAACTTATTGTTCATTAGAGGGATTAATGTTATTTAAGGAGTTAGATGTAACTATAGGGGCAAAAAGGTAATTTTGGTACAGTTGTACTTACGAGCAATTTGTGAAGGGTCACCAAACCATTTATTAGTTATATCCAATGGACATAGAAATATATTTGTAGTGCGAGGAGTGCAACTGTCAGTTTTTAGTGGAGTGACCGACAGTTAATGGAAGTTGGTTAATTTAATTAAAGAATTTAATTAATTAATCAAGTACAATTGGAGTTTCAATCTGTAGATCTATAAGGTTATCTCGGTAGCTCAATTAGGATTATTGAGAATCGAATTAATTTTGGATTAATTTGAATAGTTCAAATTAATTGAGAGAATTAATTATATATGATATAATTAATATAATGTATATGATACATTAAAATATAAAGTTAAATGAGAGGAAAATAAATATTTGAATAAGATTGAAATATTAACTATATGAATGTAACGTTGTGCCCTAGCATTGCAATGTTGCGAAGAAACGAACGGAAGAAATTTTTTTGTAGCGTTGCAATGCTAGGTCACAACACTGAAACGCTCCGAGATGGAAAATTTATGCGTTTCAGTTGCGGTTCGACTGGTTCATGTGCTGATCGTGAAGTTTTAGCACTCTGGTTCGCTTGGTTCCAGGGTTCGCAGTTTAGTTCGTGACATTAGTCCGGTTTAGGCTGTTTTGAAGCTTTAATTGATGTAATAATTTGTTTTCTAATTAGTTAAATTAATATAAAAGTTATGTTAATTTAATTAACTGTTTAGAAGTCCAATCTCAGTCCATTAATTGCTCTTTAACTTATGCATTTGATGTATGATTTAGTTTTCTTATATATGTCATAATGTATGTCATATAAAAGAATCCCACCATAGGTTATGCATTTTTTCATGCTTCATAAATATTATAATTATTATAATATAATTGCATGATTTATTTTATAGCATGCTCATGCATCAAATCTTATAAATGTTATAATATATGTTTGCATGCATTAATAATATAGTCATGCATCATTTATAATATAAGGGATATAATATATAGTTTGGATATATGGATGTATGTATATTATTAATACTTTCATTACTCTAGTATTAAATCTTATGTATGATTAAGTAATGAAAATTAAAATTGAGATTGCATGAAACATGACCTACTTTAGGTAATTTTATAAATGTTATAATTTTACTAACTACGTCATGATATGCAATATTTGGTTTTATTTCATTTGATTTTATAATTGTTATAATTAAATGAAATTATAAACTAAAATCAATAATAAAGAATTGCATGCAAACTTAGGTTAAAATTATTTTTCAAATAATTTAAAATATGATTCACATAGACCTAAGTTCACAATATTTCTAATGTGATTAGAAATTAGTTCAGTCTTTTTAATAAATTTAATATTATTAAATTGGTTTTAATAAAAGATTAAAATTATAGCAAATATATTTATAAGATACCTTTGTCTAAGGCTAATTCTTTCTAGGATGGGACATTTAAGATGACAGAAACGAAACACCCCTACCTAAGAACTAAACTGGATGGTTAATTAGATAGATTTGCTACAAGCATGCAATTGTTGATTAAACTTTATTAAAATGTTTAATGAACATTAATCAAAATTGTTTAAATATCCAAAGTAAGTGTTACTTTTGGGCAAACTTACACAATCACCTAGTAAAAATAAGTAGTGGGTATTTTTCCTAAGTTAAATTAACCCTACGGAAAACACTCAGTTGGAGGAAAATAGGGTATAAGATAACTTCATTGTTCTTTTCACGTTTGTTCCTCATAGTTCACACCGTGAGACCTATACTCGACCTCGAGACACTTTTATTTGTGTCCCCCCTTTCGAGTGGTGTTTGTATAGTTCAATACTAAGGTGAATGGAGAGAGTGTTTATAGTAAGTGGAACGGGATGTGTGTCAATATATCCCATAGTCTCTCTGACTAGTTTATAGTAAATTTTCATGCTCGGTCTCGAGGAAGCTTTACTTGTGTCCCCCTATGAATGGTATTTGCATGACTCTTTACCCAAACTTCAAAAATGAATAGGTTTGTTGTATTTTTTATCCCAGTCGGTTTTTCCCTACGGTTGGCTCATTGGGATGGAACTCTAGAATCTAAAATGAGGGATCACATTTTCAAAAAAATGTTAAGCTAGTTAACAATTTCTAGACCGAATAATGGTGACTAATATTATAGGAACAAAGAGTTGTTCTGTATATTGGTTGAGATTGTCTCTGGGTATGTAATCACCTTATAGTGGCTTTTACCTTGCCCCACTAAAACATTATTGCAAAATATATGTCACATAGGATGCAATAAATTATTTTGCTAAATTTTATTGGTTTTTCCAAAATGGGTAATGCATAGATTACTAATATAAATAAATTGTAAGTTTAAAAACTTTTATCAATATGACTTCTACAACTCTAGATATGCTCGCTGCTGACAAATTAACTGACAATAATTACATCACATGAAAAAACACAATCAATACATATCTGATCATCGATGACTTACAATTTGTTCTGCTAGAGGAATGTTCTCCAATCCCAACTGAAAACACCACTCAAAATGTTTGGGAGGCATATGAGTGCTGGGTGCGAGCAAATGAAAAGGCCCAAGTGTATATCTTGGCAAGCCTTTTTGATGTCTTGGCCAAGAAGCATGCGTCCATATTCACTGCCCATGAGATCATGGAATCTCTGCGGGGAATTTTTGGAAAACCGTCCGCTCAACTCAGACATAACGCTCTTAAATTCATCTTCAATGCCCATATGTAAGAAGGGGCCTCTGTTCGAGAACACATTCTGAACATAATGGTCAATTTTAATGTGGCGAAGATGAATGAGTCCGTCATTGATGAGGCTAGTCAGATTAGCTTCATCCTAGAAACTTTACCTGAAAGTTTCCTATAGTTCCGTAGCAATACTGTTATGACATGATTGACTACAATCTGACCACGTTACTCAACGAGCTACAAACATTCTAATTCGTGATTAAAGTGTGAGGGTAAAGAAAATGTTGCCTCGTCCTCCAAAAAGTTCTACAGAGATTTGACCTTTAGAACTAAGTTTATGTCTTCCTCTTTCGACACCAAAAAGTGGAAGAAGAAGAAATGTGGAAAGGGGAAGGCTAACCCACCAGCTGCTGTCCAAAAGAGTAAGAAGACCAAGATTGCCAAGGGAATATATTTCAGTTGCAACCAAGAGGGACACTAGAGAAGGAATTGTCCCAAGTACTTGGCGAAAAAGAAGACTAAGCAAGGTAAATGCGATTTACTTTTATTGGAGACTTGTCTAGTTGAGAATGATGATTTGACTTGGATAATAGATTCAGGCGCCACTAACCATGTTTGTTTTTTCATTTCAAGGAATCAATTCCTTGCGGCAGCTGGCACCTAGTGACATGACGATGCATGTAGGAACTAGACATGTTGTCTCTTTAAGGGCAGTGGGAGGACTCCGACTTACTTTACAAAAAAACTATATTTTGTTAGAAAATTTATATGTGGTTCCTGATTTAAAGAGGAACTTAATTTTTGTAAAATATCTCATTGAACAAAATTATACTTTATCTTTTAATGTAAATAAAGTGTTTACTTACAAAAATGGTATTACAAAAAGGCAACTAAACCTCTCATAAATACTGAATTGTTTAAGACTGTAGTAACTCAAAATAAAACACAAAAAATTCTCTTAAAGAAAATGCCCATCTTTTGCTCCAAAGATTAGGACACATAAATCTCAATATGATTGAGAGACTGGTTAAGAATGGACTTCTATGTGAGTTAGAAGAAAATTCTTTACCTATATATGAGTTATGCCACAAAGACAAAATGACTAAAAGTTCTTTTACGGGAAAAGGTCACAGATCTAAAGAACCCTTAGAATTTGTACATTCAGATCTCTATGATCCGATGAATGTCAAGGCAAGAGGGGGTTTGAATATTTCATCACGTTTACTAATGATTATTCCATATATAGGTATGTTTATTTAATACAACATAAGTATGAAGTCATTGAAAAGTTCAAGGAGTACAAGGTTGAAGTTGAAAATGCATTAAATAAAACAATTAAAAAAGATCTGATCGAGGAAAAGAGTATATGGTTCTAAACTTTCAACACCTTGTATACGGAATTGAATATGGAATTGAATCTCAACTTTCAACACCTGGTATACCTCAGAAGAAGGGTGTATCAGAAAGGAGAAATCGAATCTTGTTGGACATGGTTTATGTAACATCCCGAATTTCAGGAAAATTTAAGTTAATTATCTAAAATTATTGAGTTTAAATTTCCCTTTCATTTGGAAAATTGGGGTTAAATTTAAATAATTAAGTTAAATTGAATTTAATTGATTAGATATTCAAACTGATTTTCTTGAAAATATTGAATGTTGCTTCCTTTTGATTTTGGATTTTAGGGCCAACTTAAAAAAAAAAAATTAAACAAGATAATTAATTTCATGTGGTTTTGAATTGATTTAAATATTTGGAAGGATTTAATTTGTATCAAATTGATGGATCTTATGTGCTTTAATTTTTGTTTTTGAAGCCTAAATTAAGATAATTTGAAACGTTAATTGATTGCTAAATTTAATAGAATATTTGGAGATTTTGGAGATGTTGTGATAAAATATTTTATTTATCTTTTTAAAATTTGGAAAAAATAAAAGAATTGAGTTTTTTTTTAAAATTAAATGAGAGTGAAAAGAGGTAAAAAATTGGGGAGAAAGCAATTTGGTTTTTTAGCGACAGCTTCCACAAAATTGTCGATTTCCAGAGTTTCAACTGTTGGATTGTGCTCAATCTTGGTTGATCTGTTCGAGACATACAGAGTTTCGTTTTGAACGGTTGGATCATTGTTTGAAGTTCTGATTTGTTCGTAATCGTTGCTGAATAAAATCTGTAAACTAGAAATTCCTCTCTCTCCCACTCTCGCAAACCTTCCTCATGCAAGACCCTCACTACCAGCCGCAGCCTAAACAATTTATACCGTTCGACAACAACACATGCTGCCTATCTATGGCAGCCACAAATCGATGCGCCGTCGGCCGCCATTGTCCCGATCTTTCCCAGAATTTTGAGGAAAATCTTGTGTAAGACTTATTTTTCCTTATAATTTGGGAGGTGAAGTTCACCCCTTTGATTTTAGGTTAAATTAGTATCCTCTATTTGGTTTGAAACTTAGATTTAAGGTTTGGAAGTTTTGAGGCATTGACCATCAAGCTAGTTACCATTTTGTTTTGCAGAAAATTGGTGAAGATCGGTAAGTTTTGTAAATTGTTGGATGGTTATTCTTTTGGATTGAGAGTAATAGTGGGAAAATTAAGTTATTGATTTTGGATTTAATTCATGAGCAGATTGGCTAATTAAATCGAGTATTGGAATTTTTCTTAGACCAAGTCAAAACTTGAGGTTGATTCAAGTGTGCTAAAGAAATTCTAAGGAGATTTTTTTTTCGTTTTTTTTACCAAGTTGAGGTAAGTAATCTTACTGCTGGAACTACTCTAGTGCTCGACAATGATAATTATGATTTATTGAGGATTATTAGTTAGCATGATATTTATATCTGCCTTCATTGACTGAGGTTTGAAATGACTGGACTCAGGAATTGACATATATGATTTACTGAGGATATATTGATAGTTTGATGTTTATGTATGCCATGCTGATATGAGAGTTTAAAAGGCTAGTTGCGCATAGAGATGTTTGAATACTAGTATGATTGGAATATATTATTTTTATTGAAGATCCTGCTGAATCTGAGGAGGATGAGATACATACATGTGTTGTAGAGCTATGATGAAGAAATTTATATGTATATTGTAGAATTATGATGATGAGATGTATATGTATGTTTTAAAACCATGTTGAGATTGTGATGTCGAGATTGTGATAGTGATTTGACTGATTAGTTAGAATGCCCACCAGTTTGTGTTTCTTTCGAGATTCATCAGTCTGTGTTTCCTTCGGGATTCACCAGTTTGTGTTTCCTTTCGGATTCACCAAATATTGTGTTTCCTTTGGGATTCACCAGTTTGTGCTTCCTTCGGGATTCACCATATTTTGTGTTTCCTTCCGAATTCACTAGTTTGTGTTTCCTTCGGAATTCACCAGTTTGTGTTTCCTTTGGGATTCACCAGATATTGTGTTTCCTTCGGGATTTACTAGTTTGTGTTTTCTTCGGGATTCTCCAGTTTGTATTTCCTTCGGGATTCACCAGATATTGTATTACCTTCGAGATTCACCAGTTTATGTTTTCTTTGGGATTCACCAGATATTGTGTTTCCTTCGGGATTCACCAGATATTATTATTCCTTTGGGATTCACTAGTTTGTGTTTCCTTCGGGATTCACCAGATATTGTGTTTCCTTCGGGATTCACTAGTTTGTGTTTCCTTCGGGATTCACCAGTTTGTGTTTCCTTCGAGATTCACAGATTGTGTTTCCTTCCGGATTCACCAGATGTAGTTGGCATATTTAGCTACAGTAGGATAGAACTCAGTTTTTCATGTATGTATGTGTCCTATGAGGACTACGACAGTTTATATGTTCCACCAAAGGTAGGCATCTAGAGGACATAAATGCCTAACCTGACCCTAGTAGTGGGGTTACTTATTGAGTATTTTATACTCATTCTTTCTCATGTTGTTGTTTCAGGTAAGAGTAGAGATACATTGACGATGGACAAGCGGAATTCGTGATCGAGCCACTAGGACTAGTTTTATGCTTCCGCTCATGAGATTTAGATTTCTTTTCATGTTTTTCTTAACTTTCAGTTTTGATGTTTGAAACTTACTGTTAAGAATCGTTTTTAGACTTATTTATTATAATTTATGATTTATGGGTACCCTATTGTTATTTTAAATATTTGAATTTAATGGAAGCCTTTTGCACTTACCTTATTTATTTAGCATTTATTTCACCATAAAAGAGCGTTGTTTTAAGTTCCATGCATGCATGTATTTAGTAACGACCTAACTTAAGTCTTAGGGTGTCGGGTCATTATAGTTGGTATTAGAGCCTAAGTTTTAGGTTCTGTAGACTGACTTACGATGCAAGTCTTGGTTTTGTGTCCCTTATGGCTATTCACGGATCATTCGTCCTTGCCAGGTATGTTCTTTTATTAAATTTTTTATGGAAGATGTGTTTAAAAGCCTTCATGTCTAAGCTTTATGTATTGACTGATTGTTATTGCTAGTTTAACGACTTGAAAGAAGTTAGTATAAGATGGCTATTTTATTTTGGTATTGTAGAAAGAAAGAAGAATCATAATCAGGCCATTTGACGTTAGTTTAATTCATGGAAGGATTATTAGAAATGGACATATATTTATATTCAGGGATATTGAAACCTAATAGAACTATGAACTGTTATGCACTTATGACATGAAAGAAAAAAATGAATGTATTTGGTTAAGCTATAAAATAAGGTAGGTGAATTGGAAATTCACTGGGGAATAATATTAAGTTTTGCATTATGAGAATAAAACTAGTGGTGCTACAAGGAACTTTATCACAAGGCACACGTTCTCAGTTACGAAATTAAAGTTTCTTTATAAGATAAGAAAGTGGTGAAGAAGAGACTATACATTTTATTAAAGATTACTAAATATTAAAATCAAAATGTTCCAAGAAAAAGATTTGAAAGGATTAATAGGTCATGATCACTTTCATGGTATTGAAGTTGATGGAGTGAGTAATGTATCGTATTTTGGTTCTTTATATAACATGCCTAAAAGGAAGAAGAATTACTAGATGGAGCATAAAGCGATAGTATGAGGAACTCTTTATAAGACCTAGGTAAGATGAATTGGTCAAGGTATGCCAAGATGGTTGAATTTATAGTTGCCTTTAGATGGGAGAAAATGGATTATTGGATTGAACATTCTTAAGGTACTTGGGTTTGAACTATGTGTTTGTTGCAATGAAAAGGTTCAAGTTTAATTAACCATACCAAGAGGAAGGATAAACATTTTGAAGTTTAAAAGCAATGTGATCTTGTGGGGATACTCTACTATGGTTCCAAGTTTGGAATGGAATTTTAGATTTATGGAAAAGGATATAAAAGGTCATATGTCTTGGTTTAGGGATTATGTTTCACTCTGTAAGTGAAAAGGGCACCTTCAAGTTGTTAGGTTAAGTAAGGATAAATATGAAGAAAAATAAAAGTATTTAAGGAAAGGTTTTATTTATTTGGGGAGATAAATGGAAATTAATGTGTTCAAGACTCCCAAATAGTTAAGTATGGTTTGGATTTTAAAACATGATATGAGTGGATATAAAGCGTTGGTTTTAGTGTAAAAGAGGCATTGGTTTTAGTGTAAAGGAGTAATCTCTTATTACTATTTGGAACTTTGGACTGCAGTAGGCATTATTTGAAAAAATATATATATACATATGTAGCTTGCTTAGGTTGTTGGATTGTAGACTATGAAAAGGGATTCGAATAGTCACATGTTTTGATATAGATATATTTCACTAGGAAAGTGAAATAGAGCATCTTGGATTTATTAGACTTAGAAAAGATAAGGGAAGATGAAAGGATTTGAGAAATATTTTGTTGTTTTGAGAAGGTAAGGGGAAATGATGTTTTGAGATTAAGAACAAAGGTTTGGTTTGGTGTCCAAGATAGGAAATATGTGTTTACGAACCTTTACAGTTGGTATGAACAATCTCATTACTATTTGGAACTATGGATCTTAGTATTTATTGGTTGAATGGATATCCTGCCTAAGCTATTGGTCATGGAACTCAATTTTAGCATGAGAATTTGATTAAGCTAGACTATCACGTGTTGGAAAAGTGCTTAGCAATCTTCTTCAAATTATAGTGGAATTGGAGGAAATAAAGTTTTATGAAAGGATGTTTAGTAGCAATAGTCGCTAGAAACTACGGAAATGGAAAGGGTAAGGCCTCGTTAAAGAGGGGAAGACGTTGAAAGTTATTAGAATGGTCTAGAGGTTTTGATTGTGGACAAAAATATCTAGAACAAGGAATTAATGAAGCCATCAATTTTATTTGAAGGTGAAAGTAATCTAGCTCCAAGTAAGAAACAAGCTATATGAGTATTAAGGTTGAGTAAATTTGATCTCCTAGAATAATCCCTAGCACTAGAGATGAACTTGAGTTGAGAACAACTCCTATCCTTAAGGCTCCTCATAAAAGGACTGTAGCAGAGTTGGAATAGCCTAAGTCACTTATACAAGAACCATTCAGCAAAGTATTTCATATGTGCCTTAATGTTTTGCCTTGGAGCACACCAGCTTTGTTTATTAGGAAAGAAAGATGATTCACGCGACTTTGTATCAACTATTAAGAATTGAATATGATAGCGTATCTCGGTTGTAGGGGATTGTCAGGGCAATTAGATGCTGAATCCGAATTCTGAATCCTGGACTTGAGATGCGACGAGAGATATATTTTCTGTTGCATGGACAGTGAGGTGACCTACTCTATAGAGTGTGAACATTCTCAATATAGATGTATGTAATCATGAAGATCTTTATCTTAGAAACTGACATTAGGTAATGGTTACAACTATAATGAGGTTATGGTGATGTATTTTTATGGGGACTTCAAGAGCCTCATTTAAGTGAGATTTTCAGACTCGTGCATAGGACAGTCTAAATGGTGTTATGTGTTTATTTTAAGATTAGAGGGTAACATGATATTATCTCAGATAAGTTATACAATTCATGGTAGGAGGTGAAGACTTTTTGAAACATTGAGTTAGTGCTAATTAAAAGTTCTTTGGTAGAATTATCGGCCTGAAGAAGAAACTTGGAAACATGAGGATGAGATAAGACCTAAGTATCACGAGCCTTTATGGACTTGAACTTTCGAGGGCGACAGCTTCTTAAGGAGGGAAAAATGTAACATCCCGAATTTCAGGAAAATTTAAGTTAATTATCTAAAAGTATTGAGTTTAAATTTCTTTTTCATTTGGAAAATTGGGGTTAAATTGAAATAATTGAAAAACTTTTATTGGTTAAATTGAATTTAATTGATTAGATATTCGAACTGATTATCTTGAAAATATTGAATTTTAGGGCTAACTTAAAAAACAAAAATTAAAAGAGATAATTAATTTCATGTGGTTTTGAATTGGTTTAAATATTTGGAAGGATTTAATTTTTATCAAATTGATGGATCTTATGCCCTTTAATTTTGGTTTTTGAAGCCTAAATTAAGATAATTTGAAAAAGTTAATTGATTTCTAAATTTAATATATCTTTGGAGATTTTGAAGATATTGTGATAAAATATTTTATTTATCTTTTGAAAATTTGGAAAAAATAAAAGAATTGAGATTTTTTTTTCAAAATTAAATGAGAGTGAAAAGAGGTAAAAAATTGGGAGAAAGCAATTCGGTTTTTTAGCAACAACTTCTACAAAATTGTCGATTTCCAGAGTTTCAACCGTTGGATTGTGCTCCAATTTGGTTAGTCTGTTCGAGACATATAGAGTTTCATTTTGAACGGTTGGATCGTTGTTTGAAGCTCTGGTTTTTTTTGTAATGTCTACTGAATAAAATCTGTAAACTAGAAATTGCCTTCTCTCTCACTCTCGCAAACCCTCCTCAGGCAAGACCCTCACTACCAGCCGCTAGCCTAAACAATTTATGCCGTTCGACAGCAACACACGCTGTCTATCTAAGGCAACCACAAGTCGTCGTGCCGTCGACCGCCATTGCCCCGATCTTTTCCGGAATTTTGAGGAAAACCTTGGGTAAGACTTATTTTTCCTTATAATTTGCGAGGTGAAGTTCACCCCTTTGATTTTTGGTTAAATTAGTAACATCTCTTTAGTTTGAAACTTAGATTCAAGGTTTAGAAGTTTTGAGGCATTGACCATCAAGCTAGATACCATTTTGTTTTGCAGAAAATTGGTGAAGATCGGTAAGTTTTGTAAGTTTTTGGATGGTTATTCTTTTGGATTGAGAGTAATAGTGGAAAAATTAATTTATTGATTTTGGATTTAATTCATGAGCAGATTGGCTAATTAAATCGAGTATTGGAATTTGTCTTGGACCAAGTCAAAACTTTAGGTTGATTCAAGTATGCTAAAGAAGTTCTAAAGAGATTTTATTTTACGTTTTTTTTTATCAAGTTGAGGTAAGAATCTTACTTCTGGAACTGCCCTAGTGCCCGACAATGATAATTATGATTTATTGAGGATTATTAGTTAGCATGATATTTATGTCTGTCTTTATTGACTGAAGTTTGAAATGACTGGAGTCAGGAATTGACAAATATGATTTACTGAGGATATATTGATAGTTTGATCTTTATGTATGCCTTGCTGATACGAGATTTTAAAAGGTTAGTTGCACATAGAGATGTTTGAATACTAGTATGATTGGAGTATATTATTTTTATTGAAGATCCTGCTGAATCTGAGGAGGATGAGATGCATACATATGTTGATATCCTCAGTAAATATGATTTACTGAGGATATATTGATAGTTTGATCTTTATGTATGCCNCCTCAGTAAATATGATTTACTGAGGATATATTGATAGTTTGATCTTTATGTATGCCTTGCTGATATGAGAGTTTAAAAGGTTAGTTGCACATAGAAATGTTTGAATACTAGTATGATTGGAGTATATTATTTTTATTGAAGATCCTGCTGAATCTGAGGAGGATGAGATACATACATATGTTGTAGAGCTATGATGAAGAAATTTATATTTATATTGTAGAATCATGATGATGTTGTAGACATTTAGTATGTTTTAGAACCATGTTGAGATTGTGATTTCGAGATTGTGATAGTGATTTTATCGATTAGTTAGAATGCCCACCAGTTTGTGTTTCTTTCGGGATTTAACAGTCTGTGTTTCTTTTGGGATTCACTAGTTTGTGTTTCCTTTCGGATTCACCAAATATTGTGTTTCCTTCGGGATTCACAAATTTGTGTTTCTTTTGGGATTCACCAATAGATACACCAGCGATGGACAAGCAGAATTCGTCATCGAGCCAATGGGATTAGTTTTATACTTCCACTCATGAGATTTAGATTTTTTTTCATGTTTTTCTTTACTTTCAGTTTTGATGTTTGAAACTTACTATTAAGAATCATTTTCAGATTTATTTATTATCATTTATGATTTATGGGTACCCTATTGTTGTTTTTAATATTTTAATTTAATGAAAACCTTTTGCACTTACCTTATTTATTTAGCATTTATTTCACCATAAAAGAGTGTCGTTTTAAGTTCCATTCATGCATGTATTTAGTAACGACCTAACTTAAGTCCTAGGGGGTCGGGTCGTTAGAGTTTGATCTATGATCAGTTATGCTTTCTTACCTGACTCGTTTTAGGGTATGCAGTGTAGACTGCAAATTACATTTTGAACCATGTTCCATAAAAAAGTGTCACCAGAACACTTTTGGAGTTATGAAATGGTCATAATGGTAGTTTATACCATTTCAAGATCTAGGCTTACCTACCAATGTGCTTGAGGCAAATCCTAAGAAATTGGAATCTTGTTCAAAATTGTGCCTATTTTTAGGTTACCCAAAGGAACGAGATGTGGTTACTTCTCTGATACTGAAGATAATAAAGTGTTTGTGTCGAAAAACACTACTTGTTAGAATGCATAAGGAAGCATAAGCCTTGCAGTAAAATAGTGTTAAATGAACTTTCCAGTCAACCTACTGAACCTTCAGTAAGAGTTGTTGAAGAGCCTAATACCTCGAAAAGAGTTGTTGAAGTTGGTTCATCTAGTAGGTCACATCCACCTCAAACATTGAGAGAACCCTGACGTAGTGGGAGGATTGTGAACTTGCTTATTCGTTATATGGGTTTAACAAAAACCCTAGCTATCGTAGCTGACGGTGATGTTGAGGATCCATTATCTTACAAGATGGCAATGAAGGATGTTGACGAAGATGAGTGGATTAAAGCTATGGATCTTGAAATGAAGTCTATGTACTTCAATTCAATTTGGAATCTTGTAGATCAACCTCATGGGATCAAACCTATAGGTTGTAAAGGATCTACAAGAGAAAACAGTGTGCTGATAGCAAGATGCAAACCTTCAAAGCTAGACTTGTGACAAAGAGTTATACCAGAGTTGAAGAAGTCGATTATGAGGAGACTTTCACACTTATTGCCATGTTGAAATCTATCTGGATACTTCTATTCATTGTCTCATATTATGACTATGAGATTTGGAAAATTGACGTCAAGACTACGTTTCTGAATGACAATCTTGAGGAGACCATATATATGGAGCAACATGAGGGATTCATAATCCAAGGTCAAGAGAACAAGGTTTGCAAGCTTAATCGTCCATTTATGGATTGAAACAAGCTTCTTTATCTTTGAATATAAGATTTAATACTGCGATCAAATCTTATATCTTTGATCAGAAGGTTGATGAACCCTGTGTTTACTAGAGAATCATTAACAGTTTAGTAGCTTTTCTTATGTTGTATATGCACAATGTTCTACTCATTAGGAATGATGTAGGTCTACTGACTGAAATTAAAATTGGCTAATGACCCAATTCCAAATGAAAGAGTTGAGAAAGGCATAGTTTTTTCTAGGTATTCAGATCTTTTGGGATCGAAAGAACAAAACATCGACCCTATGTCACATCATACATTGATAAGATGCTTATCAAGTTTTCGATGTAAAACTCCTAGGGAGGTTTGCTCCCTTTCAGGCATGAAGTTATTTTGTTTAAGGAACGATGTCTTAAGACACCTCAAGAGGTTGAAGAAATGAGTCGGATACCTTATGCCTTGACTAGTGGTAGCCTAATGCATGCGAGGTTTTGTACTAGACCTGACATCTCCTATTCAGTGGAGTTAGTCAGTAGATATAATTATAATCCAAGATTTGATATCTGGTCTGCCGTTAAGGATATCCTCAAGTATCTTTGGAGAACAAGAGACTACATACTCGTGTATGGATTTAAGTTAATGAACCGGTGAAGGTTTTTGAGCGAAAACGGGGGTCGATCCCAAATCCCAATTTTTACAGAACATGAATTTTATAGAAACAAAATAAAAACATTATGCATCAAAATTAAAATTACAACATGCTAATTATGAATAAAAGAGACGAGGGATAAGAATACCCTTACCATTGAAGAACCCTTCTTCAAATTCCTTCTCAAGAAAATCACGAACATTCAAGATGGTACCACGAATTGGTTTCCTTTGTATTCCTTGGGATTAGAGGTGTTCATGGGTTGAGTTGGGTTGGGTTGAAAGACTTTTTAGATCCAACCCAATTGTTCGGGTTATAAGTTTTTTCAACCCAAATAACCCTTAATAAAAAATGAACCCAACCTAACCCATCCATGAAATATTTGAGTTGGGTTGGTTCGGGTTAATCGGGTCATTTATTAAAATTTTTTTTATAAAAAGAAGTAAAACGTAAATATGTAAAAATTTAATTTAATTGTTTTCATATATTGAATTAAGATTAACAACTCAATTTCAATTTATATAGTGGAGATTTTCTTTCTAAAGGGTAGAGAACCTACTTTTAAGAGTTGTTTAAGAATAAATTATTCAAAAAATATTGGAATTAAATAAAATTAAAATCAATATATGTATAAATAATTATATTATGAGTAATAAAAGAATATATTTTAAAGTTAATAATAAATTCGGGTTAGTTCGGTTTGGTTTGGATTATATTAGGTAAACCCATGAACCAACCCAACCCATAACATTTTCATTTATTTCAACCAAATCCAACCCAAATGAGTTGATACCCAATCCAAACCGCACGGGTTGGGTTGGGTTAATCGATTTTTTCGGGTCATTGGGTTTTTCGAACACCCCTACCTGGGATGAGAATCCAAGGAGTTTGTGAGTCTTAAAATTTTGGACAAGGAAAGATGAGATGAGAGGAAGTGATTTTTCTCTGGGAAGAAGCAATTACACACAGAGAGAACTCACAGTCTCCTCAGATAAAGATGAAGACCCTTTCACCTTATATGATAACTACTTTGTTATTTATTATTTACATTAAATTATATATTATATCAAATATAGCACATAGCCTATAGTTTTATATTGAATCAAATACAATATAACCTATAGTTTTAATTCTTTCATTAATGGGATTTAATATAAATCTCATTTATATTAAATTTAATTATATGGATCCAATTCATATAATTAGTATTTGAATAGTATTCAAATATTTATTTATTCTTAAATAAACTTTATATTATAATGTATCGAATATATTATAATAATTATATCATATATAATTAAAATAAAACAATTATGTCACATATAATTAATTCCTTTAATTAGTTTGAACCATACAAATTAATCCAAAATTGATTCTCATAAACCCCCGTTGAGCTATAGAAAGGATCTCATGCACCTGCAGCTTGAAGCTCCAACGAACTTGAATAATTAATAAAACTCTTTTATTTGAATTACTCAACATTCATTAACTATCGGACACTACACTAAAGACCAATAGCTACACTTTTCGCACTACATATATATTTTTGTGTCCATTAAATATAACTGGTCAACAGTACAATGGCCCTTAGAAAATTTCTCGTAAGTACAACTAGGCCAAAATTATCGTTTTCTCATGTAGTTACATCTAACTTCTTAAGTACCACTGATCCCTCTAATGAACAATAAGTCATAGTCTAACTATGACCAAATCCCTCTCGAGCCAAAAGAGGGTGTGGCGCCATATTGTTCAAGCCCCAAAAATAACCCTTAATGGAGTAATTTATTTACTTACATCGGCGTTGGGGAAGGAGTGAATTTCTTTCTTGTTTAACTGTGTTCCCAGCTCCCCAATGATTCGAATCCTTAAAATGATAGACTTATTGAGTCGGCGATCTGGCCACTCTTATCCATACAAATCAAAGGATAACCTTTATGGGCAGGAGTTCACAACTCACTCAGGATTCATGTCATATACCTATAGACATTTTGGTGAAATATAAGTCTCAATTATGAACGACATTATATAACGAGACTAGTCATTTCATGGTCTTATCTTGTACTAACTCCTTTTTGTAGAATACCCTTACTCACATGTCTCCACATGAATGATCAGGATCAGATCCTTTGTAGTACTTTACAACAATTGTAATATCTACAAAGTGAGCCGTATACGTAATGTCACTATGATAAGGTATCCAACCTTATCGATCTACTACTGACGATTTAGGTTATCATTTAAACATGATCCACCTGTATGTCTCTACATACATGTTTAAGCTACAGATGATAACCTTGATGTTAGTTTATTGGTTTGTGGGTTTAATGATACTAAATGTCAAATAAAGCATCTCATAGTTTATTAAATGAACAAAATGCTTGTACAATATAACAAATTACAAGACCCTACAAAATTTAGGGTATCAACCCCAACTATCTCCTACTTTTCTTAAAGCTAGTGGGGTGTACAATATACAAGTCATACTAATATACAAGAATACAAATCAATAAACTAGGGCATAAATCGCGCCTAGTATAAAATCTCCCACTTTTCCTAAACTATATGTCGCCTATCCCGTAGACCTATACTCTGCAGGTGACCCTCAAACACCTTAGCCGTGAGGACCTTTGTAAATGAATCAATAACATAGTACTCTGAAGCTATCTGCGTGACAATCACGTCCCCTCGATGCACAATTTCTTGGATGAGATGATACTTCCGCTCTATATGTTTCCCGCATTATTGACTCCGAGGCTCTCGGGAATTAGCCACAACACCACCATTGTCAAAATAAAGGGTGATAGGGTTTGGCATGTCTGGAACTACTTCCAGATCAGTCAGGAATTTCCTGAGCCACACAACTTCCTTAGCAACTTTACAAGCCGCTACGTACTCAACCTCAATAGTGGAGTCAACAATGCCCCCATGCTTGGTGCTCATCCAGGCTACTGCGCCTTATTTAAAAGAGTACACTAATCCTGATGTGGATTTCTGAAAATCCTTATCAGTTTGGAAATCAGAGTCTGCGTATCTTGTAAGGATCAAATCCTTAGAATCATACCCGAGCATGTAGTCTCTCGTTCTCCGTAGATACTCGAGAAAATTTTTAACGACAGTTAAGTGATCATGTCTTGGATTATACTGATATCTACTGACTATCCCCACAAGATAGTAGATGTCAAATCTAGTACAGAACATCGCATACATTAAGATACCAACAACCGTCTCATTTTCTCAACCTCTTGAGATGTTTTAGGACATTATTCCTTAGGCAGTATAACTTCATGCTTGAAAGAGAGTAAACCTCTTTTGGAGTTCTGCATTGAAAATTTGACAAATATTTTGTCAATATACAATGTTTGAAATAGAGCTAGCATTTTGTTCTTTCAATCTCTAAGATCTGAATACCCAAAATAAACTATGCTTCCCCCAAATCTTTCATTTGAAATTGGGTTGCTAGCCAATGTTGGATTTTACAAGCATGCAGCGGAAGCGAAAAGGCTCGATAAGCACTCTAATTCATTAATTTTGGTAGAAACAAAAGTATGGTCAAGCAGAAATAAATGGGTTTCAAGTCATACCTTTGAAGAACTCTTTAAATCGCGATTTTCCAGCTACAAATCTCTCCAAGTCTTTGTGCAGACCACCAAAAGATCTTTCCTACTATTCTCTTGGTGCTCAAGATTGAGTTGTGAGACTCAAAATAAGCTGAAATCAAGGGAACTTGGAGAATGCTGACAGCAGCAACCCAAATGAAGAACTCCTTCTTCAATCGTTTTTTTAAGAAAAATTCTTATGATTGCATTACCTAAAATTCACTCCAATCTCTTGAATATATTGCAGGCCATCATGCAAAGAGAATGGCTGCATGAGATGTAACTCATGCTTGGAGTAATTGAAGCTTGAAGATGGTGGGTTTAGTGTGAGCTACTTGAAGATGAAGATGGAAAATTCCATTTTTCTATTTTGTGTTTTTCTATTTCCAAAATCTAAATTTGATTTTAAAATCACATTCGATTAAAAAATTAAAATTTTTAATTTTATAAAGTAATTTCATAAATTAATTTTCTAATAAAATTAATAAATAATTATTTAAAAAATTTAAATAATTCTAATTAATTTAATATCCAATATTAAATAAATTTTACACAAATCCATCTTCATATATTTAAATCATTTTTAAATATTAATTCTCCAATTTCGTTTGATTTTGATTTGAACATTTCAAATTAACTTATCACACTACTCTAGAGCTAATCCGTTTTCGAGCTAGTAAGGAGACCTCGTGGACCTACAAATCATGGGCTCCAACGATCTGAGATTAATCGACTAAACTCATGAGACCGATCTAACTACCATTCGTTAACTAATGGGTCACTCCAGTAAAGCCCATAGTTGAACTCCCCTCATTGTAGATATATTGTCCACTCGATATAACCATGATTAGTAAGTTAACTCTTCACTGGTTGTTCGTAATAACGATTGGGTCGAATCTCTATTTTACGCTCGAATTTACCTCGTGTACTTTAAGTCCTATTGATCCCCTAATGAACAATTATTTTGTGATCCAATCAACAAAATTGAGTCCCTCTCGGTCTCTTGAGAGGGTGGGGCCCTTTATTCAAGACTGAAAATCAGCACTTAAGGGAACAACCTCTCTACTATCCCTAACAGTGGGTAAGAGTGAATTCTATCTTACACCCTATGTCTCAAGCTATCTATCTGGTCTTACCTTTGAAATGGGAGGTTATTGAACCAACCCTCACCTATGCAAATCTAAGGATAATCACAAATAAACAGGAGTTCATAGTTAGTTCAGGATTAAAGTTACCTAGGTCATCACTTTGAAATATTCAATCTTAAATAGTAAACAACATTATAAAGTAAGAGTGATTGATTTCGTGGTCCGATCTTGTACAAACCTTTTTGCACAAGGACACCCCACTCCTCATGTCCCAACATGAATGAATTAGGATCACTTCGTTTGTAGCACTTTACTACTCCTTGTAACAACTACATAGCAGGCCGCATCCATTAGTGTTACCAGAATAAGGTACCCAACCTTATTCATATACTATAGATCATTTTAACTATCTACTTGAACTTGATCCACTTTTATGTCTCCACATAAAGTTCAAGTACTCATCCAATAGTCAAGGGAAGTTCAAGTCCTCATCTAACATTCAAGGGACTTTCAAGTTTATTGGATTGCTAATAAGCAAAACTTCTATTCAATAACACCTTATTGAATTTTCAGAATAAGTTCTATTGTTTACATACCACGATTTTTATGATATAAAACCCAACAGCCAATTCTTCATTTCAGTCAGTAGACGTACAACATTCTGAATGAGTAGGTTATCGTCTACATAAAGCACTAGAAAAACTACTTAAGTGTTGACGATTCTCTTGTAAACATAAGGCTCATCAAGATTTTGATCAAAGCCAGAAAATTTGATCGCAGTATTAAATGTTATATTTCATGATCGAAAAGCTTGCTTCAATCCATAAATGGACCGATTAAGCTTGCAAACCTTTTGCTCTCTAGTTATGAATCCCCCAGGATGCTCCATATAAATGGTCTCTTCAAGATTATCAGTCAAAAAAGCAATCTTAATGTCTATTTGCCAATTCTCATAGTCATAATATGAGGCAATGGATAAACCCTGCTCTTTCTTTAACATTCATCGAATCGCTGAGGTTTGAATGTACAAGCTCTAAGGATTCTTTAGCCCGATGAACTTTTCCAGTAAAAGATCTTATGGTCATTTTGCCTTCAAGGCATAACTCACACACAGGTAAAGAATTTTATTCTTACTCGTTTAGAAGTCAATTCATAATCGATCTCTCAATCTTATTGAGATTGAGGTGTCCTAATCTTAGGTGCCAAAGACAGGCATTTTCTTTAGGAGAAATTTTATGTCTTTTATTTTGAGTTACCGCAGTTTTAAATATTTTAGTGTTAAGAAGGGCTTTAGTTGCTAATGGCCTTAGCACATAAAAATTACTACTCGATTCTTATAAACAAACACATTATTTTCTTGAAAATTAATAGATTAATGTTGTTCAGTTAGAAATTTTATAGAAATCAGGTTTCTTTTCAAATCTGGAACCACATATACATTATCTACTAAAATATAAGATTTCTATAAACAGAATCGAGGCCCTCCCACTATCATAGTTGAGACGATGTGCCCAGTTCTAACAGGCATCGTCATCTCATCAGCTTCCAGTTGTCGCCAAGAACTAATTCCCTGAATTGAAGAACAAACATGGTTAGTGGCGCCTGAACCAATTATCCAGGCCAAATCATCATTCTCTACTAAACAAATCTCCAATACAAGTAAATCATATTTTTCTTGTTTGGCCTTCTTCTGTAAATCATATTATCTTATTTGGCCTTCTTCTTTTCGGGCAAGTATTTGGGACAGTTCCTCTTCCAATGTCCCTCGTGGTTGAAATGGATATAAATTCCCATTGTAGCATTGGCTGTCTTGCCCTTCTAGGTAGCAGCTAGTGGGTTAACTTTCCCGTTTTCACCTTTCTTCTTCTTCCACTTTTTGGTGCTGGAAGAAGAAGGCAAAAAATTAGTTCCAAAGATCGACCATCTGTAGAACGTCTTGAAGGATGAGGCAACATTTACCTTCCCTTTTGTTCTTAGCTTTTCATTAAGAACTGAAAAGTTTGAAGCTCATTGAGCAAGGTGTTCAGGTTGTAGTCAATCATGTTCATAACAACATTGCTACGGAACTGTTAGAAACTTTCAGGTAAATGTTCCAAGATAAAGCTAACCTGACTGGCTTCATCATTGACAGGCCCATTCATCTCCGCCACGTTGAAATGGACCATCATGTTGAGAATGTGTTCTCTAAAAGATGTCTATTCTTTCAGACGGGCATTGAAGATGTGTTTTAGAGTGTCGTGCCTGAGTTGTGCATTCAGTTGTCCGAACATCCTCCGCAGGGACACTATGATCTAACAGGTAATAATCACGTGCTCATGATTTTTAGCCAATTATTCTTAAAGACTTTCCAAGATATATGCTCGGTTCTTGTTGTTTGCTCGTGTCCATCGCTCGTATGCTTTTCAAACATTTCGAGTAGCATTTGGGGCAAGAATATGAGGACAATCATCCATAAGGAAAAAATTGAGGTCATCGATGATTAAAATCGTGTTGATTGCGTTTTTTCATATTATATAGTTTTTGCCCATAAGTTTGTCGGAGGCAAGCAAATTTAATGTTGCGGAAGTCATGATTATTAAATTGCTGAAATCAAACAGATTATTTATATTAGTAATCTATGCATTAACTCATTTACAAAAACCAATAAAATTTAGCAAAATAATCTAATGCACCCTAAGTGGCATCTATTTTGCAATGATGTTTCAGTGAGATAGGACAAAAGCCATCATAGGGTGATCAAGTGCCCTTCATTTAAATGAGACTATCTCCGCGAATAGATAGAACAACTCCTTATTACTGTAACTATTAGTTAGCATTGTTGTCTGGAAATTGTTAAACTTGTTTAACATTTCTTGTAAATGTAACCCCTCATTTTAGATTCTAGAGATCTGCTTCAATGAGCCAACCATAGGAAAAAACTGATTGAAAAAAAAAGTAAAGTAGTCCTATCCATTTTTGGATTTTGAGGTAAAGAATCATACAAATGCAATCCGTAGGGGGACACAAGCAAAGGTGCCTCGAGTCAAAGCATGAAACTTTACTACAAACTAATGAGAGAGACCGTTGGATATGTTAACACATGTCCTGCTCCCACGTACTATAAACACTCTATCTATTCACCTTGATATTGACCTAAACAAATACCATCCGTAGGGGGACACAAGCAAATGTGCCTCAAGGCCGAGTTTAGATCTCACGATGTGAACTTTTAGGGAGAAACGTGAAAAGGTAAAATGAAGTATCATATACCCATTTTCCTCCCACTGAGTGTTATACCTAGAGTTATTTAACTTATGAAAATCCGACTACTAATTTTTAGCTATTGCCAAAAAAGTAACATTTACTTTGGATAGTTAAATAATTTTGATTAATGTTTATTAAACATTTTAATAAACTCCAATCATTTTTTTCATGCTTGTAACAAATCTATCTAATTCATCTTTCCAGTAAGTTCCTAGGTGTATTACATTTTTGTCAACTTAAATACCCTAGCCTAGACAGAACTAACCTTAGACAAAAGGTCCCTTATTGATACATTTAGTTATAAATTTAATCTTTTAATTAAGAATCTATTTAATCTTATTAAACTGATTAAAGGGTGAAACTTAATTTCTAATCTTATTAGAGAAGTGTTCTTAGGTCTATGTGAATCATATTTTAAAATCATTTTAAAAAAATAATTTTTAACCTAAAGTTTGATGCAATTCTGAATTATTGATTTTAATTTCTAATTTCATTCAATTATAAGTTTAATAAAATAAACGAAATAAATTAAAATCATGCATTCATTGACATGCTTAGTAAATTATAACAACCTAAGGTAGTGTCATGCTTCATGCAAATTCATTTCATTACTAACCATCTATAACACTTATATAATAAGGTAAAGAAATAATTAATACCATCCATCCATACATACATTCAACTATATATTATAACACTTATAATATAAATGATGCATGACTATGTTATTAATGCATGCAAATATATAGTATAACACTTATATTATATGATGCATGAGCATGTTATAATATAAATGATGTATGAAATTAAATGCATAACCTATGGTGTGATTTTATACTATATGACATACATTATGATATATGTAAAATAAAATGAATCATACATCATATGCTTAATTTAAAAGAATTAATGGACAGATATTGGACACTTAAATAATTAATTAAATTAATATAATATTTATTTTTAATTTAATTAATAAGAAATTATCTATTAAATAAAAAATGGTCAACCAGTTCAAAACAAGCGAATCGAGCCTTGAATCGCATGAACCGGACCGCCCAGTGCCCGAACCAGCCAAGAAACGTTCGAACGAACCGAATCGAACAGGAATCAACCGGGTGCGAACTAGATGTTTCTTTCTGTCTCGCAATGTTGAACAATCTATTTACCTAATTGCAGCATTGCAACGCTACTGTACATAATGCACTTTATAGTTGCGACCTTCTTCGAAACTCCTTCGAAAATCACTTCGTCTTCTCTAGAATTCGACTGGAATCGCCACAAACGACTTAGTACAGACCAAATATAGACTCTATAACAAAAAAATATGCCCAAAACACAAGCCCTTATAAATCAAATTTTCAAAATATAGAGGCTGTAAATACTAGATCCAATCCTTAAAACATCTATAATTGCAAACAAATATTCCAAAATTCATAATATACAGAATACAAGAGATCCAACCATGAAACTGTAAATTTATTTTTGAAAATTTGGAAAAATTTGGGTAAAAATCCCCACTCTGATACTAATTGAAGGAACCAGTGAAGGTTCTTGAGGGGAAATTGAGATCCATCCCAAATCTTAATTTTTACAGAACATGAATTTTATAGAAACAAAAGAGAAATATTATGCATCAAATTAAAAATTACAGCAAGCTAATTATGAATAAAAGAGAAAAGGTATAAGAATACCCATACGTTTGAAGAACCCTTCTTCAAATTCCTTCTCCAAAAAATCACGAACAATCAAGATGGCCACTACCAATTGGTTTCCTTTATATTATATGGGATGAGAATCCATGGAGTTTGTGGGCTCTTGAAATTTTGGGAGAGGGAAAGATGAGATAAGAGGAAGTGATTTTTCTCTAGGAAGAAGAAATTACACACATAGAGGGAACTCACAGTCTCCTGAGAATAAGATGAAGATCCTTTCACCTTACCTCACAATTTGTAGAGAATTCAGGGGGAGGGAGCTACAACTCCCTCCCAATTTAAAATTCAAAAATAAATTAAAACCAATTTCATTATTTAAAGAATATATGATAAATACTTTATCATATATTATTTACATTGAACTATATGTTACATCAAATATAGAACATAACCTATAGTTTTATATTGTATCAAATACAATATAACCTATAGTTTTAATTCTCTCATTAATGGTATTTAATATAAATCTCATTTATACTAAATTTAATTATATGAATCCAACTCATATAATTAATATTTGAATCATATTCAAATATTTATTTCCTCTCAAATAAACTTTATATTATAATGTATCAAATGCATTATAGTAATTATATCATATATAATTAAAATAAAATAATTATATCCCATATAATAAATTTTCTCAATTAATTTGAACAATTAAAATTAATCCAAAATTGATTTTCATAAACCCCTGTTGAGCTATAAAGGGGATCTCATGGACCTATAGCTTGAAGCTCTAACACTACTTGAAGCTCTAATAGTACTTGAATAATTAATTAAACTCCTTTAATTATATTACTCAACATCTGTTAATTGTCGGACACTCCACTAAATGTCGACAGCTGCACTTTTCACTCTATAGATATATTTATGTGTCCACTGAATATAACCAGTCAATGGTACAATGACCCTTCACAATTGCTCGTAAGTACAGTTAGACCAAAATTATCATTTTGCCGCTATAGTTACATCTAACTCCTTATGTGCCACCGATTCCTTTAATGAACAATAAGTCATAGTCTAACTATGACCAAACACCTCTCAGGAAAGGAAAGGGTGTGGCATCACATTGTTCAAGCCTCGGAAACAACCCTTAAGAGAGCAACTATCTACTTGCCCCGACGTTGGACAAAGACTGAATTCCTTTTTTGTGTAGCCGTGTTCTCAGCTCCACAATCAAAAAAATCCCCATAATGGTAGATTTATTGAGTTGGCGATCTGGCCATTCTCACCCATACAAATCAAAAGACCGCCTTCATAGGCATGAGTTCACAACTCAGTCAGGATTCAGGTCATATCACCTATGGTCATCCGGATGAAATGTAAGACTCGATTAAGAACGATATTATATAATGAGACTAGTCATTTCATAGTCCAGTTTTATACAAACTCCTTTCTATAGAATACCCCGCTCATATGTGTCCACATGAATTATTAGGATCAGATTATTTGTAGCACTTTATAACAATTGTAACATCTATAAAGCGGGTCGTATTCGTAGTGTCACTAGGATAAGTTATCTAGCCTTATCCATCTACTACAGACCATTTAGGTTATCATTTAAACATGATACACCTGTATATCTCTACATACATGTTTAAGCTACAGATGATAACCTTGGGTGTTAGTTTATTGGGTTGTGAGTTTAATGCTACTAAATGTCAAATAAACATCTCATATTTTATTAAATAAACAAAATGTTTGTACAATACAATTATAAACTACAGGACCCTACGAGATTTAGAGCATCAACCTCAACACTAAGGATTTCCAGACTGGTAAGAATTCTAAAAAATCAACTTCAAGATCAGTGTTCATTCTTAATGAATGGGCTGTAGTATGGAGGAGCACCAAACAGGGGTGCATTGCTGACTCCACTATGAAGGCTGAGTATGTTCTAGCATGAGAAGCTGCCAACGAAGTTGCATGGCTCAAAAGATTCTGACTAATCTAGAAGTGGTTCCAGAGATGTCAAAGCCCATCATCCTTGATTGTGATAATAGTGGTAGTGCAGAAAGTTCCTAAGAGACTAGGAGTCACAAACGTGGGAAGCACATAATGAAAGTATTATCTCATATGAGAGATTGTGTATCGAGGGGATGTCATTGTCACGCAGATAGCTTCGATGCATAACGCTGCTGATCCATTTACGAAGGTTTTCATGAATAAGGTGTTTGAGGGTCATCTGCAAAGTATGGGTCTACGAGACATGCCACATTTAGTTTAGGCAAGTGGGAGATTTTGTATTGGGTGCGTATTATGTCCTAGTTTCTTGTTTTGTGTATTTTTGTATTAGTATGACTTTTATGATATACGCCACTAACTTTAGAACAAGTGAGAGATTGTTGGGGTTGATGCCCTAATCTCGTGGGTTCTGTAGTTTATAATTATATTCTACAAACAATTTATTCATTTAATAAAAACTATGGTATTTTATTCGACATTTAGTAGCATTAACCCACAAAATCAATCAACAAACATCCAAGGTTATCTTTTGTAACTTAAACATGTATGTGGAGACATATAGGTAGATCGTGTTTAAGCAATAACCTAAATGGTTTGTATTAGATGGATAAGGCTGGGTACCTTATCCTAGTGACATATAAATACGACCCGTTTTATAGATGGTAAAATTGTTGTAAAGTTCTACAAATAATCTGATTTTGATAATTCATGTAGAGACATGTGAACGAGGGTGTTCTATACAAAAAGATTTATATAAGACCAGACCATGAAATGAATAGTCTCATTGTATAACACTGTTAATCGTAGGGATTTACATTTCACCAGGATGACATAGTGACCTGACTTGAATCTGAAGGAGTTGTGAACTCCTGTCTATTAAGGCGGTCCTTTGATTTACGTGGGGGCGAGAGACTATTTCACTAACTCAATATTCCTAACATTTTAAGGATTCGTCTGATTGAGGAGTTGGGAACACTGCTACATAAGATGGAATTCACTCATTCCCTAATTTTGGGGTAAGAGATGAATTGCTACCTTAAGGACGGATTTCGTGGCTTGAACAATGTGATATCACACCCTCTCTTGACCTGAAAGAAGTTTGGTCATAGTTGAACTATGACTTATTATTCATTAGAGGGATTAGTGGTACTTAAGGAGTTAGATCTTTGGTGGAGTGACCTACAGTTAATGGAAGTTAGGTAATTTAATTAAGGGAGTTTAATTAATTATCCAAGTACCCTTAGAGCTTCAATCTACAGGTCCATAAGATCCCCTTTGTAACTCAACTAGGATTATTGAGAATTAAATGAATTTTGGATTAATTTGAATTGTTCAAATTAATTTAGGAAATTAATTATATATGATATACTTAATTTAATTTAATTTAATTATATATGATATAATTAGTATAATGTATTTGATACATTATAATATAAAATTTATTTGAGAGGAAATAAATACTTGAATATGATTCAAATATTAATTATATTAATTGGATTCATATATATTTAATATAAATTTGATTTATATTGAATACCATAAATTATTAAGAGAATTCAATTATAAGTTATATTGTATTTATTCTTTCAACAAAAACGTGAGAGTGGGAGTTAGAGGAAGTGGTTATTCATTTTTGGTCTTCTTTCCCAAAAAAAAATTCTCCCAACAAGTCTATGAAGATCTCTAACATACAAGTCGCAGAAAAATATCCTCTCATCTTTAACTTTTCCTCTGCCAAAGTTAAAAGCAAAGCCCACAACTCTTGCTCATATTTTCAGAATACAGAGGATTTTTTTGTGGTAGTGTCCACATTGGGTGTTGTTGTTTTTGTTCATGTTCCAAGGTGGGTTCATGATTGGTAGGAGAGGAAATTTGTGAAGATCTCTGGACTTCAAGAGTTTGTATCTTTAATCTCTATTTTCTTCCTCTCTGTTGTGTTCTTGAGCATGTTATAATTTATTTTTGTAGAATACATAATAGAATGAATTTTATTTTTCTGCGTAAATTTGAAATTGGGAAAGATCTCGCTTCTGTCTAGGGTTTTCACATACTTTTAATAGATTCTTATTTAGAGGTCGTTTGGTTGGAGGGAAAAGAGGGTGGGAATGGGAATGGGTTTACAAAACCCATGTTTGGTTGGTGGGATTTGTTTATTTATCTTGGAAAAGGCAATTCCTAGGTATCTTTTAGCCACACAAATGAAGGAATTGCATACCTATTGAGAAGTGTGAGTTTTCATTTCTTCTTCTGCTTCCTACCACGATTTTCCTTCCTTCCAGTTGTGAAATCGTATTCATTTTATTACTCAGCGATCATGTAGCATTTGATAAGCGATCGTGTAGCATTTGATAAGCGATCGTGTAGCATTGGGTAAGCGATCGTGTAACATTGGGTAGGCGATCGTATAGCATTTTGTTACTCGGCGATGGTGTAGCAGAGCTAAGCAATCGTGTAGTCGAGCTCAGCGATCGTGTAGCATTTTGTAAGCGATCGTATAGCATTGGGTAGGCGATCGTATAGCATTTTGTTACTCAACGATCGTGTAGCAAAGCTAAAACATCATGTAGTTAAGCTCAGAGATCGTGTTGCATTTGGTAAGCGATCGTATAACGTTTGGTAGGTGATCATATAGCATTAGGTAAACAATCATATAACATTTTGTTACTCAGCGATCATGTAGTCGAGCTTAGCGATCGTGTAGCATTTGGTAAGTGATCATGTAGCATTGGGTAGGCGATCGTATAGCATTTTGTTACTCAGCGTCCGTGTAGCAGAGCCAAGTGATTGTGTAGCCGAGCTCAGCGATCGTGTAGAATTTGGTAAGCGATCGTACAACATTTGGTAGGCCATCGTATAGCATTGGGTAGGCGATCATATAACATTTTGTTACTCAACGATCGTGTAGCGGAGCTCAGCGATCGTGTAGATAATTTATGCAATTGTATAGTATTTTATAAACGGTCGCATAGCGGAGTTCAGCGATCGTGTAGATAATTTAAGCGATCGTATAGTATTTTGTAAGCGATCGTTTGGACTTGTTTTCACAATTTCAATTTTTTTTTTAATTCCCACATACTATTCACAGACATTGTTTCCCATGCACAACCATACATAATCATATTTGATTCCCAATAATTTTATTCCCAGGTATCCTTAATTCATGAACATTGAGAAAACCTCAATTCAAACGACCCGTTAGTGTTTATAGGTTTTATTATTTGAGGTTTTATCTCTATAACATTCTCTAACCATTTATAATAGAAATTTAAAGGTCAAAGAAAAGATCTCTTTTAAATGACCAACGGTACCACTGCACTTTAAGACTGCCAAAAAGATGGTCAATGCTACCCATTTCAAAAATGTCTCCAAATAATGGCCATAACAAAACAAAACAAAAAACAAAAAAAAAAAAAACAAAAATTGTATTCCGTTTTTTTTAATTGAAAAACATGGTTTCATTTTAATGAACATTTACAATAGTGAAATTGACAAAAGATGATCTAGCTCCATGTTTTTGATTGAGTGCTTTCCTATTTTGGTGTTTATTATTCCTTTTTTTGTGCTACTAGTTTTTTAATTAGGGTCTATGGACTTAAATATTTGAGATTTTATCAGTAGAACAATCTCTAGCCAATGCAACCCCTTTAAACAATGACTAAAATGTGACAGGACTTGTTTTCAAATGGCCAATGTTACCCCTTTAAATTGACAAAAAAAAAAAATTAAATAAATAAAAGAAAAATTGTACCGATTCGGAAAATGACCAAACAATGGCCAAAGGAAAAAAGCTTATCACATTTTATTTTACTGAAAGCATGGGTTCATTTTAGTCCAACTTGATCATCCCCCATTCTTAAATTGCCAAACATTGATCCCAATTCAGTTTTTCTACCACTTGCATTTAATTAACTGTTGTAGGGTTTTTTGTTACTGTTGTAGGGAGAATCAAGGTCAAAATAAAGGTTTTTAATAAAATTAGAAAAAATTACAAAAATGCCCTTGCCTAGCAGTGTCGTTACGTTCTCGAGAGAAACATTGTGATACTGTCCAGCAACATTGTGGGGCACTGGGGAAAATGCTGCAACCTGCAAGCATCACAATGCTGCTAGATATTGGTTTTTTTTTCCCAAAAAAAAAAAAAAATGGTCATATGCATGAAGATTTTAGGGATTTTTAGTTTTGATTTTGACCAAAAATTTCCAAAACTATTGATTTTGGTTAGTAATTGATGATTTGGGCACCGTAGATTGAGAATCGATGATCGGCAAGGCCCAGAACACTTATTTAAAGGTTGGTTGGGTTGATATTTTATGGGTTTTTGTGAGATTTCTGATTGGATGCCTACAAGTTTCTTAGCTTTAATGTTTTCTACTTCTTGTTTAAGTTCATGTGCACTGTATGTTCAATTAATGTGATGAACTAGTCATTTATGAGTATGTTGCTCATGTTATCCTTAATCGTAATCATCACATGCTTAATTTGAGTAGTAAATCTATTTGATTGTGCTTGTATTAATTCATGACATCTTCCTTATATTGATCACAATTGCATAATTGACCTTAGGATTAGAAAAATGCTAAGTTGAATTTGGTCAATTTGATCGTGTGTCTTAATCAATCCTTAAACTTAAAATGCAACTAAAGGTTAGAGTGTAAGGAGAGAAATAGAGAAAGAGAAGGAACAAAAAGGATTTTTGGTCAAGGCCCTGCGGCTGATAAATTAGTTTAGGATGACTATAATTGGATAGCAAAATTGGTTGCCATAGTTACAAATATGACTCACGAGTTGGTTGTTATTGATATGCCTCTATGATTAATAAGATTCTTTTTCTTGTTTTCTTGTTTATTTTTTTCTTTCATCCATCATTTATAGACCTGATAGCACCAAAAATTTGGTATCTTGCTCCACTTAATTCAAGGTTGTTCTTAAGTTTTATGTGTTTATTTCACGATTTTGTAGGTAATGATCACCTGAAACGTAGAGTACGGCGTTAGAGTCAAAATGGAACTTAAATGAACCGATATAAAGGTAAAACATAACAACAGGGACACAATAGGACTAAGAAGCCCTCAAGGCAAGGTGCTATAGGGCTAGCACAATGCGACCCTCTGTTTTGAGGATAGAATGTGAAGATTTCGAAATTCAGGCAAGCGTCACGATGCTACGAGGTTTGAAGGCGCTCGTGCATGCAACAAGTGCTGCAACGCTACTTTAGTGTAGCGACACAACACTGCCACCCAAGATCTAATTATCGAAGCATTGTGACGCTAAGGAGTGATAATTTTTATAAATATAAATCTGTCGCTAGGGTTTTGGGAAGCCCGATCCCAACTGATTTTCACTTACTTTCTCTCTAATTTTCTTTGTTCTTTAGTCTCTTAATGTATCATGCTATTACTCCTCGATCCTGATGATGATTATAGGCTAAGGAGGTAATTCTAGCCAAGGCGTTGAGTAATTTCTCCCATTGTTTTAGACTTATGAGATTCCGATAATTGTAGACTTAAGTAATTCTAATTTCTTATACTGTCTTTAGATTCTTTCTCTATTTTGAATGTTATTTTAATTATATTTTTCTCATGAATGTCTAACAAACTTGTTGAGATTATGTAATTGTTAGCTAGGAATTAATTTATAATACATGACATATAGTTGTAATTTGATCTATGAGTAGCAAAAGTTAGTTAGACTGTGATTTATTGTCTATGATGAAAAGTTATATCTTAATGCGGTTAGTTCAACTAATGAGGGTGCATCTCCTCTAATTAAATTGGTTAATTAGACAATTCATCTCTCACCTAGCTTTTTTAGACGAGTTGGCTAAATTAGACAATATAGGAATTAATCCGATGAGTTTATGATCAAGTTGTAATGTAGAGAATAACTCGGAAGCCTAGGCTAGATAGTTTAACTATTTGAATTTCATCTCTCTTTAATTTTTATGCAATTTATTTTCTTGCAACCCCTCTCCCCTCCCGCCCAATTAAACAATTTATTAGAGAAACACGTCGGTTCCCTAGGATTCAATATGTCTTACCACTAATACATATTAGGTAAGAAACATAAATTGTTTGATCCGGAGTTGGCAACAAACTATGGCCGATCAAGACCATTTTCATGTTTATCATTAATAGATGCTTAGCGCTTATCAACTATTTTATGTCTATTGTTGGTGAACAATTTTATTATGTATATTATCAATATATTATTCATATGTCCACTAATGATAACTTTTTTATAATTAATAGAACTATTTTCTTATGTCTACAAGTAACCTATTTCTACATGTTTGGTAGACTCTTTTTTTGTTTATCACTAAAAGAGAACATTTTGATGTTTATAATCGATAAATTACAAAAGAAAGCTAAATGTTCTCAATAATTGATAAATTACAAAAAAACAAATGGTTGAAAACTAGGTGATATATTGCTTATATACATTTTTTATTTATTTGATAGTTGTTAATGTTAGGATTGTGGAGATAAAACTCCACATTACTCATGATTTTCTATTTTGACTATGGTGGGCTGCAAATTAAAAAAGAAAAAGAAAAACATACGACATTTTTTTTTTTAAGAAACTTACGGCAGAAGCATTTTTGGTTTGGAATAATTCTTTAATCCATGTATGGCAGTGAAAGTGAATATTTTTCTTGGTTTCTTACGGTGTTCTCTTTTGTGCTAATCCCAATTTGTCAGATTGTGGTATTAGGAATCAAATAGTCTGTGTTGGGATATTTTAGAAGAGATTTGTAGCATGAGTTTGGAACCTTTTGCAATCTTCATCATAATAGAATGTGCAGTTGCAGAAGAGTAGATGTAGTCCCGAGTTTGGTGCGAACCAATATATTTTCATTGTCGTTGGCAAACATTAAATCCTCATTTCTCTTAGTCTTTTGGCGTAGATAATTTCTAAAAGCAACTTTCTAGCACTGAAATTTTGCTTGCTGTAGATGAGGCGCTTTGAATGATGCGGCTATTGGTCTTAGTTGGGCTTGGATGAACTATTTGATGTCATCTATGTTGAAGCTAGCAGTAGAGGTTATTGGAAAATTAAAATGAAGCTCAGGAGTCTACTATAAACCTACATGCATCTTACCAATTGGACTATGAGAATTTTGGGCATTGATGGTTCCAAGCCCAGTGGGCTCATAGATGGCCATAGGAGGGTTGAATGTTGTTGGCAGAGAGAGGTGAGGCGAATAGGGTGAACTTACTGTCTCATCAATCAAGTGCCTTTGTGTTTTGTCATGGGTTTCTAGACCTATTAGCCCATAGACAGGAGGTAAGAGTTGTGTTAAGATTTTTTGATGGTGTGGAGGCAAGTTAAGATTATCTTCCCTATGTTTAGCTTCTTTAGGAAATGGAGGAAGGTTCAAGTCCACAAATTCATTCTCCCCATTATCTAATGCAAGGTCAGCCTTAGATTCATCATAAAGAAAGGCTTCATCACTTTCCTCCTCTTCCGAGGTCTCAACGCGTTTTCTTTTCTTTTCGCGTTTTGAAGGTTTAGACTTGGAGGTTTTGGATTTTGGTGGAAGGTCTAGCTGATACGACAAACCTCTCAACAAATGTCGAATGAAGACTATGTCCATTAGACCTTCAAGCTCTGCAAAATCATCCTGCATAAGGATGCCGACTCACTCAAACAATGCACAAATTAACCATGGAAAATATAACTGGCCTCGTGGTTTACACTTGACGCTCTTGATTTGTTTTGTTATGATTTGTCCAACTGAAGGATTCGTTGAAAGAAACTTTGAGTGGAAGTGGGTCGTCCCAATTTTCATTTTTTATAGAATCAAATTTTATAGAAACAAAACAAGAAATTATCCATTTACAAAATTAATTCAGCAAGCTTTTAGAAACAAAAAACATGGAGTATAAACCATTACCTTTGTAGACTTGTATTCAAGAATCCCTAGATCAGTAATGAGCACCACCACGATGGAAACCTCGGTATCCTCAGACAGAGAACCCTGGAGTGGTGGGCCTCTAACTATTTTGGAAGGAGGGGGATAGGATTGTGAGGGGAGAAGAAGGGAAGAAAATTTCTCTGAAGATCACACACAAAGAAAGATCTGTTTTTCTCTGTATTCTCTTTTCTTGCACGATCATCGTATTGATCCAGGAGACAGTCTCTCAAAATAATAACCAATAAAAAAAAAACCACCCACGTAGAAAATAGGGGAGGGAGTTGTAACTCGCTCTCTTAATTAATTAAATTAATTTTAATAAATAAAATTAATTTATTTAAAAAAATATTTAATATATATTTAAATATGATAACTAATTTATCATATGATCTATAGATTAAACTATTTGTTATATTAAATATAACATATAACCTATAGTTTTAACATTGTATCATATACAATATAACCTATAGTTTCTTTTCTCTTATATATGACATTTAAAATAAATAACATTTATATTAAATTTAACAAATATGAATCCAATTTATATAATTAATATTTGAATAATATTCAAATATTTATTTCTTCTCACAAATGTATCAAACACATATTAATTATATCACATATAATGAAAATAATTTAATTATAAATATATATAATTAAACCCTCCATTTAATTTGAACAATTCAAATTAATCCAAAAATTGATTCTCATTTAATCCTATTGAGCTACCAAGGGGACCTCGTAGACCTGTAACTCCAAGCTCCAACGGTACATGAATAATTAATCAAACTCTTTAATTAAATTATTTACCATCTGTTAACTGCCAGACACTCCACTAAAGACCGACAGTTACACTATTTGCACTATAGATATATTTATGTGTCCATTGGATACAACCAATCCACCGTATGATGACCTTTTACAAATTGCTTGTAAGTACAGCTAGGCCAAAATTACCGTATTGCTTTTATATTTACATCTAATTCCTAGTACCATTGATTCCCCTAATGAACAATAAATCACAGTCCAAGTATGACTAAACCCCTCTCGGACCAGGGGAAGGTGTGGCATCACATTGTTCAAGTTCCTAACTAGCCCTCAGGGGAGTAATTTATCTACTTATCTCAACCTCGGGAAAGGGGTGAATTCCATCTTGTGTAGCTGCATTCCCAGCTCTCCAATCAGATGAATCTCCAAAATAGTAGACATATTGAGTTGGCGATCTGGCCACTCTCACCCATAAAAATCAAAGAACCGCCTTCATAGGCAGGAGTTTTTAACTCACTCAGGATTCAGGTCATGTTACCTATAGTCATCCTGGTGAAACGTAAGTCTCTATCACGAACGACGTTATATAATGAGACTTGACATTTCGTGGTCCGATCCTATATAAACTCCTTTGTATAGAATATCCCTGTTCACATGTCAATACATGAATGATCAGGATAAATCATTTGTAGCACTTTACAACAATTGTAACACCTACAAAGCGAACCATACTCATAGTGTCACTAGGATAAGGTACCCAGCCTTATCCATCTACTACAAACCTTTTAGGTTATCACTTAAACATGATCCACTTGTATGTCTCTACATACATCTTTAAGCTAAGATGTTAGTTTATTGGTTTGTGGTTAATGCAACAAAAAATAAAGTAAAATATCATATATTTTATTAAATAAACGATGAGTTTGTACAAAACATTTACAATCTATAGGATCTTACGAGCTTTAGAGCATCAACCCCAACAATCTCCCACTTACCCTAGTGTAAATGTGGCCTGACCCATAGACCCATACTCTGCAAGTGACCCTCAAACACCTTGGCCGTGAGGGCCTTTGTAAATGGATCAGCAACATTGTGCTCTGAAGCTATCTGCATGACGATCACGTCCTCTTGATGTACAATCTCTCGGATGAGATGATATTTTCTCTTTATATGCTTCTCGTGCTTGTGATTCCTAGGTTCTCGGGAATTAGCCACAGCACAACTATTATCAAAATAAAGTGTGATGGACTTTGAAATGTGTGGAACGACTTCCAAATCAATTAAAAATTTTCTGAGCTAAACAACTTCCGTAGCAACTTAAGAAGTGGCTAAATATCAGCCTACATGGTGGAGTCAGTAATGCACCCTTGCTAGGTGCTTCTCCAGACTACTGCCCATTCGTTAAGAGTGAACACTAATCCTAATGTAGGTTTCTTGGAATCCTTATCAGTTTGAAAATCAGAGTCCATATATCCCGTAAGGATCAAATCATTAGAACCATACATGAGCATGTAGTCCTGCGTTCTTCGTAGATACTTGAGGATGTTTTAAACGATGGTCCAGTGATTTAATCCTGCATGAGATTGATATCTACTGACTATCCTCACTGCATAGTAGATGTCAAGTCTAATACATAACATCACATACATCAGACTACCAGCAACCGATGCATAGGGGATTCGTCTCATTTCCTCAACATCTTGAGGTATCTTAGAACATTTTTACTTAGACAATATAACTTTGTGCCTGAAAGGCAATAAGCCCCTCTTGAAGTTCTGCATCAAATAATTGATTAGCATCTTGTCAATATACGACGCTTGAGATAAGCTAGCATTTTGTTCTTTCAATCTTTAAAGATTTGTATACCCAGAGCAACCTAAGCCTCTCCCAAATCTTTTATTTGGAACTGGGTCGCTAGCCATTTCTTAACCTCAGTCAGTAAACCTACATCATTCCTAATGAATAGAATATCTTCTACATATAATACTAGAAAAACTACTGAATTGTTGATGATTTTTTTATATACACAAGGCTCATCAACATTTTGTTCAAAGCTATAAGATTTGATCACAGTATCAAAGTTTATGTTCTAGGATCGAGAAGATTGTTTCAATCCATAAATGGACCAATTAAGCTTGCAAACCTTTTGCTATTGACTTAGGTTATGAATACCTCGGCCTACTCCATTAAATGGTCTCCTCAAGATTGCCATTCAGAAAGGTAGTCTTGACGTCCATCTACCATATCTCATAGTCATAATCTGAGGTAATGGAGGACAGGAGAATTCTGATAAATTTAAGTATGCCAACTGGTGAGAAAGTCTCCTCATGGTCGACTCCCTCAACCTGGGTATAACTCTTTGCCAGTAATCTAGTTTTCAAGGTTTGTACTAATCTAGTTTTGAAGGTTTGTACTTTCCCATCAGCACCTATTTCCTCTTATAAATCTATTTACAACCTATAGGTTTAACCCCATTAGGTTGATCTACAAGATCTCATACAGAATTGAAGTACATAGACTCCATTTTGAGATCCATTGCTTTGATCCATTCATTTTTGTCAACCACCTCCATTACCTTCTTATAGGACAATGGATCCTCAACTTTACCATTAGCTCCATAGCCAGGATTTTTGTTAAACCCATATAGCGAATAGGGTTCACAATCCTCCCACTACGTTGAGGTTATTGGGGATGATGCCCTAAACTCTCCTTGGGTCCTGTAGTTCGTAAACACTATATTGAACAAATGCTTGTGATGTAATAATATATGATATTTTTCTTCACTATCGTCTATCAAACATTTTGTGTTTTAATTACTTTACCAAGAACCAATAAACTAAGATCCCTGGTTGTCATTGTAACTTAAGCATGTATGTGGAGACATACAGGTGGATCTTGCCTTAAGTGATAACCAAAATGGTCTGTGGTATATTAATATAGAAGGGAAACCTTATCCTGGTAACGTTATGGATGCGATTCGCTTTGTAGAGTAGTTACAAGAGTTGTTATTTGCTACAGATGGTCTGATCCTGATCATTCATGTGGAGACATGTGAGTGGGAGCCTCCTATACAAAGGAGTTTGTATAAGACCGGACCACGAAGTGTTATAATCTGCCTTTGAGTGAGTTAGGAACCCCTGCCTTTGAGGGTAATATGACCTTAATCCTGAGTGAGTTAGGAACCCCTGCCTTTGAGGGTGGTCTTTTTATTTGCATGGGTGTGAGTGGCGCCGACTCAAACCTACCACTTTGAGGATTCGTCTGATTTGGGAGCTGGGAACTCAGCTACACAACATGGAATTCACTCCTTCCCCGAAGAAGGGGTAAGTAGATAGACTTCTCCCTTAAGGGTTGATTCCGAGGCTTGAACAATGTGTCACCATACACCTTCTCATGGCTCGAGAGGTGTCCATACATAGTAGTGAAGGAACTCTTATTCAAGAGTTCCTACGAGCGGAAGCGGATATTTTTAATTCATTGTGATAGAATTATCGTATATACATTCAAACATACTTTTATGATGCTAATGGGATATAGAAATCATAACATATGAAGATTTCTCGAGTCTGAAGCCAGAACGTCTATCTCGAATAGTCACCACACAGATAGAAGGAATCGGAGAAGACAACACCACTTAAAACTCTCAGTATTCTTGGGGTGAGAATCCAAAGTGCGTGTTTTATTCGGATTTAGTAGAGAGAAGGAGGAAGAGCGACCGTACACAACGATCAAGCAAGTGGGGGAAGAGGTCTTCTATCGCATAGACAGGATGATTGATCGGTTAGGTGAAGTATACGATCGTGTAGTAAGAGTAAACGTACGTCTATACGATCATGTAGGAAAAGGTAAACGATCGTCTAAACGATCTTGTAGGAAATGGGTGAGTGATTGTCTAAAACGATCGCGTAGGAAAAATTAAGTGATCGTCTATACGATCGTTTAGTAAATACCGGGAGCTAAACGATCACTTAGGAAAAAGGTAAATGATCGTTTAGATAATAGCTCGCGATGGTGTAATTGGTATGCGATTGCTTAGCAATATCGTATATGTAAGCGATCGTGCAGTCCTATCGTATAGGCACTGATTTTCTAAACGATGATTCTATCTTCTTCACAATACCCGCGCACATCGCGATCAACATACAATTTGCTATTTATAATGCACTCGTCCATTATTTTAAACGAAGAGGCGCCTTCCCATTTCCTTCAAAACCGTTCAATTTATGTGATCTTATCACATTCATAACTTATAAATTAATATCAAATATTAATTATAATATTTTTTTCCTCTACTAGATATAAATCATATTTATATCCAATTTCCTCCAAATTAATGTATCTCATACATGAAGTTAATAATATCATATTTAATTAACTCGTTCAATTATATCATATATAATCGAACTCCCTCTTGTCAATTTGAACATTTCAAATTGACCCAAAAATTGACTCTCAACTTGTATCCAAGCTACCAAGGGGACCTTATGAACCTATGGCTCGAAGCTCCAACAGTACGTGAATAGCTGACTAAACTCTTTAGTTAGGATATCCACCATTCGTTAACTGCTAGGCATTCCCTTAAAGACCGACAGTTGAACTCTTCTTGCCATAGATTTATTTCTATGTCAATTGGATATAACCAATCATCAGTACGATGACCCTTCACAGATGCTCGTAATTACAACAGGCCAATTTACCGTTCTGCCCCTGTAATAACATCCTTCTCTTTAAATACCATTGATCCCTCTAATGAACAATACAACATAGTCCTAATATGTGTGAACTCTTCTCGGGCCATGAGAAGGTGCGTGGCGCCACATCGTTCAAGCCCTGAAATCAGCCCTTAAGGGAGCTATCTATCTACTTGCCCTTGCCTCAGGGCAGGAATGAATTCCATCTTGTGTAGCTGAGTTCTCAGCTCCCAAATAAGACGAATCCCTAAAATGGTAGGTTTGAGTCGGCGTTCTGGCCACTCGCACCCATGCAAATCAAAGGACCATCCTCAATGGCAGGAGTTCCCAACTCACTCAGGATTGAGGTCATGTTACCTATGGTCATCCTAGTGAAGTGAAGTCTTGGTTATGAACGATGGTATATAACGATACATTAACACTTCGTGGTCAGATCTTATACAAACTCTTTGTATAGGACGCCCTCGGTCGCATGTCCCCTAAACGAATGATCAGGATCAGATCATTTGTGACAAGTCACAACACTTGTGACCATCCACAAAGCGGATCGCATCCGTAGCATTACTAGGATAAGGTTTCCCTCATATATCCATATACTACAAACAATTTTGGTTATCACTCAAGACATGATCCACTTGTTTGTCACCATATACATGCTTAAGTTACATACAGATAACTAGGGATCTTAAGTTTATTAGTTTGTGGTAAAATGAAAAAGCATCTAAATGTGCAAAGTCAAATAGTGAAGTAAATATCATTTATAATATACATCACATGTATTCGTACAAAGTTGTTTACAAACTACTGGACACGAGATTATAGGGCACAAATCCTAACAAGAAGGACTATGTTGTATTGTTTATTAGAGGGATCAGTGGTACTTAAGGAGTTAGATGTAACTACAGGGGCAAAACGGTTAATTAGCCCAATTGTACTTATGAGCATCTATGAAGGGTTATGTACTGTTGATTGGTTATATCTGATGGACATAGGAATATATTTGTGGTGAGAAGAGTGCAGCTGTCGGTCTTTAGTGGAATGCCTGACAGATAACGAATGGTGTATCTCGTGGCTAAAGAGTTTAGTTAGCTATTCACGTACCGTTGGAGTTTCGAGCTACAGGTTCATAAGGTCCCCTTGGTAGCTCAATGGATTCAAGTAGAGAATCAATTTTTGGGTCAGTTTGAAGTGTTCAAATTGACAAGAAGAAGTTCGATTATATATGATATGATTGAACTGGTCAATTATATATGATATGGTTGACATGATGTATGAGATACATTAATTGGAAGGAAAGGATATGAATATGGTTTGTATCTAGTAGAGGAGAAAATGACTATGGTTTATATGTTGCATATGATGTAATATTAAAACTATAGGTTATAAATATAATATGTTTATATTTATTTTTAATTAAATAATTATAACATAATTGTTGATAGGTATTTTTTTCTCCATAACCGAATAAGATAGTGAGAGGTTGCATTTAGTTTTCGTAACTGAAGGATAAAATGAAAATAGTTTTCATTTTGCAAAGTGATCAAATAATTGCTTCACGATTTAGTACACTGCCCATCGTCTAGTAAAGAGAGCCTACGCGATAGCTCAAGTTGTCCTAAACGATCGTGAACACGCACAGATCACCTAAACGATCACATAGTCTTTTCTAAACGATCAAGCGCCCAAGCGATTTACTAAACGATTGTCTAAACGATGAGCCCATTTTACTACACGATCGTATACCTTTTGCTAAACGATCAAGCACCCGTCTATACGATAGACTTCATATATGTCCCACTTGCTTGGTCATGGTAATTGATCGTTGTTTCCTCCTTCCCTCTACTAAATCCAACATAGCCTACACCTCCTGGATTCTCACTCCGAGAATACCGAGGTTCTGATGGGTTATGTCCTTCTTGCTACCTTGTTTATGAGAACTCCATTGGAGGTAGACGATAGCGTGATTTGGTGGACGATAGCCTTGGCGAGCGCAGCGATTGCGTGGGTTGTCGATTCCAGACGAGAGCGAAAGTTCGAGGGAAGAAAAGTTCTTCAATTAGTATGTCTCTCATTCCTTTGTTATGTAAGTTTGAAAAGCATACTGTAATTTGTCTGTAAATGCATAACTTGTCTATTTGTTTGTGAATGCGGTATTTCTATCACAATCAATTTGGAACGATCTTGCTCCCGCTCAGAGGTACTGTTTGATAAGAGTTCCTTCAATTGGTATCAGAGCCAGGTTTTGATATTCCAAATTCATTGATGTGTGGAATAACATTTACTTCTCGGTGGGTAAAGTATGTCTGCACTCTGTTTAATTGTTAAATAGTTTTGTAGATGTGGATTAGTGGAGTTTTCTGGGATGATGTTTCTGGTTATTTAATTTTTTTACATTCAAAGTTAATTGTAAATGCTTCTGTGTTTTTGGGCATATTATTTTGCTATCGAGTCTATAAATTCAAAGTGTTTGAGCCTCTATTGAGTCGCTCGTGATGAGGCTTCAAGTAAGAAGTTATTGTACTTTGAGGATGAAGACGACCAAGCATTGGTCGGGTCTTGTAAACGATTGGGTAAGTGATTGTTGAGTATCGGATTCTCGGGAGCATGTTGAGTGCGTGCGCTTGACAATCGTGTAGCTCAGCAAGCTTCATCGCTTAGTTCCTGACTACACGATCGTGGAGTAAATTTATTACTTAAGCCTTTGTTATGTGATCGTCTAGACGATCGTGCTTCATATGAACGTCGTCGTCTAAACGATCGTTTAGACTTGCGCGTGTAATGTCTGGTGCATTACACGATTGAGTGCCTTATGCTTCATCACATTGTAAATGGTACTCGATTGGTTCTAAACGATCGTGGATAATCGGCCAGTTTACTAAACAATCAAGGAGGCTTCCCCTGGGCAGTTCAAGACCAGTTCACCTGTTAACTGGTTTGCTCGATGGAAAAATGTAATAGATAGAATTTTTATTTCCGATTTTGAGGTGGTTCATCTCGATCCATTGATCTTTTGTGAATGTACATAGGATGTATGTTTGATTATATGTCATATGGTATGCCATATAGTTGAAATCCTACCTTAGGTAATGCATTGGTCATGCATCATCTCTAATTGTAAGTGTTATAATTTAGAGAAGCGTGATTTAAATTACATAAGAGCATGCTCATGCATCATATAACATAAGAGTTATGTTTATGCATGCATTAAGCATAGACATGCATCATCGTTTTAATATAAGTGTTATAGTATAAGGGTGTATGGGAGCATGTTTGCTTGGTTCATTACAAGTATATCAAAGTTATATATAATAATGAATGGACATTGTATGAAGCATGATACATAGGTTAAAATTTATAAGTGTTATAAATACCTAGTTGTGCATGGCAATGTGTATGGGTTTTAGTTGTTTCTTTTATAAAGGTTATAATGAAATTAGAACTAAAATCTATAAGAAAGACATGCATGCAAACTTTGGCTTGAATCATGATTTTAAAAGTATTTTAAAACTTGGTGGAGATAGACCTAAGATCACGGTTCTAATGAGATTAGTAACCTAAGGTTTAATTTTTTAATAAATTTAATAGGATTAAATTGACTAATAAAAGATTAAATGTGTAGCAAATCTATCCATAAGAGACCTTTTGCCTAAGACAAGTTCTGTCTAGGCTAGGGTATTTAAGCTGACGGAAACGGAAAACCCCTACCTGGGATCCTACCTAGAAAGGTGACTTAGATAGATTTGGTGCATGCATGCAAATTTGAGGACAGTCCGTTAAAGAGTTTAATGTGACTACTTGAATTTTTTTAATTTCAAATGTCCTTTCACTGAAATGAGACATTCTCAACTATTAGACAGAAATAACACCTTGTTACTATGACTACTTGTCACCATTGATTGGTCCATAATTTGTTAACTTGCTTAACAATTCTTGTAAGTGTCACGCTTCATTTTAGGTTCTAGAGTTCTGCTCCAATGAGTCAACCGTAGAGAAAAATTGATTGGTACATGAAACTAATGCAACCCTATCCATTTCTGGAGATTGAATAATGCATCATACAATATTGTCATGCTTTGGGGGGATATCCACGATGCCACGAGGCGATGCATGAAACTTTATTTCAACCTAATGATAGAGACCGAGGGATGTGTTGTCACACGTCCCACTCCCACTTACTATAAACACTCTCTCCATTCACCTTGATGTTGATCTACCTAAATGCCATCCGTAAGGGGACACCCATGGTGCCTCAAGGCCGAGTATAGATCTCACGGTATGAATTTACAGGGAGAAACGTGTAGAGAATAAAATGAAGTATCATATACCCCATTTCCTCCAACTGAATGTTTTTCCTAGGGTTAATTAACTTAGAAAAAACAAAGCTACTGATTTTAACTAAGTGAACATTTAATTTGCTAAAAAACCACTCTTGTCTTTTATGATTAAACAATTTTGATTGAAGTCCTATTAAACTCTTTAACAAACTTTAATCAAACTTGCATGCATGTAACAAATCTATCTAATTCACCTTTCTAGGTAGGTTCCCAGATAGGGGTGTGCCATTTCCGTCAACTTAAGTACCCGAGCCTATAAAAAATCCACCTTAGACAAAAGGTCCTTTATAGATTCATTTGTTACATATTAACCTTTTATTAAAAATTAATTTAATTCTATTAAACCGATTGAAAGATTGAACTAAGATTTCTAATCTTATTAGAACTGTGATATTAGGTATATCTCAATCATATTTTAAAACATTTTAAAAAAATGATTTTAACCTAAGGTTTGTATGCAATTCTTTATTATTGATTTTAATTCTAACTTCATTTAGTTATAACAATTATAAGTAAATGAAACAATTAAAACAAACATTCATGCTTGACATACTTTAATTAATCATAACATTTATAATTTAACTTAAGGTAGTGTCATGCTTCACGCAATTTCAATTCATTACTAATATATATATAACAATTATATAACATGGTAATGAATCGTACTATAGCACATATTCATACACTCATTCAACCATATATTATAACAATTATAATATAGATGATGTATGGATATGCTATAAATGCATGCATACATATACTATAACAATTATTCAATACGATGCATGAGCATTCTAAATAACTTAATTCATGCATATACATATATTATAACGCTTATAATATAAAATGATGCATGAATATACAACAAATGTATTAACCTATGGTTAGATTTTTAAATCTATATGACATATAATATGGCATATTAATTAATAAACACGTACATCACATGTACATTTTAAAAAAAATAAAAGTTGATGGACTGGGATAGGACTCTAAAAGGAATTAACAAACTAACTTATTAAAAGAATTAGAGACAATCGGTTCAAATACAAGTGAACTAGCCCTTGAACTGCTCAAACCAAGCAAACCAGCCACCAGACCTAATCGGAATCGCTCAAAAAGATTGAACCACGGTTGAACCAGGTAAACCGCAAACCAAACCAGACCATAACCTATTGGTTCTTTCCACATTGCAGCATTGCAACGTTGTGCCTTGAAGGATCCCTGATGGGAGGGAACCATAAACGGAAGCAAAATCGACCCAAATTCCATTTTCCAATGAATGTAAATCTTATAGTAAAACAAGAAATAAGATATGCATTTATTTATAAATTATAGCATGCTAATAAAAAGGTTTTAGAAACCTCACATTTGAAGACATTTCTTCAAGAATTCCCTCGAACAACACTTGCACCACTTGAAGACCTTGTTCAAGAAAATCTTGAACAAGTTAGAACGACCATAAAAACTGCCTCGGTATTCTCAGATTGAGAACCTAGGAGTGGTGGGCTCTGGCTATTTTGGATTTGAGATGGAGATTGTTCAACAATAATTTCACAACCCAGAACTCTTTTGTCTATTTTTCTCTCTTGCTCAATCGAACAACCACACAACAAAGAAGAAGAATTTTTTTCTTTTTCTGATTGCCAAAAATAACAACCACCCACTTATGTGAGTGAAGAGAACAGAAGGGGAAAAAAGTTGTAACCCCCTCTCGTATTATTAAAAGAATAATTAATATAGATATAAATATGATAACTAAATATAGATATAAATATGATAACTAACTTATCATATTATATATATATATATATATTTACTTATTTATATATATATATTTATTTAGTTATATGTTATATCAAATATAACATATAACCTATAGTTTTAATGTTGTATCATCTACAATATAAACTGTAGTTTTTTTATTCTCTTATATGGCAATGAAATTTAACAACAATGAATCCAAATCTTAGAAACTATATTTGAATCTTATTCAAATATTTATTTCCGCTCACTAATGTTATAATGTATAAAATACATTATAATAATTATAACACATATAATTAAAATAACTTAATTATACCATATATAATTAAATCACTCTACTACATTGAAAAATTCAAATGAATCCAAAAATTGATTCTCAATTAATCCTATTGAGCAACCAAAGGACCTTATAGACTTGTAGCTTGAAGCTCCAACAGTACATGAATAATTAATTAAACTTTTGACCCTTCATAAATTGCTCGTAAGTATAGCTAGGCCAAAATTACCGTTTGGCCTTGTAGTTACATCTAACTCCTTAAGTACCATGGAGCCCTCTAATGAACAATAAATCATAATTCAACTATGACTAAATTCCTCTCGGGCCAGGAGAGGGTGTGGCGTCACATTATTCAAGACTCGAAATCAGCCAGAGCAATTTATCTACATACCCTACCTCGGAGAATGAGTGAATTCCTTCTTGTGTCGCTATATTCCCAACTCCTCAATCAGACGAATCCCCAAAATGGTAGACTTGTTGAGTCGGATATCAGGCCACTCTCACCCATACAAATCAAACGACTGTCCTCATGGACAAAAGTTCACAACTTACTCAGGATTCAGGTCATTTTACCTATGGTCATCCTGGTAAAATGTAAGTCTCTATTATGAACTGTGTTATATAATGAGGCTAAACATTTCGTGGTCCGGTCTTATACAAACTTTTTTGTTTAGAATATCCACGCTCACATGTCTACACATGAATGATCAGGATCAAATCATTTGTAACACTGTACAACAATTGTAACAGCTACAAAGTGGGTCATACTTGTAGTATCACTAGGTTAAGGTACCAGCCTTAGCCATCTACTACAAACCATTTAGGTTATCACTTAAACATGATCCACCCATATGTCTCTTCATACATGTTTAAGTTACAAAAATAACCTTGGATGTTAATTTATTTGTTTGTGGTTAATGCAACAAAAATATCATATATTTTATAGTTGATGAGTTTGAATAAAATATCGTATATTTTATTAAATACACAATGAGTTTGTTCAATAACGTTTACAAACTATAGGACCCTATGAGATTTAGGGCATCAACCCCAAAAGCGTTGCAACGCTACGAAAAGAACACAACGATGTTCTTCCTCGTAGTGTTGCAACGCTAGGGCACGACATTGCAATGCTACGCTTCTGGACAACAACGAACTCAATCGGAAAAATGCTGGAAAAAGCCCCGAAAACTCTAAATTCGCTTTGAAAAGGCCACGAATGACTCAAGGACAAAAACTACAGACTCTATTGCTAAAAAAATTGCCCAAAATAGGGGCCTTTACATACCAGAATTTAAATAATAAAGCCATAAACTAAGCCCTATCCCGAAAACATCCATCAACATAAAACCACATTCATCATATGAATTCTAAATAGAATACAGAATAAAATACCCACCATCACTGTAAAAATAATTAATTAAAAAATAGAATTGGGATCTAAAAACCTAGCTCTGATACCAATTAAATAATCCGTTGAAGGAAACTTTGAGTGGAAGCGGGTCGTCCAAATTCCCATTTTTTATGTAATCAAATTTTATAGAAACAAAAAAAAAATATGCATTTACAAAATTAAGTCAGCATGCTTTTAGAAACAAAAGGAACATAGGGTTTAAACCCTTACATTTGTAGACTTGTATTCAAGAATCCCCTGATCAGTAATAGGCACTACCACGACGGAGACCTTGATATCCTGAGGAAGAGAACGCAGGAGTGGTGGGGCTCTGACTATTTTAGAAAGAGGGGGATAGGATTGTGACAGGAGAGGAAGGGAAGAAAATTTCTCTAAAGATCACACACACACAGAGCTCTATTTTTCTCTATATTCTCTTTTCTTGCAGGATGATCGTATTGATCCAGGAGACAGTCTCCCAAAATAATAACCAATCAAAACAAAAACTACCCACTTATGTGGGTGGAGAGAAAAGTAACTCCCTCCCTTAATTAATTAAATTAATTTTAATACATAAAATTAATTTATTTAAAAAAATATTTAATATATATATTTAAATATGATAACTAAATTATCATATGATATATATATTAAACTATATATTATATCAAATATAACATATAACCTATAGTTTTAACATTGTATCATATAGAATATAACCTATAGTTTCTTTTCTCTCATATATGACATTTAATATAAATCATATTTATATTAAATTTCACAAATATGAATCCAATTCATATAATTAATATTTGAATCATATTCGAATATTTATTTCCTCTCACAAATGTATCAAATCCATATTAATTATATCACATATAATTAAAATAACTTAATTATATTTTATATAATTAAATACCTCATTTAATTTGAACAATTCAAATTAATCCAAAAATTGATTCTCATTTAATCTTATTGAGCTACCAAGGGGACCTCATGAACCTATAGCTTGAAGCTCCAACGATACATGAATAATTAATCAAACTCTTTAATTAAATTATTCACCATTCGTTAACTGTCGGACAATCCACTAAAAACCGACAACTGCACTCTTCATACTACAGATATATTTATGTGTCCATTGGATACAACCAATCAATAGTACGATGACCTTTCACAAATTTCTCGTACGTACAAATAGGCCAAAATTACCATATTTCCCCTATAGTTACATCTAACTCATTAAGTACCATTGATTCCTCCAATGAACAATAAATCATAGTCCAAGTATGAGTAAACCCCTCTCGGGCCAGGAGAAGATGTGGCGCCACATTGTTCATGTCCCAGAACCAGCCTTAAGCGAGCAATTTATCTAGTTACCTCGACCTCGAAAAAGGAGTGAATTCCATCTTGTGTAGCTGTGTTCCCAACTATTCAATCAGACGATAACCCAAATTGATAGGCTTATTGAGTCGGTGATCTGGCCACTCCCACCCATACAAATCAAAGGACTGGCCTCATAGGCAAGAGTTCACGACTCATTCAGGATTCATGACATGTTACTTATGGTCATCCTGGTGAAACGTAAGTTACTATTATGAACGACGTAAATCTCTATTTGTTGAGACATGAATGATTAGGATCAAATCATTTGTAGCACTTTGCAACAATTGTAACACCTACAAAGTGGGACATACTTATAGTATCACTAAGATAAGGTACCCAGTCTTATCCATCTACTACAGACCTTTTAGGTTATCACTTAAACATGATCCACCTATATGTCTTTACATACATGTTTAATCTACAAAAGAACCTTGGATGTTAGTTTTTTGGTTTGTGCTTAATGCAACAAAAAATAAAGTAAAAGATCATATATTTTATCAAATAAATGATGAGTTTGTACAAAATATTTACAAACTATAGGATCTTATGAGATTTAGGGCATCAACCCCAATACCAACGTCTAAGAGGATGCGTTGCATAATCCAATAGATTACCAACACCTTATCATTCGACACTGTTTCATCATTCATGGTGGCCATGATTCTATTTTTGATGATGTAAAGCCACGGGTGTACATTGAAAAGGAAGTCTTTGACAGCCAAAGTCTTAACGCCCGTTTGACTAATTTTTCAACTGCTTTCGAGCTTTGCTTTGACTCAAACCACATCCTCCATGTGATGTAGAGTAGGTTGCTTAATTATGTGGTTGCCTTTAGCCTCAAGGTTATTTGTTGCATTGAGCACTTTATTGATAATTTAGGAGAGAAGCAAACTAGGGAGATGAAATGCTCGAAGGTCTGGTTGAAAGTGAGAGGTAGAAGAAGAAGAAATAGGAGAAGATTGAGGCTTATATAGGAGACAGACGCGAGAAAAGAAAGAGAAGCTAGAGTAATACGTGTCACCTTGCATGTGCCCCTAAATCTGTGCATTAAATGTGCAGCTGAAAAGGCATGCATGGAGCCAAACACCACTCGAGTGGTGTACCCTGATGACGAAAATTAGTTGATCGCAATATGCGATGCATGTCTTAGGTTATGCGTTTATACTCATGTGTCGGTGGTCATGCGTTGGAATGGAAAATATGCGTTGATCTCTTATGCAATGACCATGTTTTCCTGTCACAAGTTTTCTTGATTTCTCGCCAAGTATAATGCGAACGCAAGTTTCTCGGGTGATCCGAGGTCAAACTCAGGAACTTGTATCTGAATGCTATGCGGTGATGTGTTTGCGGCAGATAAATAAAACAATGATAGGGGTTATAAGCTAACCACTACTCCTACTCCTAACTAACAGACTAAGTAGTGGGAATATGGATGAGAGGTAGAGACATAGCAACTGTTGACGCGTAGTAAAATGCATGGAAAAATAGAAAAAATGTGAGGATGTTTTCACTGCAACACTAAGCTTGACCGCAAAGGCAACCCCAGCCAACACAAGCTATGTGTTCATGCTACACACACTTATGCCTAATTCTAAGATGCATGCAATGCATATGCGATAGTGTCGAGAAGCCTATTTCTAAGCCTCCATAAGCGTGATGACCACATACCACTGGATCCTACTTCTAGACGCATGCAATATCCTATCCGTAGGGTGCATACGCTGTGTAATAGCAAACGGAGCTTATTTCTAAGTTCCCAATTCTTGCTTATGCTATCCAATCCACTCTTCCAAGACTTAGATTTGGTTTTTAGACTACTCTCCTAAGTATGTCTAAATGATAAATGATGCGCTCATAAGACAAGGTAATCGCATAAACTTGGTTGACATAAGATTATTCCTATTCCTAGTGAACACTTGCTTACATTGCTTGATGCGACCAACCACTTACCCTCCAGGGCAATTAGTTGTTGCTGACTTTACTTATATTCAAGTATTTCGTCCGCTTATAAACAAGCGTTACTACAGCTTCACACTAAGCAAATGAGGTTTTCTCACAACATTCACGCAACGCACACCTCCCGATCGTTTCCTACATGCTTCATATTCCTATGTCGCATGATTAAGTATGTGATATTCTAACAGTCTCATTAAGTGATGCAATGAAATTTAAGGATGCTAAGTAAATGAAGATGGAGATGAAGTCGAAGGAAAATAGAGAAAATGCATTGATCACAAACTGTATTAATTTCTTAAGCCAAAATGTAATACAATACAAGAAAAGAAGAGAAATGGAAAGGCCAGCTGGAAGCAATGTCTTGCTTCTAGCAGATGTGTGCCAAGGCTGCCGGTGGTGCCATGGATGGGCGGTGGAGCAGACTCTCTCGAGCTCTAACTCCGGGTCATCACTCGGAATGGATGAAGAAGATGAAGAACTCTGAAGCCTCCTTCTCACACTTTCGTCTGGATCATAAGAATCCACCCGAAGGTAGAAACTTGGATGATCTGAAATTCTACTCATCGGCTTCTATTTATAGAGCTTGATCGCTGACAACATTAATGGACTTGCTCTAAATCTAACACTCACATTGCGATGGTCCTTTTCTGAATCTCTGTTGGTAACGGTGTGGTAGGTCAAATGTCAATATCATCTTTTGATTCGCCCGTGGTATGTGTTCATGCTTTCATTTCACCAACCTTGCGTTCATCCCTCTACTATGGTTATCATTATATAGTCGCAATCTCCTTGCGATCACCACATTCGCTCAATGGCCGCAACGTCTGTACGATGACCACATTCGCTTGACGACCACAACTTCTATGCAATGGACGCATGTAGTTGATGGTCGTAACATCAATGCATCGAACGTATGCGTTCGCCTTTGCGATGGAGAGATTCCCCTCATGTAGTCATTTTTGCGATAGCACGGCTTCCGTGTATGCGCCCACTTCCTGCGTTAGCTACAAAGATAGAAAATTGAATGCATAATAACGCATAATAGTGGGTTAGCTGAGATTCTTGATGTCGATCGACGCAAACTCGTTTTATCATGAATTCCTAACATATTCGTCACATATTTTACTTAACAACCCTCATAATTCGAAATAAAAGGCCTAAGATGATGTGTATTTCTGCCCGTCATCATACCCCACCCCCCCAATGTAAAGGCTAGGTTTACTCCAATGCATAGGCATGCATTGGTTCTATATCTAACAGAGTAAAAGAAGCGTCCTTAGAATGTGACTCTCTATTTTCAATGTAGGGACAACTTTGAGGCAAGAATCAGATAGTTTCACGCAAGTTAATGGATTTCTTATTGTGCTCACCTTCTCCTTCAAAGTAAGGTTTTACCCTTTATCTATTGACTTTGGAAGGGTTTGATCCATCTTCTTGAGTTAGTTCTACCGCACCATGAAGAAATATTTTTTTTAAAATGAAAGGTATGAACCATCGAGACTTCAACTTCCATGAAAATAAACATAGACATAAAAAAGAGCAAGACCTTTTGTCTAACAAACAAAATTTTCTTACCGATGTGTTTGCATACCAACGCTTTATCTTCACTTTGTAGATTTTTCCACTTTTACAAGCATTGAGTCTCCAATCGTCTAATTCGTTCAATTGCAATTTTCTAGCGTCTCTAATGGCTTCCAAATCCAACTTTAGCATTTTGGCTACCTAAAATGCTTTATGCTCTAGCTTTAGAGGACATATGGGGACATTTAAATTGGCGTTTTATACATGGTGCGATATGCCCAAAGTGCCTTATCTAATCTTTGTGCCCAGTCTTTTCTTGATACATTGACAACTTTCCCCAGTATTGACTTTATTTCCGTGTTGAAGACTTCTGCTTGCCCATTTGTTTGAGGGTGATAGACAGTGGCTACCTTGTGCCTGACATTATACTTAGCAAGTAATTTAGAAATAATGAGGTTATAAAATGCATACCTTCGTCGTTGATCAACTCCCTGGGCATTCCAAAACGCATCAAGATGTACTTAGTCAAAAAAATTTGAGATAGTAGTTGCATCTTTCTTGGCACAGGCAAAAGCTTCAACCCACTTGGATACATAGTCCACTGCTACTAAGATGTATTGTTGGCCACAGGAAGGGGGATATGGTCCCTTAAAGTCAATGCCCCATATATCAAAAAGTTCCACCTCGAGTATGTTGTTCAAGGTCATTTCATTTCAAGCTGAGATGTTACCTGTGCATTGGCACCGGTCATATTTAAGCACATTAGCTTTCGCATCCTAAAACAAAATAGACCGAAAATAACTGTTCTAAAGGACTTTAACAACAATCCTCTGACCCTAACGTGTGCACCATATTGAGAATATGGCACTCAGAAAGTTTGCGTTGAACTTCTAGCTCTAGAATACATCAACATATAATAAGTTCAAGACCTTGCTTGTAGAAAAATGACTCATCCCAGAAATAGAGTTTGCTTTCATGTATGAGCCTTTTTCGTTCTTGGGTGTTGAATTCCTCAGGGAATTCTTTGGTAGTAAAGTAGTTAACAATATTGATGTACTAAGGCTTCTAATCTTCAATTTTCAATAAGCATTCAATAGGAAATTTCTCTTTGATTTCTGTCAATCCCAACTGAAACTCTTTATTCTCCAAGCAGGAGAGGTGGTCAGCCACCTGATTTTTAGTTCTCTTCTGATCGTGGATCTCTAAGTAAAATTCTTGTAGCAGTAGCACCCAACGAATTAGCCTTGGCTTCGCATCCTTTTTTTCCCATTAGGTATTTTATGGCAGAGTGATAGGTGCAAATTGTTGCAGATGATCCAACCAAGTAGACTCAGAAGTTATCAATAGCAAACACTATTGTCAACATTTCCTTTTCTGTTGTGGTATAATTCTCTTGTGACTCATTCAATGTCTTGGACGCATAGGCGATAGAATGGATAACAGTTTCCTTCTTTTGCCCTAAGATTGCACCCATTGCCACATTACTAGAATCACACATCCGAATGAAGGGTTGCGTTCAATCAGGAGCTACCAATACCGGTTTTGTTGTTCACACATTCCTCAAGATTTCAAATGCTAGTTGATATTAGCGTCAAAATTGTATGGCCTATTTTTCTTAAGCAACATGCTTAGCGATCGCGCGATTGGAAGAAATCCTTTGACAAATCTCGTATAAAAGCCTGCGTGCAACCACATCTATTGTGGCGTTGTCAACTTTCAAGCCTGCCTTTGAAACATTATGGCTAAGAACTATCCTTTCAGTCAATAAGAAGTGACACTTCTCCCAGTTGAGTATTAGATTGGTCTCCTCTCACAAAGTGAGATCAACTTCAAATTGTCAAGGCAAGTAGAACCATCAAAAATAGAGAAATCATCCTTGAAAACCTCAATAGACTGTTTAAGAAACTCAGAGAACATACCCATCATGCACCTCTGGAAAGTTCTTGCCATATTGCATAGCCCAAAGGGCATGCGTCGGAATGCAATAGTTCCAAAGGGACAAGTGAAAGTTGTTTTGTCTTGATCTTATGGGGCGATTAGAATTGACGAGCACGGATGAATTCCAAAGGGACAACCTCACATTCCGTGTTCTACTTTTCTTGGTTTTCCTCTTCTTCAAGTAATTCAACAGTTTCAATTGACGAGCACGTTTCAACTCAGCTAGGAACTTCAATGCGTTGAAGACATTGAATTTAACCTCTTAAACATCTACTCAGTTTGTTAGTTCCCCATGATTAACATCGATAAGAACCTTTCTAGTGGACAAAAAATGATGTCGAAGAATAATTGAGATATTGATAAGTCTTGAAAAGAGTATGTTCTTTATGTTAATTCCCTCAATTCTATGTTAATTCTTTGCTTAAAACGTCTGTTTTGTAGGTAAAATTCAATCCGACACATTTGAAGTCATCACAAGAAGTTTGGAAGTAAATGGAGCAAAATTAGACCAAAGAATCAACTAAGGAGAAAATAAATGCCAAATTACCACTTTACCCCTAAACTAATTCAAATTTGCACACCTCAAACAACATTCGGAGCATCTGAACACTGCCAACAAAACTAAGTCCAACGCTTATCTAACACTGGAAGACAGTAGCTGCAAAAACAAGGCAACGTCGCAATGGTATACTGAGGGTTACAACGCTTCGGAAGTTGATGAAAAAGAATCACGCATGCCTTTGCACAACCGAATGTTGGAAGCAGCGTCAACCTAGGGTCGCAACTCTGCGACATTTATTAGATAAATGCTTCAATTTTTCAAATTTTCAAGGAGAATGAGACAGATTTCATTTTTTTTATAAAGAGGAAAATTTCATATCGAAATTAGAGAAAAAAACCATGAAATTACTTTTGTCTTGAGAGTTTCTTGTAAATTCAGCAGTCCTTTTGTGAATTTCTTCATGTATTTCATCAATTCTTCAATGAATTCCTTCAAGACTTCTCCAATTTAGAGCTAGGTAAGTAAATTTCTTCTGAAATATTTAGTCTATGTATAATTTCTTGAGATCTTTTGTGTATTTTCTTGAATTTTCTGCATTCTTGAATGTTCTTATGTTGAATTTGAATAGAAATTAATGAAAAATAGTTGACGCTTTGATTCTATTAATTTTTTATATGCAAATGTTGCTTGGCATTGTTGCATGATAATAAGATTGGTTGCAAAACTTAAGATTTCTTGTTTTAGTTTGGACTTTCTTCCCGAATATAATTCTTGAACTTCTTAATTTGAAGCATTGAAACAATCGTTTTTGAAATTTACTCTAATGTATTTCTTAATTGTCATAATCATGAGAACTCTAGTTTCTAAAGCAATCCAAGAAAAGAACATGAATTTTTTGAATTGAAGTGTTTTTTACTTAGATTAGGACTAATTGTATGGTACATGTTAATTAGCTAATCGGGTCTTTAACTTCATCAAAACATGTGGAACGTGTGGACTAGCCGGGCATACTCCTGAGATTTTCCCATAAGCCCAAGTAAATGCCATTGGAGGATTTAAGAGGAAATACGACCTCCACAAAAAAAACGTAGAACAAAGGATAGAGAGATCATCCCGATTTCAAATGGGAATCTCAAGGGAAATACGAGAACTGGAACAAATCATCATCTTCAACTTCATCAGGTATGTCTCTAGATGACATTATGAAGTCCCTTACTGACCACTCCTTAAAATTTCAACAGGAACTCCATTAATTGTAAAAAGATAACATCCAACTCCAACAAGAAACCAAACTTCTTCAACAAGACACAAAATCCTTTGAACAAGAGACTAGACAAGGCTTCTCAAACTTCGGCATTCAAATCACTCAGCTTGCAACTTTGGTAAGCAAACTTGAGAGTAAATCATCTAGTAAGCTTTATACTCAACTGAAGCATGCAAATGTAAGTGCATTCACACTTAGAAGTGGGAAGGAAATTCTTTCTTCCTCTCAAGAAGATAGCCCCGTTCAATCATTCCCCGAGAAGCCATAATAGGTAAATGGGCATGAAAACAAGGTAAATGAATATGAGGAAGCTTCTTTCTTCTAGAGATACGTAACGACTCCCCTAAGGTAGAACCATATGTACCTAAGGCCTCCTTCCCCAGTAGACTGGCAAGGCCTAAGGAAGAGGATACTGATTTAGAGCTTATTGAAATGTTCAAGAAGGTACAAAACAACATCCCTTTGCTTAATGCTATTCAAGAAATACCAAGGTATGCTAAATTTTTGAATGATTTGTGTACTAAAAAACGAAAAGGGAAGGAAGAAGGGAGAGTAACGGTTAGTAAAAATGTATCTATTCTATTCAAGAAAGACATGTCTCAGAACTGCAAAGACCTTGGAATGTTTACTTTACCTTGTATAATAGGAGAAAGGATTATTACTCATGCCATGCTAGACTTAGGTGCATCGATAATTATCATGCCTTTTCATGTTTATGAAGACCTTAGATTTATTGGCATTCAAATAACCAATGTTTGCATACAATTAGCCGATAGGTCATATATTCAATCCCTAGGCATAGTAGAGGATGTCTTGTTAAGAGTTAGCGAATTAATCTTTCCAGTTGATTTTTACATTTTGAAAATGGATGAGCCCTACACTTTTACTTCTTATACTATCTTATTAGGTAGACCCTTCATGAAAACAACAAAAACTAGAATTGATGTAGACAAATGGTCTTTATCGGTAGAATTTGATGGAAAAGTAAAGCCATTCAATATATATGATGCCATGAAATTCCCGAATGAATATTTGTATCTTTGCTCCAGAGATACATGTGATCTGTTGATGAACTACTGTTGTCTATTGATGAACATTTTGATTTTTTGGTTGCCCCCTCTACTAATCTTGATGATGATCCCTCTTGAATTAATTCTTTGCTTACTTCTAATGATTTTGACTTGAATGATAATTCTTCTAATAAGGATATTGTAGAATCTCAGGTACAAGGAATCGAGCTTAAGGCTCTCCCTTCACACTTCAAGTATGTCTTCCTTTGAGATGGAAAAGCCTTTCCAGTTATCATTTCTAAAGAACTCACATCTTCTCAAGAATTCACCTTAGTGGAAACATTGAAGATCTACAAAAAGGCAATTAGGTAGACTTTGGATGACATCAAAAGAATAAGGCTTTCCTTTTGTATGGACAGAATTGTTCTAGAAGACGGAGCCAAGGCCATCGTTCAACCTCAAAGAAGACTTAATCCAACTATGAAGAAAATAGTTCTTAAAGAAATCATCAAACTCCTTAAAGTCAGAATAATATAACCAGTATCAAATAGCCAATGAATAAGTCCAATACATAAGGTACCAAAGAAAATCGGAATGACCATTGTAAAAAATGATAAAAGTGAGATGATTCCAATGAGAGTGCAAAACTGTTGGAGAATGTGTATAGATTTCAGAAAACTAAATGAGGTAACTAAAAAAGACCAATTTCCTATTCCTTTCATTGACCAAATGGTTGAACGACGCATCGGGAAACCATATTTTTGCTTTCTTGATGGATTTTCAGGATTTTATTAAATATCAATAGCATATGAAGATCAAGAAAAGACCATGCTTACATGCACATACGGTACATATGCATTTAGGAGAATGCGATTTGGGCTATGTAGTGCCCCAAGTACGTTTCAATGATGAAAGTGCATAGAAATTTTTATGGATGATTTCACTGTGTATGGTAATTCCTTTAAAGATTGTTTACACAATTTGGGCTTGATTTTAAAAAGTTGCATAGATACAAATTTAGTATTGAATTATGAAAAGTGTCACTTCATGGCTTCACATGGAATTGTATTAGGACATCTTGTGTCATCTAAGGGCATAGAAGTAGATAAGGCAAAAATAAATGTCATTGCTAACTTTCCCTATCAAAAAAAAAAAAATAGGGAAGTGTGATCTTTTCTTGGTAGTGCAAGATTCTACAGGAGGTTCATTAATGACTTTTCCAAAATTGTACTCCCTTTGTCTAGCTTACTTAAAAAAGATACCACGTTTGATTTCAACGATGAATGTAAGGAAGCCTTTGATAAGCATAAAGAGAAGTTGACTGCAACTCTAATCCTCCAACCACCCTGATGGAACTTGCCATTTGATATCATGTTTGATGCTACAAACCTAACAATTAGGACGATATTGGGAAAGTGAGTTGACAAGAAGTGCCATATGATCTGTTTTGCATTGAGGACTCTCAACTCAATTCAAATGTAAAGTTTAAATGCAATAAACTAAAGATGCATGACTATTATATGAATACATGAACTTTATGTGGAGACATAAGAGCGGATCAAATTCAGTAAATAGCCAAAATGGTCTATAGTATACGATTAAGGTTGTGTATCTTATTCTAATAACACTATTAGATGCAGTCCACTTTGTAGTTATTACAATTTGTTGTAAAGTGCAACAAACGAAGTGATCCTGATTCATTCGTATATTGACATGAGTAGTGGAGGCATTCTATTCCATGAGTTTGCATAAGATCGGACCAACAAATGAGTCACTCTTACTTTATAATGTTGTTTGCTATTTAGGACTGACTATTTTAAAGTGATAACCTAGGTAACTTGACCTTAATCCGAAGCTAACTATGAGCTCCTATTTATTCAGCATTATCCTTAGATTTGCATGGGTGCGGTTGGCTCAGCAGTGCCGACTCAATAAGCCTCCCATTTCAGGGGTAAGATAGGGTAGGTAGCTGGAGACATAGAGTGGAAGACGAAATTCACTCCTACCCGCTTTTAGGGATAGTAGAGAGGTTGTTTCCTTAAATACTGACTCGAGATCTTGAACAAAGGGCCCCACCCTCTCATTGGCCCGAGAGGGACTCAATTTAGTGATTGGATCACAAACAAATTGTTCATTAGAGGATAAGTGGGACTTAAGGAGCAAAATACAATCTCGAGGGTATAACAACTTTTGACCCAACCATTATTACAAATAACATGTGAAATGTTAACGTACTAATCATGGTTATATCGAATGGACATAATATATCTATAGTGAGAGGAGTGCAACTACTGAGCTTTAACGGAGTGACCCGGTAGTTAACAAATGGTGGTTAATTAGATTAAAGAGTTTAGCCAGTTAATCGCGGATCGTTGGGGTCCATGATCTGTAGGTTCATGAGGTTCCCCTACTAGCTCATATCGAACTAAACCTTAGAATAGTGTGACGAACGAACTTGAAATGTTTAAATTTGATTTTTGGAGCAAAGCAGTAAATATATACGATATATTTAACTTAATATTTAATTGTGAATTTAACATAAAGAGAAAGAAAATAAGAGATATTTCAATAAGATTTAAATATCAAGATTATGAATAGGGATTCATATTCATTGGGATTATTGTTGGATTTAATATTAAGCTAAATTAATTAAATTAATTAATTAATTTTTCAATATTAATTTAATTTTAAAATTGATTATTAGAATTAATTTTGAAATTAAATGGAATTAGTCAAAATTGCATTAAAAGTCAAATTGTTGAGTAGGTAAAAAATACAATGAAAGTCAAATTGTTGACTTTTGACTTATGAAAAAATCAAATTTGTTGACTTTAGACTTTGAAAGTCAAACTTTGACCATTGACCAAGTAAGTGGAAAGATCCAATAAATTGTGAATGTGAAATGCCCACTTTTGCATTGCTAAGTGTTGTCTTCATTTGAAAACACTTTCCCCACTGGATCCCACAGTGAGTTAGTGAATTTTTTAGTGTCAAATTCTCATCAAACTCAAAGTTGCATGTTTGCCATGTAATGATCTTTAAAAGGAAGAGTTTATGACTGTTTAGAACCCTTGGCCATAGTGGAAAATGATGAGATTATGTGATAATCTCATGACAATTTTCTCTCAACGACTTAACCTTTTACTCTCCAAATTAGTCACTTACCGGATTCCACCATCCCGTTCTAAGGAAAGAGAATAGTCGGAAAGACTCTCGTGGTGGTCTATGAACCGTTCTTAAGGAGATTGAAGCTAATTTGGAGGAGATTTAGAGTCTATAAAGGTTGCATTTCTACTTCCCCTTTTACTTTGTTAATTGCATCCTTATCCTTTGTGGTTAACCTAATTAGAGTACTTTAGATCCGTTTTTCTTCGACTGGGCATGTTTTTGTTCCATTAGAATGAATCCAAACCCAGACTTGTAAGATGGATGCTATTTTGAAAGAGTTCAACTTGACCATTAAAGATAGAAAAGGATTAGAGAATTCAGTAGCCGACCACCTAAGCTGAATTGTGCAAGAAGAGATGTTAATTCCAATCAGAGAAGACTTTCCTAATAAACACCTTTTGAAGCGATCTACTTTCCAACTGTGGTACGCCGACATGGTTTTGTGACTGGTAACTTTCCCTTTAATATATCTTCATCTAGAAAGTCTAAACTCAAAAGTGACTCTAAATATTTTGTATGGGATCATCCTATTTTATGGAAATTTTGTTCAGATCAAATAATTAGGAGATGTGTTCCCGATGAAGAGTTTGACTTTATTTTGTCGTTTTGTCACAAGCACGCATGCGGAGGTCATTTTAGTCCAAAGCAAGCTGTTAGAAAAATTTTAGACTCAGGACTATTTTGGAATTCTTTGTTTGCCGACTATTATGCATATTGCAAATCTTGTGATAAATGTCAAAAATTTGGATCCTTGTAAAAAAAGAAACGAAATTCCATGTAATTCCATTCTTATATGTGAGATATTTGATGTTTAAGGCTTAGATTTTATGGGCCCATTCCCTTCTTCGTTTGGCTATTTGTACATTTTAATTGCGGTAGATTAAGTTTCCAAGTGGGTTAAAGCAACCCACTAGAACAAATGATTCTTTTGCTATTTCAAAATTTCTCAGAAATAGCATCTCTTATAGATTTGGAATTCCTAGAGCCATTATAAGCGACCAAGGAACACACTTTTGTAATAGAACTATAGAAGCACTATCGAGGAAATACGGAGTGCATCACCATGTAGCAACCCTGTATCATCCCCAAACAAATGGCCAAACGGAAATTTCCAATTGAGAAGTGAAAAGCACTCTAGAAAAGACGATCAACTTGAAAAGAAAAGATTGGGCTCTCGTCTTAATGATGCGCTTTGGGCGTAGAGAACCGCTTTTAATTCACCTATAGGAACAACGCGTATAGAATTGTATATAGCAAAACATGCCATCTTCCAGTTGAGGTTGAACACAAGGCATATTGGACAGTAAAACAATGTAATTTGAATCTAGTTGAAGTTGAAGAGGAAAGACTTTTAAAATTGCGACAATTAGAAGAACTAAGACGTGATGCTTATGAAAACTCAAAGATTTATAAAGAGGAAACCAAAATTGTTCATGAAAAATATTTGATAAGAAAGGACTACAAAATAAGACAAAAAGCATTGCTTTACAATTGTAAATTATAATTGATGCCTGGAAAACTTAAGTCCAAATAGTTATGTCCATTTGAAATTACTTATGTTTTCTCTTATGGTACAAGTAAAATTAAAAGTCTTGAAATAGGAAAAACTCTAAAGGTGAATGAGCACAAGCTTAAAATCTACAACGAAGGGCATGTAAAACAAGTTTAATTGGACTTGCATTTGACTAATCCCTCATACATGTGATATCCCTCTTCACCAACGTCGAGCAAGCAACATTAATAATTTGCAACAACGGGACAAATTTTCCTTTTTTTTCTTTTCATTTTTTCTCATTTTCTTTTCCATTTTTTCTTTCTTTCTTATTTTATCATTTCAAATAAAAAGAATAATTGATTCTTCTTTTTCTTTGTTGGTCATCTCAAGAAGAAAAAGAAAAAAAAAACAAAAACAAGGAATTCTCTCAAAAGAAAAATAATAATCAATCCAAAAAACTAGGGAAGTTTCTCTCTACATCCCTTACTTTTTGTTCTTGAACCCATTTGCATAGTTTAAACATTGAGGATAATGTTCAATCTTTAAGTTGGAGGTAGAAAACATTACATGTTTTTTTACATTCTTTGATTAAATTATTAGGTTATAAAAATTAGCCCTACTTAAATTTTTTGCTCTATGATATATATAAATGCGTGTCTGGAACCCTTGAGTATCTGATCTCGAGTTCATTAGTTATATAGATTTTGTAACTCTAAATTAATATATCTTGATATATTTGAGGCTCTGATACATTTTGTTAGCATAACGTCGATTCTCTAATAACATAACCATTGAATTCTTAATGCTCCAAAAGACTATGCTTTGACTCTTTAATCATTTTGCTTTGATTGAATAAATGCATGAATGATTGAATGCATGAAGGCACAACATTTAAAAAATCACTATTCCCTTTTTTTTATATTCTCAAATGATTTCTACACAATCTCTAGATTCTTATCAATGCATATTTTGATGATGCACTCTTTCTAGTAAAGATACAAGCAAAATTTTTTATATTTTAAAATTGTCTAACAAAATTCTTTTCCTTTTAATTTTATTTAAAAAAATCAAATGCTTTGTTTTTTATGTTTATTTAGAATCTTATACTTTTAGAAATATCATGGATCTTGAAAGGGAGTCGATGTACTTCAATTAAGTATAGGATCTTGTAGATCCACCCGAAGGGGTCCTTGGATCTACAAGAGAAAGAAAGATATAGTTGGGAAGTTACAGACCTTCGAAGCTAGACTCGTAGAAAAGGGTTATAACCAAAGGGAAGTGGTTGACTATAAGGAAACTTTTCCCCCTGTTACTATGCTTAAGTCTATAAGAATTCTCTTATTCATAGCCACATATTATGACTATGAGATATGGCAAATGAATATCAAGACAACCTTTCTGAATGGCAATCTTGAAAGGCATATCTTTATGTCTCAGCTTGAGGGGTTCATAGCCCAAGGTTAGGAGCAAAAAGTTTGCAAACTGAATCAATCCATTTATAAGTTGAAAAAGGCATCCATATTTTAGAATATTAGTTTTGATACTGCGATCAAATCTTTTGGTTTTGACCAAAACGTTGATAAGCCTTGTGTGTACAAGAAAATCATCAAAGATGAAGTAGTTTTCTTAGTACTTTATGTGGACGATATCCTACTCATTGAGAATGATGTAGGATACCTTACTGATGTTAAAATGTCACTAGCAGCCCAATTTCAAATGAAATATTTAGGAGAGGCGCTATATGGTCTTGGGATCCAAATCATTAGGGATCATAGGAACAAAACGTTAGCTTGTCTTAAGCAACTTATATCGATAAGATGTTGATTCGATATTTGATGCATAACTCTAAGAAGGGTTCATTGTCAATTAGGCATGGAGTTCACTTGTCTAAGAAACAGTGTCCTAAGACACCTCAAGAAGTTGAGGACATGAGACGTATTCCTTATGCCTCAGTTGTGGGTAAATTAGTGTATGCACTCGGCCTAACATTTGTTATGCAGTGGGAATAATCAATAGGCACCAGTCCAATCTAGGGTTCGACCACTAGGCTAAGGTTAAGAATATCGTCAAGTATCTTAGGAGAACAAAGGACTATATGCTCGTGTATAAATCTAAGGATTTGATCCTTACGGGATACACATCTAAGGATTTGATCCTTACGGGATACACAAACTCTGATTTCTAAATTGACAAGGATTCTAGAAAGTCCATGTCAGGATCAGTGTTCACCATGAATGGGGTAGTTGTAGTATGGCGTAGCATCAAGCAAGGATGCATTGTAGACTCAACCATGGAGGCTGAGTATGCAGTTGCTTGTGAAGCAACAAATGAGGTAATTTAGCTAAGTTAGTTTCTAAGGGATTTGGAAGTTGTTACAACATGAACTTGTCAATCACCTTATACTATGACAATAGTGAAGCTGTGGCCAACTTGAAAGAACCTCGTAGCCATAAACGAGGAAAGCACATTGAGAGGAAGTATCACTTGATACGGAAGATTGTGCAATAAAGAGGTGTGATCGTCACAAAGATTGCTTCGAAGCATAACATTGTTAATCCATTTATGAAGACTCTCTCAACTAAAGTGTTCAAGAGTCATCTAGAGAATCTAGGTCTACGAGATATGTACATTGTGTAATCTAGGGCAGGTGGGAGATGTGCAATGGGTATAAGATGCCCTACTTTATTGTATTTTACTTTTTATTTGTAACATCCCCGCTGTTTCTTGTAATGTACATCCTACTAACTAGAGTTTCGGTTCAAGTAGGAGTTTGTTAGGTTTTATTACCTAAAACTCATAGAAAGTGAATATAATTAAATGAATTGTCATTAATAAATAGTTATTAATGTTTTTATCAATAAGTGTTATTGATGTTTTATTTAATTTTGGTTTATTGACCCTAAAATCCAAAAAACTAACACCTTAGGTTGCCTTATGAGTCTTGAATTGTATGTAGAGACATATAGGAATCAATGTTCAAGATACACCTAAGGGTCTATAGTATAAGGATAAGGTTAGGTACCTTATCCTAGTAACACTATGGATACGACTCACTTTGTATTTGATACAAACACAATGATCCAACGCGGCCATGTAGGAGACACGCAGGTGGGGGTATCATGTGCAATGAGTTTGCACAAGACCGGACTGCGAAATAGTTACCACTAGATGTAACTTCGTTGACTGGTTATGTTCCTATTTCAATAGGATGACCTAGGGAACTTAGTCTTACTCATGAGTATATTACGAACTCCTGTTCATGAGAGATTGTCCATTGATTTGTATGAGTGAGAATGGCTAGTTCGCCGACTCAATAAGCCTACCATTTTTGGGATAGACTGAGTGGGTAGTTGAGAATATAATTATACAAGATGGATTTCACTTCTTCTCAACTTCAAGGTAAGTAGATAAGTGTTCCCTTAAGTGATGTCTCCGGAACTTGAACAAAAGGCCCTACCCTCTCACTGGCCCGAGAGGGTTTATGTTTAATGGTTGGACCATAAACAGGTTGTTAATTAGAGGAGTATTGGCACTTAAAGATGTAGAGGTAACCTAGGGGTAAAACAATAATTTGACCCAATTAGGGTTACGAACACTCATAAGGACTAACTTCCTGTTATTGGTCTATATACATGGACACAGAAACATATTTGTAGTGAGAAGTATGCGTCTTTAGTTGAGTGTACCACAGTTGACGAATATTGATTAATTCGGTTAATGAGTTTAGCCAATTAATCTCACATCGTTGGAGCTTCTGATTTGTAGGTTCATTAGGTTCCCTTCCTAACTCGTAAAGGGAATTGAGGTAATTTTTCTTTAAATTGAATTTGAAATGTTCAAATTCAGAATTGAGAATTTTTTACTGTATGTTGATACATTTTAATATAAAGAAATTTTAGACTTTATTATTAATTTTGGATATGATTCAAAATTAATAATGAGAGACTGAAATATTTGAAAGAAGTTCATATATTAATTTAATATGAATAAGATTCATATTGAAAACTATAGATTAAAAATAATGTGCATTGGATGCGCATTAAAACTATAGGTTAAATGAGAGAAATGTTTTTCAATATGATTCAAATGGGAAATTAAATTAAATATGTGATATTTAATTGGATGATTAATCAATTGAAGAATTAATTTTGAATTTATTTAAATTAATTAAATCAAAACTATAGGTTAAAGTTATTGTACATTAGATGCACTTGAATATGTATGTTTTGGACACTTTTCATAGGTGTAGAGTGGGTATATAGCATATGGGACTTGAAACTTATGCAAATGAATTTGCTTCATTAATTTTGATATATGATTCATTTCAAACAAATAAGATTAAGCATATTATTCTTATTTGACTTTAATATACATTTTTCAGGTCTATGCATTTTGAAGAAGCTGGAAATAATCTTTTTTGTGAAGACCAGTTGACCGAGCTAATCATTTTTTGTGTATCAATATTTTTTTGTTCATTTTGTATGCCAAAATGAAATCTAATATCTCATGTAACAAATAGGCACTAAAGACTTATCGTTCAATTTATATGTTTTGGTTAAAAAACTAATGGTTGAATACATTTCCTTTTCTAAATTTGTTGTTGCGATGTTGAATATATTTTGTTACAGTAAATTGAATTTTTTATTTGAATATTGATCTTGAAGCATATAATAATATAATAATAAATGTGGAATAAATTAAAATAGTCTCTGTTAATGTTTTTCTTGTGTTGCTAGAAATACATGATGACCACACATTATATATGTTGGCAATTATAAAGCTCTAGTAACATTTTATGCATGGGCAAAAATAGAACAAACACTATCTACCAATGTATCATGCTTGAGCAAATTGTTGATTTCCACTGACGGATCATATGTGGGAAGGAATTGAGTTTTGCCGATGAAAATTGTTGCGTTGCCAGAAATAGTTTCTACCCACAAAAAAAAATGTGGATAGAAATATAAGTTCTGCCCACGAGACAAAATTCATAGGCAAAAAGTCCTTTCTCTCAACATTAGTTGTATGGGCAGAAATGAAAATTTACCCACACATTTACTGGTGTGGGCATTTCTGTCGAAGTTCGTGGACAGAAGCTCTATCGATGGGCTTCTGGCCACGTTGTTTGCCCACACAATAAAATGTCGCTAGAGGCTTCGCCCACGTTTTTCTTAACATCTGTCGACGATTTTTTGGGTTGGCAGAGATTAAAATTCTTGTTGTAAAATAATCAAAGATATAAAATATAAAACACACAAAAGTGAAATATATTGCTGATATGGTATTTCCATTTTGTATAAGAAAATGAACATGTAAGAAATCACCTAATAGTAAATGAAATATAATAATATGACTCTTGTATACTATTGTATTCTATTGATATGATATACCAAGATAAATATAATAGCAAATGTAAGTATAAGTAATCAATAATAGACATCTATTAGTAATAAACCCGAGTCATGATATGTATTAATAAAAGTTAAAATCATTTGATAGGATGAGAGTAAATTGGACTCTCTTTTTGGGCCAGTAAAATTGGCGTTGTACTTCATTATTGGATTTAGATGATAATTTTTGGATATTTTTGAATAAGCATAAAATTGTGAAATGATTGAAAATGGAAAGTCTCAAATAACATAAGTTTAAAGCAGTGATGGTTGAAACTTTCAAATATGCATATTCAAGGAAAGCAACATGACAATAGAACTCCACATATTTCCAACCAAACCATTTTAATCATCATGCTCAAAAGTTAATGAAGACATGTACTTCATTATTAAATAATACTTAAAGCTTCAAATTTTCACCCCAACATTGATTATACTAGAAAAATGTAATTATTTTCTTAAAATTTATAGGCTTAACATAATAGCTCAAACTATAAATAAAATATTATTCAAGGAAGGTATACTCAATTGTTTTTAATATAATACATTTTCATAATATATTTAAAACAATATACTTTTTAAATATATCTAATAAAAATGTCATGGTTTTGGCTAACATGGCATGTCACCAGAGGTTCAAATCAAAGTGTATTTGAAAGTACAATATATTTGGTTGATTTTTTTTTTTTATATATAAAAACAAAATGAAGTTATAGAGTTCTTTCAGTTTAATTAACATGTGAGTGTAGAACTGAAAGATTCGGATCTCTTACTTATTGATCAAGAACATGTGTTTTAGATTTGAACTATGTTTGGGTTTGCAAGTCTTATAACTTAATTTTAATGTTTTTTTAATGGGACCACGTTTAATTTTTTTTTTTTTTTTTTTTATTGATAGGGACATGATTTTTGCACACAAGTTTTCTATGTTAACACCCTTTCATGATTCTAAAATTATTTATTATCATAATAGTAGTTAAAATAATGATACAAAATTTTAAATTAATTATATTGTGTCTTAAATATATAGTTTAGGTGTGAAATTTTGGATTTAAGAAATAAGAGAATTTAGATTTACAAAAACTATAGAAATATTACAAAAGTACAATATTTTCCAATTTTATTTAAAAAAATATATATTGTCATTCTCTCACAATACTCCAAAAACTTTAGATAGAGACAATAAAATAAAGTTGAAGAGTACACATGATTGCGACAACAATCAAGAAGCGTAAAAGCGATATGTCTCTTCACAATAATGGCAATACCTGACCAAAAGTAAATATTCAATATATTTTATTTTACAATATTGTTGTCTTAGAAATGGTTAAATTAGTACTTTTTTTTTTTTTTGCAAAGGATATAATATTTAAATATTGAATTTGATAGCGGAACTTGTGACATATTTATAAGTTATTTATTTGGTTAGTTTTGATTATTAATCGGACGAATTAAATTTATTTTATTTTCGGTCTTTTGGTTTTTTTATTTTTAAAACTCAAACCTACTTTCTCATATTTTTCTTACAATGATTTGCATCATTCTTAAATATAATAGTTGAATTCTTATCCAATTTTTTTTTTAAAAAAAAACGAGTTTTTAAAATTATTTTTTTAGTATTCAAAATTTGACTTGGTTTGTGAAACCATGATAAGAAGTTGATAAGAAAACAAGGAAGTTACAGGTGAAAGTAGTGTTTGTATGCTTAATTTTGAAAAACTAAAAATAAAAAACTAAGACCTCATTTGGTAATCATTTGATTTTTTGTTTTTTGTTTTTTTAGAATTAAGTCTATTTCATCCATATTTCTTTTAATGATTTGCATATTTGTTAAGTACAATAGTTGAATTCTTAGTCAAATTCCAAAAATAAAAACTTCAATTTGGAAACTACTTTTTCTAGTTTTGAAACTTTGGCTTGATTTTTAAGACATCAGTAAAAAGTATATAATAAATGAAGACATATGAAAGTGAAAGTAGTAATTATAGATTTAATTTAAAAATAATAATAAATGATTGCCAAATGAGATTTAAATGGCTATCAAGTATAGTTATATATTCGTTTGTTTGGTTGAAATCAAGCCATTGAAGCCAAACAGGGTAGTTAGAGTTATTAAAGAAAATCGAGTCACCAAAAGAAATTTAAAAATCAAAGAAATTATAAGAAAAATGAACCAAATTTTCAAAGAGACCATGTTAGTATTTTTTTTCGTACTTAGGTGAGCCCAAGAACTCAATCAAGATCAAGGACATTTGTATTTACTTACACTACATTAAAAATTTACCCGTACACTTTGTTAGGAGTGTGAATAAAATTTCATATTGGTTAGAGAATGGAATGATCATGAATATATAAGTAACAACAATTATCTCAATTGGTATAAGCTATTTTAGGTGGTTTCCAAAGTAGCTAGAGTCATGAGGATTTATACCTAAAGTGGACAATAACATACCGTTATAGAGATAGTTAGAGGGTTTTTGTCCCTAACAAGTGGTATCAGAGCTAGTGCTTTGATCTAAACCTAGCTGTGTGGGTGAAATCTCCTCAGATAATGAACAAAGAAGTTTATGAACCGGATGTGTCTCTAGATAGAAGAGCAAGTGACCCAAGATTCTTGGAGTGAACAGATTTGTTTGAGAAGAGGTTCAAAGTGATCATCGGTATATAAATGTAAGGACAATTATCTCAATTAGTATGAGATCTTTTGAGATGATTTCAAAAATAAAGTCAAAGTTTCAAATCTTAAAATCTCCCAAAATTTAAGAAAGTAATATGTCACACTATAGGTTAGATTTAACTCTCTCAAACTTGAACTTTTTTGTTTATTGATAAAGATACCAATTACTCTCTCTTAGTCACAATTTACCAAACTCTTTGGATTGAGTAATTATTAATTAAAAGAGACATATTTGTACTCTAGTTATGAATTAAATTCAAATTATTCGAGATTTTCACTAAACTTTTAAACTATCTTACCCTTTATGAACTTGTAAACTATCTTACCCTTTATCTTTGTAATGAAGAGAGAAGAAGACATCTGTTAGGGGAAAAAAAATCATGTGGAGAAAAGCAAAGTAAAGGTTTACCATATAATTTCAATTTATATGTAACTTTTAAATTCTGTATGACCTTAATTTAAAGTTCATGAAAGTTGCTACGAAACAGATAACCTGCTGGTATATTTACTTAAGTCGGTTCTACATGGCATGTTTCGATATTGCCTGAACTTGTTGAATATTCCAGGGAATAGCACATTTTGGATCTCTAAGTTTTGATTCTAATTTCTTTTTGTTCTCTAGGTTTTAAAATGTTATAAATTTAGTTCTTAAATTTTGAATTTTATTTCAATTTAATCCACAAAGTTTTAAAATATTATAACTTTATTCTTGAGATTTGAGTTTTGTTTCAATTTGGTCCTTAGATTTCAAGATTTTACATTTTTAACCCAATTTTTTATTAAATACGTACTATCAATCATTGATGTCAATTTCTATTAATTAATTAAAACTAATTATGAAGTGACATTTTAAAATTGATAAACACAGTTAAACTTAATTAATTATAATCTTTTTAACAATTTTTAATTTATTAACATAAATTAACTCTAAAGACGAAAAGTGAGTATTTAATGAAAAATCGAGGTTAAAAGTATAAATCTTGAAATATAGGGACCAAATTGAAGCAAAACTCAAATATCAAGAGTAAAATTGTAGCATTTTGAAATCTAGGGACTAAATAGAAACTAAACTCAAAATCTAAAAACCAGAAATGTATTTTTTCCAATGTTCTAAGATGATATTGGTCCCTTCTGGACACACCATGTCAAGAGGGAAAAGTATGGGTGCATTTGGCTATATTTGTGTTGCAACTGATACACCTAATATTTGTAGGAGAATTCAAGTCAAGGTAGAGTTTTGTTGAAATGCCTCAAATCTGTTATCTAACACTTCGAAAGACCAAACATAGGATCTCATTGGTCAAGGTCTAGAGCCTACACGCCATAGTGGGAACTCGGGAGCAATACCTCCCAAATTTAAGTTGTATACGCATTTATGTTACTCACAATTTTTACTCTAAGGTTTAGAGGGACGCACTATACATAAACCATCTAGCCTTATTGACGTCTCTATAATCTACATTATATGATATTCCTCTCCATCAATAAAATGGATCTCTCATTCCACCCATGAACTTAGGAAATAAACGGTTAATGATACATGTAAAGTGGACTTTTGCTGCTTACATTTTCTCGCTTTATTTATCTAATTCATAACAATACTTTTAAACATGATTCATACACAGTAAAACTAAATTCCATTTATTAAAAGCTCGTTTAGAATGATCTCAAATCGATAAAATTCACTTTAATTATTCCAAAAATCACTCACTTGATCATAACTCAAAAGAAAGAAAAAATCTTATTATAAAAATTACATTTAAAAGTAATCAAAACAAGTTGGTTTTGAGAGATTAAAAATGATTTTAACCTAAAACACATGGATGCTAATCATGACTTTGTCAAGAATTTTTTTTTCATTTAACAACTATATGAAAAACAAAAAGAAAAACAAGTAAAAGGAAAGAGAAAAAAAAAGAGAGACAAAGTGTGTATATAAAATAATATTTGTATATATTAAGTGATTGATGTACGAGGAAGTGTCAACTCCCAAATTTCTATGTCTTGTTTTTGCCCAATTGAGTGTTTTGAAAAGGAAACTCAAAGTATATATTAACTAAATGCAGCATGTATAAAGCAAAGTGAATGGTCCCTCAGCTAATATTTGTCCTTCTCATTTTCTCTTTTTGTTTTCTTTTTTATTTTATTTTATTTTAATCAAATTATCACTTTCTTTTCATTTCTTCTTTTTAACCATACATTTACAATGCCTTGTTTGGTTGATGATTAACATTTAGACTTTCCTATTACATTCTCTTTGCTAATAACAAAGCTTTCCTCTTTTACCATTTTCCTTTGCCAAAATGCATCTCTTTTTCTCTCTCCTCTTTTCATTTTCTTCTAGCAAAAATTCAAATTACGTTTAGGCTTGTCAAATTTCAATTTCATTAAATTAGCCTCTACACTTGGTTAAATATTGTAATTTTTATCATCTACATAATTTTCACTATACCATACACTCATTTGATCAAAACTTCAGGTTTAAAAAGTTTATATATATACTTTTTTTTTTTTTTAAAGTACAAACGTGATTGAAGTAAAGAGATTTGAACCACGAATCTCTTAGTCCATAACACATACAAATATCAGTTGAGCTAAGATGTTGTTGCTAACATACTAATTTCAATAGTATTAACTTTTGAAGAGACAAATTTCAACAATAATTTAGCTCAAATATTATTTTTCTTAAACTTTATCAGATTTATGTACACATTGTGTTTTATTGTTATTTTTATACTTAATTCTGGTTAAAAGAATACTTTCGGTCTCTAAACTTTCATAAAAGTAACAATTTATACTCTATTTGGTAACCACTTGATTTTTTATTTTTGATTTTCCATAATTAAGCCTACAAATCTCACTTTCATCCATTGGTTTCTAAATTTAGTGTTTTAAAAACCAAGTCAAATTTTGAAGACTAAAAAAAGTAGTTTTTATTCTTCAAATTTGACTAAGAAATCAACTTTTTATTTAAGGAAGATGCAAATTGTGGTAACAAACGGAGAGAAAATAGCCATAATTTTCACAAAACCAAAAATAAAAACCGAAATGGTTACCAAATGGAGTCTTAGTTATTGAATTTTAATTGGTAACTATTTACTCCCTATAGTTTCAAATTTGTAAAAATTTGGTCCATAAAATTTAATAAGTTACAATTTAATCACTATATTTTGAAATTTTTAAAAATTTAGTTCCTATCATAAAAAACCTCATCAAATTAAATGTCAACTTTTATTACATAATAACTTATATTCTTTAGTTCATAAAAAATTTTGGTTCTCGTCAATCAACATGTGTAATAGATTGTACTGAATCTTGTAACACAAATATTTAACATGTTGGTTTGGAGTAGAATATTACAAGTTTGAAAGTAAAATTTTTATTTTTTGAATAATAAAAAAATCCTAATGTTTTCCTATTAAAATTTCAGAAATATAGTAGTAGTAGTGTATTTATTTATTTTTTAAAGACACAAATACAGTTGGTAGTTGTGTGTCTGTTGAAGGTTCACTTTCATATGGTAAGCTAGCCATGTGCCTCATACACAAAGCTAACACTAACTACTTGATAGCTTCTTTCTACTTCTCATATCATTTATTTTATATATCATCATTTCAATATTAAAATCCTTCTTATTTTTATGGTCCATAGTTGTTGAAAGAAATTAAGGAATAATAATAATAATAGACCTTGTATTGACCAAATCATTATTATTATTGTTTTAATTCCACGATGTCAAATATTGATTTTCTAATTTTTCTTTTTACATGTTGTGGTTCTATATATATATTTCTTTTTCTTTTGTTATTTTGTAGTGATGTAACTTCAAATTTGTTTATTATATATGTCCATTGCTTGTAATAAAGAACCAATTAGTAGATAGCGAACACCAATATGAGGTTTGTTTGGATGAAAACTTTTGTTAAGATAGTTTTTTTCTTTTTAAAAAAAAAATCAAAATTTAAAACGATCTAAATATGGGTGTCCGATATGTTTGGAATATATATTTCAAGTGTTTAAGTAAAAAAAAGAAGGGTCTGTTTGAATTAACTTGAGAAAAAAATGTTTTTTAAAAAACTCATTTTTATTTTAATCAATTTTTTATAAAAATTGATTAAAATACATTTACAAAACTGTTGAGAGTGATGGTCAAACACTCTAGTTTCTTCCAAAATAACTTATTTTTGAAATTAAACACTTAAAATCTATTCCAAACGCACCCTAAGTCATTTTGGAATTTGAAATTTTTGACAACCATTCAAAATAGCTTTTCATGTATATTTTACTAAGTTTTTATCAAAAGTGTTTAAATAAAAATTGGTTTTTTTTTTTTTTTTTTTAAAAAAACACTTTTTTCTTAAGACAATCCGAACATACCCTACATGTTTGAAAGTAATTTTAAAACGTTAAAAATTACTTTTGTCATGTTTAAAATTACTCTAAAACTTTTAACTTGTCGTTAAATCATACAAAATCAATTAAATATTTAATTTTGCACTCGTGTGCAACTTTTTTACATTTTTTTTTTTTTCACATGACAACTCGTCTAACCCTACAACAATTTGGTAGGATAATTTCCTAGCCGCTTTATCAAAGTCCTTATTTACTAATAGGTCAACTCATGATGGTTAACGTTCCTGTCATCAAAATTGATTATTGAATGACTAAAAGCATATTTTAAACAATTTTAAAAATGATAAAAGTGATTTTGACTATTTAAACTTGGATTAAGAACTAGTATTAAAGTCAAAATTTTGCAAGATATCTAAGACTGATAATTGTTTCATAAAATCTGAAATTGAAGAAGAGACTAAAGAGTAATTTTCAAATCTGTTGAGGGTTCTTGGGAAAAATGAACTTAGGGAAAAGAAAAAAGAGTTTCAGAATAGGGACCCTAAAATGTCTTCAGCTGAATTTTTGTTCGTAAAATTGGAAAGCTAATTCAAGGATAAGGCATAAACAACCTAAACAAGCATTATTCATTCTACTACAATTATTCCAAATTAAATTGTGATATGTGGATATATAATTTCTTTTTGGGATTTTCAAATTATTTTTTGTTTCCTCACATTTTATTATAAGCCAAATTTAATTTTAAAAAGTAAAATTAAGTTTGGAAAAATATTTTTGTTTTAGTTTTTAAGATTTTGTTTGAATTTAAAACATATATATTTATATCCATGAAATAGTGTTTTTGTAAGCTCATTATAAAACGAGGTATAAACATTTCAATGCTAATTAATAATGTTTTATAGGTGCATGGTTAATACAGAAAATATCGCAATTTTTTTTTAGGAGAAAGAGTACTTTTCCAATTTCGAAAAGTTAAATTGAAAATATCAATAAGGTGTTATAATTATAAGTATTATTTTATAGAGATTCAATATAATGAGCAATTTGATAAACCAATTTAGACACAAATCATGAGAAAAATTGGACAATTAAATGCCAACATTATAGTGTAATTTCATGTGATTGCTTAAGAACTCATCCATATAAAAGGATTATTTTTTTATTTTAATTTTTTTTTTTTTGAATAATGTCAAATTATTATCACTTTACCTAATGAGATGTTAAAGCTTTACCAATCATTTTCTTTTAATAATGCTTCTCTTTAAACCCTACTCCCTGTTTAAAGCAACCAAAAAATCTTCAACCTTTCATGATTAAAACTCAAGTTCTTTCTCTACCAAACTCTAGTCTTTGCTGATGTAATAGTTTCTTTTTCCATATTGGAAAATTTCCAACCAATCAACGATTGTCGATTTAGAAAATAAAATTTGAAATAAAAAAAAAACTTATTTTTAATAATTTAAGAACTAAAAGAAGCAAAATTTTAAATTAAAGTGAGATTAACTTTCTAATGGGCCACATCCACAATAGACCAAAATTCGAAGGAACCGTGTTTTTAACTAGTGTAAGGGATAGAACCTTGAACTTCAAAGTCGATAGTATAAACACTATGTTAATTGAGTTATGCTTATTTCGACACAAAAGAACCAATTGTATTAATAGAAGACAAGGAGGGAATGAAACTTGGATTTCACTAAGTATACTAATTGATAACATGAGTTCATATGAAAATCAATTAATAACGAGAAGAGCAGTTCATACATCTCATAAAGGTTGTCAGGTCTCTTAATTTTTCTCATGCGGGATCCTCAACAAAGTATCTCTTTGGGTTTACCATTATTGGACTGAATGCTTAGAGCTTGATAAATTTTGATACCATATTAGATAACATGGAGTTTCACATTTTAAAAAACTTAGCAAGGAGGAGTAGTCCATGTATCTTATAAATATTGTGGGGTTTCTTGATTTTTTTCCAATGTGTGAATCTCAACGTATGCACAATTGTTCAATTATCTATGGCTAAAGTATATGAACTCTCTTGGTTATGACCGTCATGAATTGAATTATAATGAAATTTTTTTGGGTCATTTACTAATGTGAGTATATAATTAGAATAATTTTGAATTCGTCTGAAGTTGATTTGTCTCTTTGATCACTTCCTATAAATTGAAACTATTGATATTCATTTAATAAACTCGTAGTCTTTTTTTTTCCACATTGAAATTGAAACCTAAATCAACGAGGATGGGTCACTCTGAAATTCATAATAAGTCCAAATTTTGGAGTCTTTTTTGGACCAGTCCTTTAGATCCTAGTAGAACATGCCAAAACCCCATTTATATGAACTTTTAAGAGACCCAATTAATGAATGGAATTAAATTAGTCAACTGTTTTTCACAGAAGAAAAAGAAGTTAGTTAATGAAAATATAGGGTTAATGTAATTGACACGTATGATTTTGATTATGCGAAATTAATCAGAAAGTTTGAAAGGGCCAATGAGAGAGATTGAAATCTGTCAATTGTTTCTTGGGACTTGGGAATCAAAAACAGCTGTGTCCTTCTCAATTGGGTCACTTTCCTTCTCTATTTTGATGCCTATCTCTACATTAACTTAGGGACCAACATTCTCTTGGCCTCTGATTCCCCACTCTTTTTCCCACACCAAATTTTACTTTTCTTTCCCCCCTTCTTCTATTTCACCGTACAACATTTTCAATTTTTCATAATCATATTTCCATTTCATTGATACATAAATTCATTTGCTTTTCAAATAATGGACCCCTTGAAACTCACATAATTGAAGACATTGTGGGCATAGAATTATGAGAATTGAAAAATGTGGATAGGAGAGGAGGATTAGCTAGGATAGAGTGAAGATGCCCTTAGGGATACATGTCAAAGGAGAAAACAGCATGGAGAAATGGGGGATTTTAGGAGGCTTTTGATGGTGGCCCTAAGGATGAAAATGAGGACATTGAAATAATTGAAAGGCAAACGCATTATTAGTGAAACAAATATATTACATACGTACAAGTATTTATTCAAGTGTCCAATCATAAGTTTTTAAGTTACAAATTTTTTTTAAAAAAAAGATGATTTTTTTTTTTAAAAAAAGCAAAGTCATATGTTAAATCAAATAATGAAAAATGGGTGACTATACATGTAAAATTGAAATGTGTAGGTAGTGGCGGAGAAAAGGAAAAGAGAGAAGAAAGAAAAGGAAATTATAATATGTATGTGTTGGGTTAGGTTATGAAAGGTGGTCCTGGAAGGGGGCATCTTGGGGTCCACGTGGCACAGTAGGCAAGGGGTGGTCATGGCCACATGGGAATTGTGGTCCTTCCTAACATATTGACCTATATTCAAATATTTTAAATAAAAAATAAAAAGAAAATCTTTAAATCTTTAGAGATGGAGAGAGAGAGAGAGATGACAGCCTGTTCAGCAAATACACAAGAGATAGAGAGAGAGCTTTTTCTTTTCCTTTTTTTTTTTTTTTTTTTTTTTATTATTATTTTTAAGAGGGCAAAAAGAAGTGGGCTGGACATTGAAGAGTGTTTTGCAGCCTTGTTGTTGGGGGGAGTGGGTCCAGAATAAAGAAGAAGCCTTTTTGGGTTTTTTGTATGGACCTATTTGGGCTGGGTCCACTAACTACCATCTATTTTTTTAATTAATTAAATTAAATCTATATTATTTATCTAAAATCTTTAAAATGATATATATATATATATACACACACACCAAAAAATCAGTAATTTGAATGTCCCACCTCCTATTTTTTGTTTTAGGATCTTCACGCAAATATCAATTTATATTTTTAAATTTTGGGTTGTATTAATCTAAACCCTAAATTAAGAAAGATATCGATTTAAACCTTGAACTTTGGGAGTTGTACCAATTTAAACTCCAAACTGATAATTGTATTAATTTAAATTCTCAACTTTCATAATTGTATCAACTTAAACCCTCCATTATGTTTCATTTGGATATGCTTGTGAAAGTTCAGGTTTAAATTGATATATTTAGGAAAATTCATGGTTTTAATTGATACAATTATAAAAGTTTAGGGTCTACATTGATACAATTATTAGTTTAGGATTTAAATTGATATAATTTCCAAAGTTTAGGATTTAAATTGATACAACTCTTAAATTTGGGGTTTAAATTGATATAATTTTTAGTTGGGTTTAAATTGATACAACTCTCAAAGTTTAGAGGTATAAATTGATATTTGTCATTCCATTTATAGCTTAAATTTATTTGGATATTTCGGATAATGAATTTAGTTTTTATACTTATTCTATTATAAATAAGTTCCCTAATTTATAGTGACGTTGTATTTTTGTATAATTATGTTTTGAATATACTGTATTTTTTTTTTTTTTTTTTTTTAAAAATATGGTTGGTTTGTCCATTTGCTGTTTTTTAAAATAAAAATTCAGTTGTCTATTTTTCAAAATTATGTTTTAATTTAGCTACGATTTGCTATTTTTGAGAAAAAAGAAACAGTTGTCTATTTTTTAAAATTATGTTTAGATTTAGCTTTAGGAATAATGGGCGAAAAATGGGTTTAAAAAAACTGAGAGTCTATCAAATAAAACACAATGATTGTGAAATTAATCAACTTGGAAAGGCCCTGTGTTGGCTTACATAATCTGGGCTTGGGCCTTTCTTCTTGGATTAACTAACTTTCGAAGCCCAACCTTTTTTTTTTCCTTCAAAAGAAAAATCATTCTAAATGGCCAAAATAATTATAGAGATGAAAAAAAATTAGGTTTGAAATTGCTTGATGATTGTTTTTTTTTTTTTTCCAAAAATGATTTGATATATATTGTGGAATTTCTAATATTTAGGTTTATTGAGGCGCTGAGTCACGTGCATGTATTTATGGTTTGTTTTATTTTCCTCTAAGACTAGCAAAAAAATAAAGTTTGGAAGTATTTGATGGCATACATAATGTGTTATCCCAAGGAACTTGCTTTATAATATATTTTTAATTAAATAGTGAATTTCATGAGATTATTTATATGAATCGAGATTTGGAGCATTTAAAGAAAAACAGGGAGATTTGATGAAAATAATAAGCCAATTAGGCATATTTCAAAGAGATGTTCAAGTTGAAATAGGAAGAAGTTGTGGTCAATAGACTCGAGAGGAAAGAGTTGAGACCAACGTCTCAATCCTAAAAATGTAGCAAACAAGCAATAAGACTCCTTTCTGTCAAAAAATATATGGACAGAGTAATATTAAAAAAGGAGGAAGGCTTCTTGACACGTCATCTCTAGTGTATTAATGTTTCTCTCGTGTTATCTATAAATACAGGTTTTTCTATCCAATTTTGGGGAGACATCTAACGCCTTATTTTGATTTCTATAGTTTCTAGAGATTTCAAGGACTTGATGACAAATTAATCGTTATCTTCTCTATTTTTTTTCTTTACTTTTCTCTTTTCTTTTTTGTTTTTGTTTGTAAACATTTTTCCATGAGTAGATTTTGAATTAGTTAGAGTTTTGAACCTAACTTAGATGACCAAACAGAACGCAAACAAGCAGTAGAATAAATCAAAAGTAGTAAAGAATGAACACTGGTTCGACCAATTTGGTCTTCATCTACTTTGACAACCAGCTTGAATCAATTTTATTATGAGCAAAAAAAAAAAAAAAAAAAAATTTACAATTACAGATAATCAACAATAATCACCGATATGTAATTTTAATATCTAGAGATTCGCACATAACGTCGCCTTTGAAACCGAAAATAACCCGCACACAGACCTACAGCGAACTCACGTGTCGAACCGGAACCCACCGGAACCAATGCTTGCTCAGATCGGCGAACTCACGCTGAACCGGAACCCATCAGAACTAACGCTGGCTCTGATCGGAGAACCCACGTTGAACCGAAACCGAGGCGGCCGCCCAGATTGAACCGAACTCCTACTCGATACCCACTGCGAAGAACGAGAACTTGCACGACTCTTTGTTGCTGATGTCAAAGCCAGACGGAAAAAAAAAGGTGAACGCCGACTCCTTCGGTGGTCTGTTTGTCGTGAACGACTGCTTCCCTCTCGCTTTTTTTTTTTTTTACGGCTGGCCCTCTTTTACTCAAAGAGTCTCACCAAAATTCCAACCCTAATGGAGAAGATATGTTTAATTACAAAAATGTCATTTTTTCATAATTACCAGAATGTCATTAGGCCTTTAATTTCACTAAAAATCCAATAAAACTCACTTAAATACCTTGTTATTTTCTACAAATCTCCCTCATAACAAGAATATTTAAGTGTCAAGCTGATTCTCCAATCTCCCTATCATCCAGATTTAATATTCAGCCCATCTAATAGGTATTTAAACCTATGGGCAGAAGAACCTTGGTTAACATATCTAACAAATTCTATATCCTTAGACTGTTCGTGATGAGAAGGATTCTTCACAAGATGAATAGCACTCTGGCTATCACAACGGACGATAAGAATGAACTCCTACGATAACAACTCACCAACTATCCTTTTCAACCACACTACCTTTTTCACAGCTTCACCCACTGAAATATACTCTGACTCAGTAGTAGACAAAGCAACAACTAACTGTAGAGCAATCTTCCAACTGACCACATTACTAAACAAACGAAAAATGTGACCTGATAGAGACATTCTTTTGTCAAGATCTACAGCGTAATCTGAATCTGTGAAGCCTTCGAACAGTGCTGATTTATCACAATCCCTGCTAAAACACAATGATACACTAGCACTACCTTTCAAATATTGAAGCACCCATTTAACTGCATTCCAATGCTCATTCCCAGGATTTGACATAAACCTACTTGTCATACTCAAAGCATATGCCCAAGTCAGGCCTAGTACAAATCATCAAATACATAATACTTCTAACAACATTACAATAGGGAATATTAGCCATCTCTAACCTTTCTTGTTCAGTAATAGGAGATTGAGACGAAGAAAGCCTAAAATGAGATGCTAAGGGTGTCGAAACTGCCTTACAACCAGACATATTATATTTCTCAAGCAGTTTATGCACATAACTCTCTTGCAAAATGGTTAACAAACCTTTCTCCCTCTCTCTTTTCACATCCATGCCTAGGATCCTTTTTAGTTCACCTAAATCTTTCATCTCAAATTCACTACTCAACTGTTTCTTGATATCACAAATTTCAGAATAATCTTAGATCATATCATTTACATATAGAAGTAGATAAATATATGTACCTTTCTGAGATAGTTTCCAGTACACAAAAGCATCATATGAGCTCCTCTGAAACCCCTGCTTCAGAATAAAGGTGTCAAACCTGATATACCACTGTCTCGACGATTGCTTCAGACCATAGATGGACTCTTGAAGATGACAGACCATGTCTTCCTTTCCTTTCACCTCATAGCCCTTAGGTTGAGCCATGTGGATCACTTCCTCCAATTCTCCATGAAGGAAAGCTGTGGTGACGTCCATCTATTCAACAAACATATCAAAGTGAATAGAAATAGATAAAATTAATCGAATGGATGAATGCCTCACCACCGGAGAGAAAATCTCATGAAAGTCAACTCCCTTCATTTGAGTGTAGCCCTTGGCTACCAATCTAGCCTTATACCTAGGTTTGCTGTCACCTCCTATACTTGGTTTGATTTTATAAATCCACTTTGACTAAATGAGTTCTTGATTAGGAGGCCTTGGAACCAATGACCATGTCTGATTCTTCTGCAATGAGAACAACTCTGCTTCCATAGAATCCTTCCATTGTTCCTTCGAGGCAAATACAATTGCCTCTTCAAAAGTAAGAGGCTCTGCTTCAATATTGTCAACTGCACAAGTAAGAACATAAGCAACTAAATCAACATAGTCATACCTCGTAGGAGTCTGCCTCACTCGCTGAGGCCTGTCACATGTAAGCTGATAGTTTTGTAGGTCACTGCTACTTGAGCTTTCTTCACCGAAAGCTCCCTCATCAATCAAAATCCTCTGCAATTGAGGCTGTCTACCATCAAAACTAGATAACTGATCATTGGATTCGCCTGAACTAACTGATGGTCGTGCTTTAGAATCAATTTTAACCTCTGTCTCAACCTGATCAACTGTCTGCTATTTCTGCTGCTCTTTGACATAAAATAGCATCTCTGTTTCATTAAAGGTCACATCTCCGTTGATAATACATTTATTTTTGCCTTCTTTCAAGCACCAAAGTTTATATCCTTTAACACCTTGAGGATAGCCAATAAACATACATTTCAGTGCCATCTTATTCAGCTTCCCTTCCTTAACATGAGCATAAGCTAAACATCCAAACACTTTGAGATGATCCAAACATGGAGCTTTTCCTATCCATATCTTCTGAGGAGTCTTTAGGCCTAAAGCGGAAGACAGATTCCTATTAATAAGATAACAGGCTGTTTGGGCAACTTCCCCCCAAAACTTCAAGGGTAATAAAGCATTTATCAAGAGACATCTTGTATGCTCCATAATTGTTCTGTTGAACCTCTCAACTAAACCATTATGTTGTGGAGTGTATGTAATAGTGAAATGTCTCGTAATTCCCTCAGATTTGCAAAATTTATCAAATTTTTTATTCACAAATTCTAAACTGTTGTCTGTCCTCAGATACTTTACCTTCCTGCCGGTTTGGTTCTCAACCTGCTTTTTCCATTCAAGAAATTTCCCAAAAGTTCATCCTTCTATTTCAGTGGATACATCCACACCTTCCTTGAAAAGTCATTAATGATCGACATAGTATCTCGAACCTCCTATAGAAGGTACCTTTGTAGGACCCCACAAATCTGAATGAACATAATCCAAAATTCCTTTGGTAGAATGCTTCCGTTTCCCAAACTTCACTCTGGTAGACTTTCCCATTATGCAAAGTTCACAAAATGGTAGTTCAATGTATTTAACTCCTCCAAGCAAACCTTGTTGTGAAAGAGCTTGAAGACCTCTTTCACTCACATGAGCTAGTCTGTTATGCCATAACATAGACTTATCTGTTTCTTTTTCAGATACAACAGCAGCACTACTTGAAACTATAGTACTCTCCAACACATAAAGGCCATTCCTCAAGGTCCTCTTCAGCTTAACCAAAGAACCCTTGATAACATTCAGAACTTCATTCTCAGATTTATGGGAATAACCTGCTCTATCTAATTCGCCCAGAGAAATTAGATTTCGTTTGAGTTCTAGAACATACCTTACATTTGTAAGAATTCTGATCATTTCATCATGTGTTGCAATTCGAACTATCCCAATTCCTTTTACATCACAAGCACCATTATCACTAAGCAAATCTGATCCCCCATCATTTTCCTGAAAGTCAATAAAAAAATCATGATTAGGAGTCATGTGAAACGTGCACCCTGAATCCATGATCTAAGTATTCTGAATGTCCCTACTGGACACCATCAAGACCTCTGCTGAATCATACCCATCAGTAACATTTACTGTACTAGAATCCCCTGCATGTTTGCTACTTGATGCTTCCTTGCTTTTATTCAAAGAGCATTTTTTCTTAAAGTGTCCTTCTTTATGACATAGGAAATACTTTTTGGTTTTCTCCTTTGATTTTGACTTGGATCTTGACTCTTTTCCTTTTTCGTTCTTTTTCTCACTTCTGCCTCTGGCCATGAGTAACTCTCCATCCTTGTGTTCCTTTTTAATCTCGAGGTTTCTCGTCTCAAGACATCCAACACTATATCCATGGGCAATGAATCCCATCCATATTTAATAGCTACCTTAACTTCTCGATACGATTTAGGCAAAGAATTCAGAAGAATAACTGCTTGATTTTCATCCGATATCTTCTCACCGATGTTTTGAGATCAAATATAAGCTTCTGGAATTCTTCTAGGTTCTCTTCTAAGTCTTTATTAGAGTCCATCTTATATCAAAAGAATTTCTCTTTTAGATATAATTTATTTGGCAAGGACTTAGTCAAATAAAGACTTTCTAATTTCTTCCATAACTCAACTATAGTAGTGGCCTCATCTACTAGCTTAAACACTCCATCTGACAGATACAGAATTATCGTCGAATAGGCCATCTCATCCATATCCCTTTTTTCAGCTTCTGTAATTGTTGGTGGAAGGTCATTTTCGTCTAAGATTTAGGCTACCTTTTGTTGTACTAGAATAACCCTATCTTTTTCCTCCGTAACCCAAAATCACCTTTCCCATCAAATTTAACAACTTCGAATTGTGTAGATATCGAAGCCATCTGTCAAATTAATCCCAACAAAAATTCTCCTGAACAAAAAATATGCCAGCATACTACCACACACCTTCCTTGGATTGAATGGAGCTCTGATACCACTTGTGAGAGTTTTGAACCTAACTTAGATGGCCAAACAGAATGCAAACAATCAGCAGAATAAATCAAAAGTAGTTAAGAATAAACATCAAGATATATAGTGGTTCGACCAATTTGGTTTACATCCACTTTGAGAACCAGCTTGAATCAATTTCATTATGAGCAAAAAAAAGAATTTACAATTACAGATAATAAAAAATAATCACCAATCTGTAATTTTAATATCCACTGATAGCGAGAGATCCGCACACAACGTCGCTTCTGAAACCGAGAACAACCCGTTGAACCACAACCTAAAATAAGTGCACTACCCGCCTTTGACCAACGAACCACCACATACAGACCCGCAGCGAACTCACGCGTCGGATCGAAACCCACCGAAACTGATGCTTGCTCAGATTGGCGAACCCATGCTTAACCGGAACCCACCAAAACTAACGCTTGCTCAGATCGGCAACCCACGCTGAACTGGAACCCACCGGAACTGAGGCGGCCGCTCAGATCAGACCAAACTCCTACCCGACACCCACTGCGAAGGACAAGAACCTGTGCGATTCCCTACTACTGATGTCAAAGCCAGACGAGGTGAACGATCGGCGAACCTGTGCTGCTGACGTTAAAGCCGGATGGAAAAAAAGGTGAACGCCGACTCCCTCAGTGGTCTGTTTGTCGTGAACGATTGCTTCCCTCTCGCTTTTTTTTTTTCAGACAGCTGGCCCTCTTTTTCTCAAAGAGTCTCACCAAAATTCCAGCCCTAATGGAGAATATATGTTTAATCACAAATATGCCATTTGCCCATAATTATCAGAATGTCACTTTAATTTCACCAAAAATCCAATAAAACCCACTTAAATACTTTGTTATTTTCTACAGTTAAACTTTTTGTTCTAGCTAGGGATTCATATAGCCATGAGACCTTGTTAATTAAATTTAATTTTATCTTGATTGAGTGTCTTCTTCTTCTTTTTTTTTTTTTTCCACTCAAGCATGTATGTGTTTTATGCCTATTGGCACATATATCTCGTCAAGTTGTCCCCTCCCTATCAAGGGTTTCTATTATCGAGGATTTTGTTTGAGCTAACTTGCAAAAGGACTTGTATCGTTGTGGTGTCGAGTTGGACAAACTCTAATGCTTAAGTTAGTACACAAAGTGTTTAAGCTAAGCACACAAAATATTGTTTACCCCTGACAAGGAGAGAGCAGTTTGACAAGATATGCATGCCAATATGTATGAAATGTGCATTTTTCACGTCCCGGCACACCTAGAGAGAGGTTGGAGATATACGAAAGTGTTGCATGTTCAATGGGTTATATGTATACGAAAATGGTGTACACATAACCATGTGTACAAAAGTGGTGCACATCTCAACATACATAGAGAAGGCTTGAGGTGTATAAAAGTGATGTAGGCCAAAGATTTCTGTGTATATGAAAGTGATGTACACAGAAGGAAAAAAATCTTTAAGTAACACTAGCATACAGTTTTTTGGTTCATACACACATGTGATTACATAGCTTGCTTCAATAGTAAAGTTACTTACTGAGTATTTTAATTTGTACTCATCATTTCATAAGATATTTGTTTTTAGGTAAAGGAAAGAAAGTATTGGGCATATGTTGAAGAGATTTGTGACTATGTCATGGGACTAGTTTCAATGCTTCCACTGAATTTTATGTTTTCAAGTCATTTAATGTTTAACCGAGAATAATTGAGTTTAGTATGTTTTAAATTTAAATGTTTCTTTTTAAATTTTTAGGGATCGCAAATTAAATATTTATTTTGACTTCTATTAAACGGTCTTGATTGTTTTATTTATTTAAAAACTTTTATTTTAAAATTTAAATAGTTAATTAGTTTTGGTTTTGAAATCGCATGCATGTAGTAATGACCCTTGTTAAGGATCTCAAAAAATAGAATTGATAGAATTAATAGAGTCTATGTTCTATTGTCCACTTGGTGGCATGTGCAATTAATGCTAGAGTGTCAACATAGTTGTAGTTATTGAGGTTGCAAGATTCTGACTAATTAGCTCAGCTTGGTTATTACTCCTTTGATGAAATAAAATGAGCTAAGATGGTCCAACCCATGGATCATGAGGTTGTAGTTTCCCATTTTGAGACTTGCAGACTCCTAAGAATTCGCCTCGGACCTGTTCGTAGATTTGTGGTCATCTTTCCTTAGATAACCCCCAATATATAATCTGTTAATCACAAATTTTATTATTGGTTAATGTGGTCATAATTTATGCCTTGAAAGAGGGAATTTAGACTATAACTTAATTTTTTCCATGATTATATGTTATTATTTTGTTTTGATTTATTTCTCCAAATAAATTTGGTTGATTGTATTTATAGCACTTAACTAATTTAGAACACAAAAATCTCTTAGGACAATACTGATCTTGTTATATTAAAACTTGATACTATACACTTATAAATTTATAATTTTGCATGGTTCAAAATCTTTTTACCATTATAGCTAAACTTAGCCCAAGGAAAGCAACTCAGGACAATGCATTGTAAATTATCGTAAATATGTACCTACACTTTGATTAACGACCTTTGTTCGGCCATCTGTTTGTGTATATGATATGCCAAACTTCTCTTTAGTTGTGTCCTATCTTTACCACTTGAACAAATTAACCATTTCAATCATAAGTCTTCACATGAATAGTTTTCTGTAAATTAAGCTTTTATAAAGTAGTCATTCATTAAGTTCTTGTTAGTTCATTATTTTTCATAAATGTTTCATCATGCATGTAGCATTTAAGTTTCTAACGAGTTTATTGGATGAGTTGATAATTGTCATCAATTTCTGTAGATTACATATCATTTTGTATGTAACATACAACCTTCTATTTTTTGAAAATTGCATTTTAGTTTTTGTAAGTTATTTGCAATAGACTACCTTAACTATAATGGGATATGATTGCTAATTCCTCCTAAATTGGGTAGGATAACTTGAGGCCAAGTGTGTCAAATTAACTATATTATTTGTTGCTAGTATATCAAACTAAAATTATTCAACATGAATATTTTATTCCTTATAGAAAATACTTTGCTTTTCTTATATATAGAGTAATTTGAACAAAAATGTTTAGAAACTTTTCTATCTTCTTTGCCAATATTTTATTCCTTCATGTAGAATTTGTCAGTCCCATAATATTATTCAACATGGGCCTTAGATTTAGGTCTATTATATCATTGTACTTTATATCTTTGAGATAGTTATAAATACACCAATATTTCAGTCCAAACTAATAGCATATATACTATAATGCACAAGAATTTATAAATATAGTAAAATTTAGATGAAACTCTCAAAATCTATCAATGATAGACCATATTGCTACTAGAATTATATGATTGATAGAGTCTATCACGAATAGATTTTTTACTATATTTGCAATTCTTAAAAAATATTGCTATACATTACATACTCAATTATTATATTTGTAATTACATTACATTATATTTTATTCTATTAATTCTCTATTTATTTTGAGTAATGTAACTTATTGAAGACATTTAAACTAATATTATTTAAAAAGTTAAATTACAAATTTAGTTTCGTATTATGGTTTATAATTAAAATATAATCTCTATGGTTTAATAAAACCCTTATAAATAATCCCTATGATAGAGAATATTTATGAGGATTTTAATGATTATTTGTAGGATTTTATCCATAGAGATTAAATTCTAACCTAAACTCTAAAAACTAAAATTATAATTTTTTTTTTCAAACTAAAGCGACCAAATCCGTAATTTAAACCTAACTAAAATTAATAGATGAAAACAACAAACCAACCCCATCATGATTACTGATTAGATAGTAAAATCAAACTCTTCCTGTTTTTTTTTTTTTTTTTTTTTCTAAAAAAAAACCCCACTCATATGTTACATGTTTCATTCAATTTTATTCATAATAGAGAGAAGAAGAAGAAAAAAAGGGAAACTTGAATTGGAGAAGGATTATTATTGAGTTTATGATTATTATAATTAAGCATAAACTTTATCAATCAACTTTGCAGCAAATGAAGAACTTCCAAATGCCCTTATTACATGAATACTTTCCAAGAGTATTGCAATTACTTGACATTATTGCTGATCTTGGTTTTAAGTTCAACCACTTCTTTGCCTTCTCAAAACTACTTCCTTTGATCTCCTCCTCAATATTCTCATTGCTAAACTTGTAGCTTCTCAAATACCTTTGCCTTGAATAGTTAATAATATCATTACTCCAATTTGTTTCAAACCCAAAAATTGAAGAATATGCCATCTCATCTGTCTTGTTCTTGTTTAAGCTTAGCTTTCTCAAAAACTTTGCATCTGCTTCTGCCCATTTTTGTTGCTTTGAAAGCTTTCCACTTTTGAAGCCATTTGAATCCATTATCATATCACCTTTTAAAATCTTTGAGGATCAAATCTGAGAAACAGGAGATAAGAAAAAAATTATCAGTAGGTTGATGACATTATTTCATGCATTTGAATATTGAAGGTAATTAATTAACAACCTTAAAAGAAGATTAACATAAAATGATCAATAATAATAACAAGCAGATTTTTATTTGTTTACCTTTTCTTTATATATCTTTTGAAGTTCTTGAGACTTGTTGATTGTGCTGTGAAAACTTTAGAACTTTAATTGCTTTATTATAATTTCTTTTTACCTTTTTACTTTGGCTATATGAAAAGAGTTCTTCTACTTGTGTGTATAAATTGTGAAACCTCCTTTATATAACCCAAAAGAAGACTAAATTCTTTTCCTACTCGAAGATGGATTTATTTCTAATTTTTTCGTTTTTTTTTTTAAGTTTCCTTCTCCTTCTCCAACTTATATTGCTAAAAGATTATATTCGTTATCTTTTTTTGAATTTTTGAATTTTACCAAAGAATAATAATGATTATGTTTGATTATAAACTATGATAATAGATATTAAGAAGAATATAATATTTATTGGGATAAATATAATTATTGTCTCTAATTTTGTAAGTAATTCCCACTTAATGCATTAAAAATTTTCACTCATAAAGATTTTTAAAAAAATTATCAAATTCTAAGTTTTTCCTTAACATTTTTATTTTGTTAACATGCTCACGATATTGGGAGACGACTTAAAGTATGACTATTAGATTGTATGTTGTCTCATAATGAAAGATTTTGAATTGCTAGAAAAGTTTATATTCAAAGACTAACATGTGAGTTTTTAAATTATGGTTGTGGTGGAAGTAGAAACTTTCCCCACATGTGTGCAAGGTTGTTGTTTGTTTAAAATATATTTTTACTACTTTTCTCTTTAATTAATTTATTACTACGTGCGATGCTATAACATATTTTTATAAAAGTTAATGTGATTGTATTAAATATTATTCATTATGTTGTTATTTTTTGAATTTTTTTGAATATTTTTAACCACAATTTAGTAGATAAAAATCTTAAATCTAAAACGTAATTTAAAATGTTATTTCTACCCAAATTAAAATATGGTAAAAATTTTAAATAAACTCATTAATTTTAGTTTTAATAAAATAAAATTTGGTACAAAATTCACAAATTATCTATTCAATTTTAGAGCCTTGTTTGCATCTCGAAATTATAACTCATTTTAAATTTTTTAATAATTTATTTTATTAACGGCAATCTATGTCCAGTTTGGAGATCACATAGGTTGTGATTTTCAAATCCTAAATCTCAAATCTAACACAAATTTTGATAACTAAGATAGTAATTCAATTATTTATAATTTAATAAATAAATAATACCTACATATATATAAGAGAAATTCTTAATTAAGATACTTACTTCCACTAGTAAAAAAATAAAGAGCTAAAAGAACTAAAGACATCTTAACTAAAGAAAGTAAAAAATTGAAAAAGTATCTACCTAAAGTTGAAAAATTGTAGACGATGTCTAAGAATAAGAAAAACAACACAATATTATGGGAATATTGGTGAATATATATATATACACACACGCAAAAAAAAAAAAAAAAAAAAAAAAAAAAAAAAAAAAAAAAAAAAAAAAGGAGAAAATGTTAACCAAATTAAAGCCAAAATCAAAACGTATTTAAGAAGAAAATAAAGATTTTTTTAATGACAAAAATATTGACAAAAATAGAATTGTGAAATCGTGGACGGGGTCCACGAGTTTTGAGTCAGCACATAAATCGTGTACCCATTGTGGACGGGGTACACGATTTCCTAGCCACAAATTAAGGCTAAATCTATTTTTTTTTTCATTTTTAGCGTTTTTGCAATTTTGGAGAATCTTTTACTGTAAAATTCAAATTTTCAAAGACTTATGGTAAAATAAAAACTAAATCAAATTTCTAGCCACGAATTAAAGTTAAATCTATTTTTTTCACATTATTCTGTCTTTCTTCTTTTATTTTTTTTGAGAATTTTTTGTATTTTCGAAAAATCTTTTACTGTGATATTCAATTTTTTAAAGGCTTACAGTAAAATAAAAACTGAATCAAATTTATAACTAAAGCTAAATCTATTTTTTTTCACATTTTTCTTCGACTTTTATTTTCTTCTTTTATTTTTTTTAGTAGTTTTTTGTATTTTCAAATAATCTTTTATTGTGAAATTCAAATTTTTGAAGGCTTATAAAATAAAAATTGAATCAAATTTCTAACCACGAATTAAGACTAAATCTATTTTTTTTTCACATTTTCCCCAACTTGTGTCTTCTTCTTTTATTTTTAGTGTTTTTTTTCATTTCCGAAGAATCTTTTAATGTGAAATTCAAATTTTTAAAGGTCTACGGTGAAATAAAAATCGAATCAAATTTTGAACCATGAATTACTTAAATTGAAAAGTAATAAAAAATAATAAAAATATAGAACTCGTGGATCCTGTCCATGAGTTTGGCATGGTCATATCCTGACATGGAGGTTTAACAAAAATCGTGTATTGAGTACACGATTTTGGTACTCTATTTTTGTCAATACTTTTTCCTTCCACCTTACTTTTGTAATTTTTTTCCTATGTACCTTACTTGGTCATTACTTTTAAAAAATACATTATTTTGAACTTATCCCGATAATAAAGAAAAAATACCTAATGAAAATTGAAGGCTTTATTCTTGAACAAATTTAGATCTGAAATCTTAATTTGATTTGATTTTTTTTTTTTTGAATTTAGATAACCTGATTTTTTTTCCATTTAAATTTAGAAAAAAAAACGTGAAAACCCAAATTTGATAAATTTTTTACAAAAAATTCAAATAAAACCAAAATATTATTATTATTCTATTTTTAGATAACATGATTTTTCCTTTAAATTTAGAAAAAACAAAATTTGATAGATTTTTTATAAAAAAAATCAAATAAACCCAAATTTTAAGCCAAATGCACATGTGAATGAAGGTTTAATTTGTGAAATCTTAAGTTGGTTTGATTTTTTTTTTAATTTAGGTAACATGATTTTTTTTTTCTTTTAAATTTAGAAAAAAAACGTAAGAAAAACTATATTTGATAGATTTTTAATAGGAAAATTCCAATAAATAAAGAAATCAACTAAAACCAAATTTGAAACTAAATCCACGTGAATGAAGGTTTAATTTAACCATTTATAGAATAAATTGAGATTTCAAATCTTAATTTGATTTTTTTTTACTTTTAATTTTAAGATAACATGATTTTTTCTGATAAATTCAGAAAAATGTGAAAACTAAAATTGTGAATGATAAAGTAAATTATTTAAATTGAGATTTTTTTAATTGATTCAATTGTCAAATTACCTAAGATAATCCCATAACCATCATCTAAGAGGGTACGAATGTTTCTCCCATAGCCCCTTTTAGATAATATAGAAGGTTTTTTTTTTTTTTTTTTTCTTTAAAGTAACTATTTTATTAACGTTGGAAACATTTTATTACCATTCTTTCTTTCCTTAGTGTATACACTGCTATATGGTTTGGAGAAATATAGAATACAAAAAACTTATTCTTCTCCTTTTCTTCTCATTGATTTTCTATCGCTTTCTCTAAGCAAGTTTTCTTCTAATTCAAATCCTTTTTCAACGAGTATACATCAGAGATAGGGTGTTTTGTTAACCTTCAGGAGCAACCGCGACTTATATTATTTAGCACCAAGGTTGCACTATAATCTGCTTTCAAGACAATAGTTCTTCTATAATACAAAAACGACAATCTACATTTGGTTTTTACAATTTGAAAGCAAAAACAAAATATTTTCTCCCTATTCATATGTCGATCAATAGTAGAAAGGTGCTTCCAAATCTATCAAAATTGGAATAATTGAATAGAACCAATTGCTAGTGCTAGTCTCATAAGTTCTTAATTTTCTTAGAGCTACTAGAGATTTGATTATGTTCTAACCTCCAATTTTTTCGTCAAAGGTAAAAGTACTATGGAGATTGATCCAGAAAAAATCAAAGTTGCAGATTCAATTGAATCTGGTTTGTCCAAATTTGTTTCTATCACAGATCCTCAAGATACTTTTGATTAGATCTTGACACTGGAGTCTCGAGACACTTTTGCTTCAATCAAAATTTTTTTCATGACTGTCAGGATACTGTTGACGATGAGTGTATGTTCATGGGATTCGAATAATTCCACCTCATTTAAAATTTATCAATTCAATATGTCTCGTTATTAGTCAACCTATGAAATCAGTGAAATAATGTTTATAAGCTTAATTTTCTAAAAAAAAAAAAACCACCATCAAGATCTAAATAAAGGAAATTAAATTTAATTTTTTTCACTATATATGCAAACCTAAAAAACAATGTAAATTTGCAATTAACTTAATTTTTTTGGATACCCATTACAACTTTTACTTACTATAATTATTATTTGATAACAATTTTAGTTTTTGGACAATTGATAACAAATTTCAAGTAGGAAAAGGTTTAGTCAAGAAGAAGCTAACTTTAAAATAATTAATCGAGAAAAGGGACCAATCTTTTAACAAAATGAAGGCAATAGGAGAACAAGAAAAAGAAGGCCACAGGAAAGATAATTTATGGAAGAAAAAACCCTAGCTTTTGTATATATTTATGAGAATCAGAGGCACAATATATATAAAGGTTGGGAGAAAAAATTCTTGTCCTAAACACACACAAGATAATTCCTCATGTAACAGAAAAAATAAAGAATAATTTCTTTTGTTAATATTAGGCCCTTATAACATGGGTTTACATTGAAGAAAAATAAACATAAAAAAGGCCAAATTAGTGTGCTTCCTTAACGCCTATTGAAAACCGATGGGAGGTGCAGCGGCAATAGTTAGCTTGCTTTTTAGTATGGAAAAGTTAGCAGCAGACAACGATTTGGTAAAAGCATCAGCTATTTGTTCAGATGCAGGAAGGTAAAGAATCTGAATCTTCTACTTAATATATATCAAGTTAAAATGTTTTATCTTAGAGTATAAGATTTCACAAGTAAATGTACTGCATTGAGATTATCACACCACAAAATAGGAGACTGAGATAAATCAATACAAATTCTGTTAAAAGGGAACAAATCTATACCATTTTAGTAGCCACAAGGGGAAGACACCAGTATTCGACCTCCATGCTGGAACGAGATATAATTGACTGCTTCTTGGAATCCCAAGTAACTAGATTCAGAGCAAAGAAAATACAAAACCTAGAAGTTGATTTCCAATCATCAAGATCTGATGCCCAAACAACATCAACAAAACCATAGAGCTTTAAATCAATAGTACCTTTAAGCAATAAGCCATGAGATAAAGTGCCCTTCAAATAATGCAAGATACGTTTAACCAATTGCCAGTGGAGAATAGTTGGTGAATGCATGAATTGACATGCTTTGTTAACACTATAAGAGATTTCTAGATGTGTAAGAGTAATATATTGCAAAGTAGCAACGACACTTTGATACATATGAGGATCATCAAATTTCTCACTTTGATGACCAAATGGTATAGGACCGCTTACCATAGGAGTGGCGATCAACTCAACAAACTAGGTACGATCTAATAGATAAAAAATGTACTTAGATTGAGAAAGAAATAGTACCTTCGGATGTAGGATAAGAGACCTCAATCCTAAGAAAATAGTTAAGCTGACCAAAGTCTTTCAAGGCAAAAGTGTAATGTAGAAATTGAACTAAACCATCCAATTCATGAGAGAAACTGCTCATAACAATAATATCATCATCCTAGGAAGTTCGAAACCCAAGACGATGTAAGCATGAGCATAAATCAACTTATACCAAGCATGGAAGGCTTATTTCAAGCCATAAAGAGCTTTCTTTAGATGAAAAAGCAAGGATTGAGAACCAGAGACTCTAAAACCCTGAGGTTGTTCTATGAAAACAGACTCTTACAGATGACCATGAAGAAAAATGTTATTAACATCAAGTTGATGAATAGTCCATCCTTTCATAAAAGTAAGGGTTAAGAGAATCAAAATAGTGACGGGCTTAACAACAAAACTAAATGTCCTAGTATAATCAATATAAGGAGTTTGATGAAATTCCTTGGCTACTAACCTAGCCTTATCCGAATTTCATTTAATTTGAAATACCCATTTATAACCAACAATCCTTTTATCAACAGGCTTAGGAACTACATCCAAGTCCTATTTTTCAACAAAGAATTATACTCATCTTTCATGGCTTTCTTCTAGTGAGGGTGTTTAAGAGCTTCCTTAACATAACAAGGTTCATGTTGAGTATAATCAATAAGGTAAACTTTAGGTTTGAAAATACCACATTTACTTCTAGTAATCACAGGATGTGTGGATACTATTGAAAATAAGGGAAGAACAGACGAAGACAAGGTTTACATAGAAAACCCTAGGCCAGAGAGAAAAAATCACGATAGATAAATTCTTATGAATTTGTTGCATCTACAAAGCATCACAGACTCAGAAATAAATAGACTTAGAAAAACCTTAAAATAACAGAGAGAAGTAAAAAGACTAAAACGCTCTTAGGACAAATACATCATATTTCAACACTCCCCCTCAAGTTGGGGCATAGATATCTATAAGACCTAACTTGCTAACACAAGTATCGAAGCTTTTCCTTGGAAATCCTTTAGTGAGGACATCAACCACCTATTGGCTTGAAGGAATATAAGGAATACAAATACTGCCGCTGTCTAGGTTTTCTTTAATAAAATGTTTGTCAATCTCCACATGTTTTATTCTGTCATGTTGTACTGAATTGTTGGCAATACTGATAGCTGCCTTATTATCACAATAAAGTTTCATAGGCTCATGAATTTCCTGGTGAAGATCAGACAAAACTTTCTTTAACCATATCTCTTCGCATGTTCCCAAACTCATAGCCTTGTATGCTGCCTCAACACTACTTCTAGCAACCACTCATTATTTCTTACTTCGCCAAGTAACAAGATTACCCCACAGAAAGAGACAGTATCCAAAGGTTGATTTTCGATCTGTAACAGATCTTGCTCAATCTGAGTCAATATAAGCCTCGATGGATCTTTTGTCATGTTTCTTAAACATTAAGCCTTTTCCCGGAGCAAATTTCAGATACCTCAAAATTTGAGTAACGACCTCCATATACTTCACATAAGGAGTTTGCATAAACTTACTGACCATAATGGCAGTATAAGATATATCTGGTCTGGTATGAGATAAGTAAATAAATTTTCCTACAAGACGCTGATACCTTTCTTTATTAACAGGAACTCCTTCAAAAAAATCCCCTAGCTTGGTATTGACTTCAACAGGAGTATCAATGGGTTTACATCCAATCATTCTTATTTCCCTTAATAAATCCAGAGTATATTTCCTTTGAGAAATAGATATTCCTTCTTTCGATCTCGTTACTTCCATTCCGAGGAAATATCCCAGACCGCCAAGATATTTGATTTAAAACTCATCTGCCATTCTCCATTTTAATTTGACAATCTCTGCTGCATCGTCACCTGAAAGAACAATGTCATCAACGTACACAATCAAAACGACCATCTTCCTTGATGTTGATATCTTTGTGAACAAGGTATGATTAGAATGCTCCTAAATAAAACCTTGAGACTTAACAAAGGTGGTGAATCTTTCGAACCACGCTCTCGGAGACTGTCTTAAGCCATATAAAGATTTTTTGAGTTTACAAACCCAACTAACAAAATGTGCTTCAAATCCAGAAGAAGGGCTTATATATATACCTCTTCTGCTAGCTCACCATTCAGGAATGTATTCTTTTCATCAAGTAGATGGAGAGGCTAGTCTTTGTTATCAGCAACTAAGAGAAGAACCCGAATTGTGTTCAGCTTTGCCACTGGAGAAAAAGTTTCTAAGTAATCAGTCTCATATGTCTAAGTAAATCTTTTAGTAACTAGTCTGGCCTTGTACCTATCAAGGATCCTATCAGACTTATATTAACCATGAGCACCCATTTGCACCCAACCGTTTTATGGCCTTTAGGGAGTGCAACCAGATCCTATGTTCCATTTGTTTCGAGAGCTTTCATCTCTTCCATAACAGCAATCCTCCACTCAAGAATCTCCATGGCCATATGCACTTTGGTGGGTATTCTCACAGTATCCAGGTTGGTAGTGAAAGCTTTAAACCAGACGACAAGTTACTGTAAGACAGAAAATTATGCATAGAGTACCTGGTACATGACCTAGTCCCTTTCTATATTTCAATTGGTATATCAAGCATAGCATTATGATTTCCTAGTTTATCTGACTTCTCATTAGTACAAGAACGGGGACTACACTTGCCCATTTGTGGCAAGTCCTCAATCTCCTGAGTATCTCTTGATGGCTCATTACTACCTGCAGTTTCGACCTTGTCTGGGACAATCTCATTAGTCCCACCATTCTCACCCACATCACCACCAATGCAATCATTCTCACCCACATCACCTCCAACGCAATCATTTGCACGCTCAGAACCATCATCATAAACAGAAGTATCTTGAACTTGAGCTGGTACCAGTTTTGATTCTTGGATAGTTTTCGGTGGAGAAACATAAGACACTATTTTCTTTCTAAGATTCTTCCTTTAGTATGTTATCCATGGTACTTGTTTAGTAGGAAGGATAGGGTCATTTGTATCGAGGATAGGCGCAAGAATAAAGTCCATATGAATAGAATATGTAGATGAGTTAGTCTCTTTGCTAGTGTTCTCCCCTTGAAGAGGACTAACAAGAAAAAAAGAGTTTATCCTCAAGAAACGTAACATCCATAGTGACAAAGTACTTACTTGAGGATGGATAAAAGCATTTATAACCCCGCTAATGACATAGATACCCAACAAAGACGCACTTCTGAGCACGAGGAGCAAATTTAATTTGATGAGGACTGTGGCTATGAACAAAGGTAGTACACCCAAACACCCGAAGGGGGACATCTGGAATGAGATGCTTGGGTAAGAGAGACTCTTTAAAACACTCAAGGGGTGTGTGGAATTTAAGAACACAGGAGGGCATCTGATTAATAAGGTGTGCAGCAGTTAAAATAGCACCCCTCCATAAATATGAGGGAAGAGACACAGGAAGCATGAGGGAATGGGCAAGTTCAATAAGGTGGAGACTTTTCATTCAGCCACTCCATTTTGTTGTGGGGTATAAGTACACGAATTTTGATGAACAATGCCTTTTGAAGTTAAAAGCTTGCGCAGGGTGTTATTAACAAACTCCCGCCCATTGTCACTTCAAAGAATTGCAATCTTCGTATTAAACTGTGTTTTTTATCGTAGTATAGAACTGTTGGAAAACAGACGTTACTTTTGACTTATCAGTAAGAAGAAAAACACATGTAAGATGGGTGTGATCATCGATGAAATTCACAAACTAGCACTTACCAGATAAGGTTGTGATGCTTGTGTTGGGGTTAATGCCCTAAAGTCTCTGTCTTGTATTTTGTAAACAGTTTGTACGAATGCTTGTGATGTATAATGTATGATATTTTACTTCACTTATTGATTTTTCTCGGTGAATGTTTTATTTGCTTCACCACAAACCAATAAACCTAAAATCCCTGGTTATCTGTCTGTAACTTAAGCATGTATGTGGTGACATACAAGTGGATCATGTCGTAAGGGATAACCAAAATGGTCTGTAGTATATGAATATAGGAGGGAAACCTTATCTTGGTAATACTATAGATGCGGGCTGCTTTATGGAATGGTCACAATGACTTGTCACAGATGGTTTGATCCTAATCATTCGTGTAGGGGACATGTGAGCGGGGGCGCTCTATACAAAAAGTTTGTATAAGACCTGACCACGAAGTGTTAACGTCTCGTTATATAACACCGTTCATGATAGAGACTTCACTTTACTAGGATGACCATAAGAAACATGACCTCAATCCGAGTGAGTTGAGAACTCCTGCCATTGAGGGCGGTCATTTGATTTTCATGGGTACGAGTGGTCAATTCGTCGACTCAAACCTACCACCTTGGGGATTCATCTAATTTGGGAGTTGGGAACTCAGCTACAGTAGATGAAATTTATTCTTTCCTCGAAGCAGAGGTAAGTAGATAAATAGTTCTCTTAAGGGCTGATTCCAAGGGTTGAACAATGTGGTGCCACACACATTCTCTTGGCCCAAAAGGTGTTCATACATAGTTGGACTATGTTGTATTGTTCATTAGAGAAACTAGTGGTACTTAAGGAGTGAGATGTAACTACATGGGCAAAATGGTAAATTGGACAAGCTGTACTTATGAGCATCTGTGAAGGGTCATCGTACTTATGATTGGTTATATTCGATGGACACAGAAATATATCTGTGGTACTCATGACTGGTTAATTATATATGATATGATTGATTAAATGAATGAGATACATTATTTTGGAGGAAATTGGATATAAATATGATTTATATCAAGTAGAGGAGAAAACACTATAGTAGATATATGATATCAAACTATAGATTAAGAATATAATATGATTATATTCATTATTTAATTAATTAGGCGGTTATGAGATAATTGGCCGTGTATTTCTCTAGAATCGTGCAAAAGTAGGAAGTTCGAATTCAGTTCTTGTAACTGAAGAATAAAATGAAAATTGTTTTCATTTTGAGATTAAAGATACACGACACACAAGAAAAATCACTCACAGTGTGAATTTAAACGATCACTTAGCGTTGAGAGCCTGATAATGCCCGTCTTCCTAAACGATCGCATACCCGTGCACTAAACAATCGTCCGCGATTTCTAAACGATCGCATAGCACGCCGAGCAGACCTAAACAATCGCTTACCATTTGATAGACAATCGCTTAGTTACACTTACATGATTGTGTACCTTTTCCTAAATGACAAGCACTCGACTATACGATAGTCTTGTACTATCTCCCATTTGCTTGTTCGTTCAACACGATTGCTTTTCCTCCTCCCCTCTACCAATTCCATCAAAGTACACCCTTTGGATTCTCACTCCGAGAATACCGAGGGCTTCGAGTGGTGATGTCGTCCCGATTGCTGTTGGTTCATTTGCTGTTGATCGTGTAAACGACCGTGGTGCTGATAGGTGACTGTTTGCTGGACGATAAGAAGCGTAGAGGAGTTCGCTTTCGCTGGACTGAGTTTGATTGAAGAAAGTCCTCAACTGGTATGTTTCTCTCAGTATTTTGTATTTTATTTGTTAAAGCATGCCAGTTATTAGTGTTACAAAGCATATCTGTTTGTTAGAATGTATGTATGGTAATTCTGTCACAATGAAATTGGAAAGATCTGCTTCCACTCATCAGCACTCTTGCTTAAGAGTTCCTTCAGTTCGAAGGACCCCAAACATCACTATGAACCAGATGGAAAGGTTGAGAAGGTTTGTAAGGCTGAGAAGGGAAGGAAACCCTAGGCAATTTTGCACATATACATACATCACAAGATAACAAAGAAATATCCACATTATGAAAAAATGAATAAACAAATATTTCATATATTAAAAGTTTGGATGACCAAGGCAAAAATTCCACAACAAATAATCTTTTTCAGAAATTGTAAATGAAGACAATAAACTAGTCTTAGACAAACTTCTAAAGGTAGCATCATTAGAAAGGAATAAAGACCCCTATCATGCCAGGCAGTGCCAATTGTCATCCCCAAGCTCAAGTCCTGAAAGGAAACAACATCAGGTGAGAAAATACTTCTGCAGTTTAAATCCTTAGTTATTTTACTTATAGACAGCAAATTGTAAGAGAATTTTGGCATGTGTAACACATTATGTAAGATCAAACCATGGAAGGGAGACAATGACCTTTTCCTGCAACAGGAGCAAATGACCTATTTACAATCTGAATCCTCTCATTTCCAGCACTTGGGGAATATGAGAGAAATCGATCAGATGAACAAGTTAAGTGACCGGTTGCTCCTGAATCGAGTATCTATGATTCTTGTCCCTCAATAAGAAGACTAAAAGATTTAGGGGTACTTGATTGGACAATCGCACTGACCCCAACAATACCTGGGTCACTTAGGTTGGTCACCTGAGATTGTGCAGCAACATTAATAGACTCACTCATGAGTGCTCTACTAGATTTTGACTTGTCATTCGAAAGACGACGTTTGCCATTCGAGGGTCGACCATGTAGTTTCTAGCACTTCATGTGTCATGATTTCTTGCAATGTTCACATATTGGAGGAGATTTCCCATTCTACTTGTCATTACCAGATCCAGATGATTTCACCCCAAATGCAGCGGAGTCAACAGTTGTAACAACAAAATTGTTCATGGCACTCAACCTATCTTTCTCTAACTTGACCTCAGAAAAAACCTCCATAAGAGATGGTATCGACCTTTGTCCTAGAATTCTACTACGAATAGTATCAAAATTTGAGTTCAACCCAGCAAGGAAGTCATAAACTCGATCAATTTCTCAATCTTCGAATACTGAACTCCACCACATGATCAATTCCAGACAATCTCTCGACACAAGTCCATCTCTTGCCACAGTAAAGACAGTTTATTGAAGTATGACGTCACATCCATGGTTCCTTGTTTGCATTCATAGACCTGTTTATGCAATGTAAATAGGCGTGATGCATTTTTCCTTTTAGAATACAGTTTCTGTATTACGTCCTAAATGTCTCGAGCAGAAGCAGAATAGAGCAAGGATTTTCTGATTTGGGGTTTTATGCTGTTAATCAACATTGAGCAGAGTAAGAAGTCCTCTCCCTTTCAGACACACTCTTAAATGTCCCCAGAGTTGGGTCTCGATATCTTACTAGCTAAATACCTGAACTTATGTCACCCCTCGGGAGCCATTTTAACGAATTTTGACCAGGAGAAATAATTCTGACCATTCAGTTTCTCTCTTGTGATTACCCTTACCGAATTTCCCATAGATCCAGATAACATATTTGTAGTAGGTAAATCAGGGAAAGTAGTTACCTGATTGTTTGTATACAAATGTAGACTGGAGAAAAATCTAAGTGGGAATCTGTTTGGAGATTTGTGGTCATAAAAATAGCCTCGAGTGCTGTAATTTGTTGCTGAAGACTAGCTAATTGTTGTTAAACTCAAACCGAGGATAGACTCATCGGTTTTAAGCCACCATAACCAATCGATCCATGCTAATGGGGAATGTAAGGGGTTGTTGTAGAATGTTTCTTCCCACATGAAATCAAGGACGAAGCTTCCCTCATATGATTGACAACTCGAAACTTTGGCTGGATTGAAGGCTGATGTGACAGTTGGAGGGCTAATGCTTCGAGATCTGGACAGAAGCAGCGCTTTGACTGGAAGAACACTAGAGGATGGACCCCTTTGGAAGTGACGCTCAAACAGCTCAGTGTTTGAGCTGGAACTCGATGCGATCGACTAAAGGATTGATACGAAACTGGTCCCAATCATCTTCACGGCTAGAACGAATCCTGGTTGTAGGATTAGCGTGTCTGGGTTAGTCTCAATCGACTGAGCGATTGCTTGAACATGCGACTGAGCGGTTGGTGGAATCTCGATCGATGGCGTGACTAGGGGGCTCTCCAATCAACGACTGGATCTTGTGCGACGTGGCTGGGTTGGTCCCAATCAGCTGTTGTGACTACACTGAGTGGAGGATGGATCGAAGATATTGATCGACAACAGTTTGAATTATAGTGGTATTTGTCACTTCTGCTATAGTTCCATCACTTGCTAGGGTTGATGATGGAATTTCTTCTATCACAGCTAGGTTTTCATCACCTTGCTCTGACACCATATTGAAAAATAAGGAAAGAATGAAGACAAGGTTTACATGAAAAACCCTAGGCCAGGGAGAAAAAATCACAATAGATAAATTCCTATTAATTTGTTACATCTACAAAGCACCACAGACTTAAAAATAAATAGACTCAGAAAAACATTAAAATAGAAGAGAGAAGTAAAAAGACCAAAATGCCCTTAGGGCAAATACATCATATTTCAACAAATACCACCAGTGTAGTAGCAGTAGGAGGGACAAAAGCCATACGAGCAACATTCTCATTATGCTCAACATGGAAAGGAGAAGATGGATCATTTGTAAAGAGTATATGGGATACCTTCATTGTTAGAAAGAGAAAAATCAACAGCAACACCCTCTAAGTTGTCACGAGAACCTGTGTCTAAAGGATATGCATCAGTAGGACTTGGATTTGAAGGAACTCTTATTAAAGAGAATCCATGAGCGGAAGCAAGATCTTTCCAAGCCCATTGTGACAAAATTAAAGTCATTCACAAACATATAAACTAGTTATGCATCTTACAACAACTTACGACATGCATTCAAAATTAAATACAAAAGGAATGAAAGACATACCTTTGAAGAACTCTTCTGCTACGGATCTCTCGCTCTCGTGAAGAACTTGGATAGAAATCTCTCGCTCTCGCCCAAATCGCCTACCCAATCGTCTAGTGGTTATGAACAATCTTCTCCACAACCAAGCAACCTCTCGGACACCACCACTCAGCAACCTTGGTATTCTTGGAGTGAGAATCCAGGAGGTGTGAGCTCTATTGGATTTGGTAGAGGGATGAAAGAAGGCAATGATCGAAGAAAGTGGGAGAAGGAACTGTCTATCGCATAGATTTTGTGTGCTTGATAGTTTAGTAAATCTCGCTAGATACACGATCATTTAGAAAAATAGGCTTGATCGTTTAGTGAATCTCGCTTGTCAAGCAATCGTTTAGTAAAATGCTTTACACGATCGTTTAGTCAAAGGAGTTAGTACACGATCGTTTAGGCTCTCGCTTAGAAGGCTATTATATAGTCTCTAGTCAGTTAAATGATTAGTAACGCTCTTAATGAAGCGATATCTTACAAAATGAAAACATTTTTCATTTTATCATTCAGTTATGAAAACTGAACATAACCTCCCACTTTCACGCACGGTTAAAGAAGAAACCATACACAATTATCATATACTTGTTTAATTATAAATAAATATAATAACTAACTTATCATATTATATTTATAACCTATAGTTTTAATATCACATAATATGTAACATTTAAACCATAGTCCTTTTCTCCTTTACTTAATATAAATCATATTTATATCAAAATCCTCCAAATCATGTATCTCATACATCATATCAATTATATCACATATAAATGAACCAGTTTAATCATATCTTATATAATCAAACTTCCTCTTGTCAATTTGAACACTTCAAACTGACCCAAAAACTAATTCTCAACTTGAATCCATTGAGCTACCAAGGGGACCTTATGGACCTATAGCTCAAAATTCCAACGGTATGTGAATAGTTGACTAAATTCTTTAATCACGAGATCCACCATCCGTTAACTGTCGGGCGCTCCACTAAAGACCGACAGCTGCACTCTTCTCTCTACAGATATATTTATGTGTCCATCGAATATAACCAATCAAAAATACGATAACCCTTCACAGATTGCTTGTAAGCACAGCTGGGTCAATTTACCGTTTTGCGCTTGTAGTTAAATCTAACTCCTTAAGTACCACTGATCCCTCTAATGAACAATACATCATAGTCCTACTATGAGTAGACATCTCTTGAATCATGAGAATGTGTGTGGCTCCAAATTGTTCAAGCCCCGGAATCAACCCTTAAGGAGCAATCTATCTACTTACCCCTACTTCTGGTTTAGGAGTGAATTCCATCTTGTGTAGTTAAGTCCCAATTCTCTAATTAGACAAATTCTCAAAGTGGTAGGTTTGAGTCGCAATATGGCCACTCGCACTCATGCAAATCAAAGGACCGCCCTCATATGCAAGAGTTCCCAACTCACTCAGGATTAAGGTCATGCCTATGGTCATCTTAGTGAAATGAAAGTCTCTATCATGAACAACGTTATATAACGAGACTAAACATTTTGTGGTTCAACCTCATACAAACTCTTTTGTATAGCACACCCTTGCTCGCATGTCTCCACATGAATGATCAAGATCAGACAATCTATAGCACGTCACAACACTTGTAACTATCTACAAAACATGCTGTATTCGTAGTCTCACCGGAATAAGGTTTCCCTTCTATATCTGTATACTACAGACCATTTTGGTTATCACTTAAGGCATGATCCACTTGTATGTCTCCACATACATGTTTAAGTTACAACAATAATCAGGGATCTTAGTTTATTAGTTTGTGGTAAATGAAAATAAAATATCTTATATTTCATAGACAACAGTGAAGAAAATATCTCATATTATTACATCACAAGCATTTGTTCATACAGGTGTTTACAAATTATAGGACCCTACGAGAGTTTAGGGCATCAACCCCAATAGGATTCTCAGAGTTAGCAGAAACTGGAACAGAGTTAGACCGATCATTATTATGGTTCTGTGAGCGTGAATCAAGAATAGACGATATAGGAGAAATAGATGTTGTGTCAGTGTTGTCTCAAATTTTGACTGAAGAAGGTAAATCCATGTATATCTATTATAAATGCCCATAGAGCTAATATAATATTGAAACCCATTGCAAGATAGAGTATGACTCGGGCCCTACAAATCACAGATAACAAGTTGCAATGGTAGAATATATGTAGTAATAGAAGATGTAAAAGGAAGAGAAGTAGATTATTGAAATGTAAGGATCAATTGGATGAATTTGAGGAAAGAAAGGTAGCAGAACCATAATTAAGAATCGCAAACCTGATCCATTTGTTACATAGATCTGACATCCGTCTCCATAATCAGATTAGTAGATAGATTATTGAGGTTGTTTGTTAGATGATTCGTAGCACTGAAGTTAGGATACCCGTTGCTATCCACATTTAGATTAGACGAGGCAAGCATAGTTGACACATGGGTGAAATTATTAGCAGAAGTCGGATAAACATTATTATTAGAATAACCTGATGATGACGAGGTTGCCTGAGGAGGAATGTATTGAATAAAGCATCTGTCTGCAGTATGCCCAAATTTAGTACATCTTTGACATTGAGGCTTGTTTTGACCATTCTAATTAAAGTGCCCCCTCTGTTTCGACCACCTCCATGATCCTTCTAACTATTGAGACTATATTGATGAGAAGCATGTATTTTCATGGATTGTTCTTCATCCTTTTCTGAGTTATGTGACATAAGATTAGCTGATGGCAAAGCTTCTTCAGAACTAATCTTACTTTCATTTCTAGATTCCTAAGTAAGCAACATAACCTAAACCAGTTAAAATGTATAATATGTGATCATCCTTGGATACGGGCTTACCAACAGATGCAAAGAGCATCCACACATTGTTGAATCTTCATGAAGTATAGAGGCATAATTCCCCTCTTCATGTTGTCAAGTTTGCTTTTGAACTTCATAGCTTGAGCATGACATCGAGCAAATAGATACCTTAAATGGTGCCCCAAACATCTTTGATTGAATGACAGCTCAACATTGAATTTAAAACATCTTCCTTCATAGATCCAAGCTGCCATGAGGAAATAAAGCAATCTTGATGCTTCCATTTTTATATGCATGATTGAGAATCTAAGTTCAAGCAGATGAGGATGAACGTCCCGTATCTGTCTCTTCTTTGACGTGAGAAATTCAGGAGGTTTCGATTGGAGGTGTTGTTCAAGATCATATCCTTCTAAATTAGTTGTAATATGAAATTTCCAAAGAAGAAAGTTATCATCACTATGCCATGAAAATGGAAATCTTGTTACTCGACCCAAACGTCTATGAAAAAGATGAAGTCGACGCCTCTGATTTCTCAGTTCCCATCGCGGAGATTGAATGCTCATAAATTGGACTTCAGCAATAAGCAGAAGACGACAAAAGAAGGAAAAAAATTGAAGGCCCTCAGTCAATTGATGTGGCTGTGATACCATTTTAACAAAATGAAAGGGAGAATGAGAAAAGGAAAAGGAAGGCCATTAGAGAGATAACTGGTACAAGAGGAAACCCTAGATTTTGTATATATTTATGAGAATGAGAGGCACAATATATATATATAAAAACTCTTGTCCTCAAGATAATTCCACGTCTATGAAGCACAGATATTTCATGTGATTCAAAGAATAAGTATCAGACATGTATCGGATACCAATACTTCCAGATACTTTCCAGATACGTATCTGACATGTGATTTGACGTATTTATACTTTCAGATACTTTTCAGATATGTACCTGACACGTGATTTGACGTATCTATTTCTATGCATATATTTTTTTAAGAAAAAAGACAAGTAACTCATCTAATCTTTCCCAATCTAAAATTCGACAGCCTATTTAAAAAGCTCACTACTCGAGTCTAAAACTAAAAGAAAAATAAATAAATAACGAACCAAACCCTAAACTAGAATTATCTAATCTCCATATTCACATTTGAGTCCCCACAAAGTCCACCAAAATATAAACCATTTGGATATCTTCAATAATAAGTTCTTCGTTTATCTTCATACTTCTCTCTCTAATCTTCTTCTTCTTCTTCTTTGCAATATGAGTCACTTTTCTATTGCATTTTATTAACTATTGTACTTCAACATCTTAGATGTTGCTTTTTTGTATTGTATTTCAGGTGTTTGCATTTTATTTTGTGCTATTGTTATTAACTTATATGCTAAATTTATCTTATCCTAGATTTTTTAAAGAAAAAAGAATGTATCTTCAATGTATCAGTATCCTCATTTTTTAAGAAAATTATATATTAAAAAATATATATAAAAAATGACGCATCCTTAGACGTATCCTTATCTTAGTTTTTTAGAAATTGACGAATCGCTGTATCCGATTGTATCTATATCATGTAGTAGTATCTGTGTCTGTGTTTCATAGTTCCTCGTATACGGAAAGAATAAAGAAATAAAGAATAATAAATTTTATTAATATTAGGCCAATAAACGTAAAAAGGGCCAAATTAATGGCCTTCCTTAACAAACTCGAATACCAAAAGGGATTTTTTTTTTTTTTTTTTTTTTTTTTTTTTTTTTTTTTATCAATTTGTATGTAGATTATTATCTTTTCATCATGTGAACTCAAACTGGCTATCCAAAATTTTGAAAATATAAAAAAGGCCATAACAATTATTTTACCACGTAGATTTTTTTTTTCTAGCTGTATTGTTTGAAGTTGCAAGTATTTCAAGTCTGTGGTCTAGGAGATCACTACCGAACTTAAAAGAAATAAATGGGTGTGTATGGGAAAGGACGAATTAGAGCATCAAAGAACTAAATCTCAATGGATCGTGGCAACAATCGCGTATTTAAGTCGTCTGCAAAGGATTCTACCTCGATGAGAATTACGTTACAAGGCAGCCCTCACAACTCATAAAAAAACACTACTCCAATCCAAATAGTTCAATAGTTGTAACCTGGAAAGGGATTTAACACTCCAACTCGAAGGGTGGTAACAAATGATGAAATATTAAAAAAAGTGAGGACAAAATGTGTGTAAAAATTCTCCCATTTAGATATTTTATTTCTTTTTATAAAAAAAAATACTAATATTTTTTATCGGTTTGCAAAATGATTGATAAATGCTGAAAGATAAAAATGTTAAAAAAAAAAACATTAAGAGCCATAAACAATTAACGATTAAAACTAAAAAAGAAAAATAGATATATCGCAAACTTAATCAGAATTACATAAAGATAAACCATAAGAAATTTCAAATTTTAAAAATTGATATGAAACAAACAAAGAAAATTTGAAATCATTCACAGATAAAGCTTAAAATAAATAATAATAATAATAATGAAATTTAGAATCCGGTTAATCAGGCGATGGAATTGGCCCTCCTATTCTCAAGTATTCTGTTGAGCCTTTATAATCTGAATCTTAATTAAATGATTATTTATTAAAAAAATAACCCTTTTTTTGTTTTTTGTTTTTTGTTTTTGGTTTTTTTGGTCTGTGTTAGATTATTTGAAGAAGCTTCAACAATGGATGACAAATCGCTTCCTTATAATCTTCGGCTTCGGAAAGATCACAAAGCTTCTTCTCCTACTGAACATTCCAAAACTCATAAGCAAGACAAAGATTTTCAGGTTTTTTTTTTTTTTTTCCTTTTTCTTTTTCTATTCCTTTAAATATTTATTGTTTTCAAAATAAAAAATTAATTTTTATAGTTTTTATTATGATTGTATTAAGGAAAAAACAAGTGAAGAAGTATACGTAGGGCATTTAATTGTGAATTACCGATGTGAAAAATGTGGATCGTCTTTTGATCTTGAAGCCTCTCTTCGTTCACACCATTGCAAAGTAAGCTTCTTTTTTTTTTTTTTTAATTTAAAAATTGTTTTTGAAATTTTAATGAATTAATAAGTATAATAAATTTTTGGAGCAGAATAAGAGTGAAAAGGAGGCAATGGAAATTCAAGTGGAAGAAAGGTTAGGGGAGAAGAAGTCTTTCAGAAAAAGAAGCAGGAAGGGAATACCAATACGGGCACCTTTTTTTTAGATTTTCTTTTCCATTTTCTTTTTTAAAAAAAAAATCAAAGGATAATATTATTGCTATTGAGATTTTTTTTATGCTTTGTAGATTCTTAAATTAAAACTTAAATTTTATGTGAATATAAAATCTCATTTAGATTTAATATCTTTAAATATGTTGCAATATTTATTTAGACCTTCAGTTTCTTTATAAATTGCCTCCTTTTATATTGAAATTATAATTTTGTGCATGTTTTTCTTTTTTTGGAAAAAAAAAAAATTAGAAATTTGCCTAGAATGCCATATTATATCAAAATTTGCATGTTCTAGACAAATTTTTTGATGATAGGTCCATTTTATTGTTACTTGTTCATGGTTGTAAATTTAAAACATTACTTTATTATCATTTAAAATTGTGAAGTTTTATGTTGACCGCAACGTAACATATTTTCATTATATCATATATGTTCTTGAGTAGGAAGTAAAGTTCGGAATCTCACCACCTTACATGTTACTAAAAAAAAATATATTCGCCAAGTTATATGATAGCAAAAAAAGGTATTCCATATTCGTAGATGGGATTTTGGGATTATTTCATAGGATGGTTTTGGGTTATATGATAGCAAAAAAAGGTATTCCATATCCTTTAGAAGGGTTCTTTTAGAATTGTCTAACCTAAAATGGTATTTAGATGGAAGTTTACAATTGTCATCAACCGTATCTCCATTTTTTATGACAGTTCTTATCTATCATCTTACTTATTTGAACAATTTTTTTTTTTTTTTGGTAGTTATGAAATATTTTAGGCTCAGTTTGACAATCGTTTAGTTTTTTGAAAATGAAGAATTTCTTTGATTTGCTATGTACCCGATACATGTAATCTATGAGAAAAAAAAGTTTAGAAAAGACGTGGAATTTGGAATTTGAGTCATCTAGAAACAAGCATAATTGGAAAACAAAAAGTGATATATCATTTATATATTTTTATAGAGGTTATGTCAATACAAAAATTTATAAGAGAAGTGATCTATTTTATTATAACTGGTATACTATGAAGCACAGATACATATGAGACAAAGAATCAGTATCAGACACGTATCGGATACCGATACTTCTATATACTTCGCAGATATGTATCTGACACGCGATTTGACATATCTATATTTTCAGATACTTTTCAGATACGTATCCGACACTCGATTTGACGTATCTATTTATATGCGTACTTTTTTTTTAAGAAAAAAGACAAGTAACTCATATAATCTTTTCTAATCTAAAATTAGGCAACCTATTTAAAAAGCTCACAACTCGAGTCCGAAACTAAAAGAAAAAAAAAAATAACAGACCAAACCCTAGACTAGAATCATCTAATCTCCACCTTCACATTTGAATCCCCACAAAGTCCACCAAAATATAAACTATTTAGACGTTTTCAACAATAAATTCTTCGTTTATCTTTATACTTGTCTCTCTAATCTTTTCTTCTTCTTTTTTGCAATATGAGTCATTTTTCTATTGCATTTTATTAACTATTTACTTCAACATTTGCTTTTTTTGTATTGTATTTCAGTGTTTGTATTCTATTTTGTGCCATTGTTATTAACTTGTATGCTAAATTTATCTATATCCTAGATTTTTTAAAGAAAAAAATGTATCTTCAATGTATCATTATCCTCATTTTTTAGAGATAGATATATTAAAAAACGTATCTTTAGACGTATCCGTAACTTAGTTTTTTAGAAATTGACGAATCACCGTATCCGATCGTATCGTGTAGTCGTGATAGAAATATTAAAAAACGTATCTTTAGACGTATCCGTAACTTAGTTTTTTAGAAATTGACGAATCACCGTATCCGATCGTATCGTGTAGTCGTATCTGTATTTGTGCTTCATAGCTGGCATGATTATCGTACTAAAAAAAAGAAAAATTGCACCAATCTTACAAGTGAGAGATTTTGATCAAATAAAGAATTTCTCATGTCATTAACTTTCGGGAAAATAGGACAAAATTTGAAAATGTTCGAAGTTTGGTACATTTTAATCAAATAATGAAAAGTTTACATCTTCATTGGATTTTGTCCCTTTACTTTGACTTAATATCTATTGTAATTTATAATCACGAGTTTTTTTTTATTTTAAAAAAAATAAAAGATACGAACTGGAATCAGTAGGTGCATTGGAACATCTCAACTATGTTGACACCTCTTTAGGACCATCATTATATTCTCATCCCAATTTTTTGATCAAGAGAAAACAAGATACAAGAGAGGCTAAAGATAAGCCCCTACAAAAGAGGGAGAATACAGATTTTACATAAAAGCATGGAAGTTCAAAGAAATGATGGTTCGAGAGTAATCTTTGAAAGCCCTAGAGCGAGAGCACCACAAGCCAATGAGGATGCGGGCATTCTCCCAGATATTAGATTCAGTACTGCTAGATATGTCATTGAAAGTTCGATTGTTTCTCTCAAGCCATAGAGTCCAACAAATGGCCACCATTGAATTGAAAGTGATAATCCCTTTTTTTTTTTGTTTTGTGATTTGTGTTGCAGATGACACTTGTAGGAGAAAACAAATCATTTAAATTACCGATTCTTCTAGTAATCCATTGAGAGATTTTGTTTCAAAGGTGTTTTGGAAAGTTGCAATGTAAGAACAGATGGTCCATGTTTTCCTCCTACACATAATGCACCAATTTGAGTTGAAAGCAATTTGGCAACCTTTTTTGTAGGGCCTCAACCGTGTTCAAACTTTTATGGAGAATAGTTCAGAGGAAAAACTTACATTTCTTTGGGATATAGGATTTCCAGTTTTTTGCAAAGGTGGAGGAGCTATGTATGGAGTTGTCATGAATGGGTAGTTGGAAAATTGCCAATATGAATCGAGAAGTACTATAGGAGCCAGACTTCTCAAGTAACCATCTTGGTTTGTCTTTTAATTTGTTGATGTTTGGAATTGGTAATATAACTTTGAAGTTGTTCCATTCGACAATTTCTTTGTCAAAGAAAGGTTTTCAAGGTTGAAGATTCCAGTCGTTTGTGAGAAAACTCCAAATATTCTTAACAGTGTTGTTGGTGTGTTGAGTTGAAGCATAAAGCCTAGGAACGTTGCTAGCAAGAGGGCTTTTCTAATTCCAAATTCCTTTCCCAAAAGATATATTGGCAACATTGTTAACAGTCTACTGTTGGAGTTGATGTCCTAAATCTCGAAGGGTTCTATAGTTTGTAAACATTGTTGAACAAACTCTTTATGTATTTTATAAAATATTTGATATTTTATTCATTGTCTATAAAATATATAATATTTTACTTGCATTAACCCCAATAAATTAACATCCAAAGTTATCTTTATAACTTAAACATGTATGTGGATGAAGGAACTCTTATTCAAGAGTACCTATGAGCGGAAGCAGATCTTTCCAATTCATTGTGACAGAATTACCGCAAATATATTCAAAACATACTAATATGCATTCATAATGCTTAAAGAGATCAAGAGCCAGATGAAGATTTCTTCTTCACAGCGAGTCTGAAACCCAACCGTCTACCTTGAACAACCACCACTTAGACAGAAGAAAAGGGAAAAGATAACACCACTCAGAGCCCTCAGTATTCTTAGAGTGAGAATCCAAAGTGTGGGCTTTGTTCAAATTTGGTAGAGGGAAGGAGGAAGAGAGACCGTACACAACGATCAAGCATGTGGGAGAAGAGATAGCCAAGATGCTTGATCGTTTAAGTGAAGTATACGATCATGTAGGAAAAGGGTGAGCGATCGTCCGAACGATCACATAAGAAAAACTAAGTGATCATCTATACGATCATTTAGTAAATACCGGGAGCTAAACGATCGCTTAGGAAAAAGGTAAATGATCGTTTAGATAATAACGCGTGACGGTGTAATCGGTATGCGATCACTTAGCAATATCGTATATGTAAGCAATCATGCAGTCACTATCGTATAAGCACTGATTTTAAACGATGACACTATCTTTTCACAATGTCCGCACACCCCGAGATCAACACATTGTCAGCTATTTATAATGTACTCATTCGTTATTTAGAACAGAAGAGGCGCCTTCCCATTTCCTTTATAACCGTCCAATGAATATGATCTTATCATATTCATAACATATAAATTAATATCATATATTAATTATAATATTTTCCTTTACTAGATATAAATCATATTTATATCTAATTTCCTCTGAATTAATGATCTCATATATAAAGTTAATTATATCATATTTAATTAACTCGTTCAATCATATCATATATAATCGATCTCCCTCTTGTCAATTTGAACATTTCAAATTGACCCAAAAACTGACTCTCAACTTGTATCCAAGCTACCAAGGGGACCTTATGGACCTAAGGCTCGAAGCTCCAACCGTATGTGAATAGCAAACTAAACTCTTTAGTAACGATATCCACCATCTGTTAATTGTCAGGCACTCCACTAAAGACCGACAGTTGAACTCTTCTTGCATAAGATATATTTCTATGTCCATTGGATATAACCAATCATCAGTACGATAACCCTTCATAGATACTTGTAATTACAACAGGCCAATTTACCGTTTTTCCTCTGTAATTACATCTTCATCCTTAAGTACCACTGATCCCTCTAATGAACAATACAACATAGTCCTACTATGTGTGAACACCTCTCGGGCCATGAGAAGGTGCGTGGCGCCACATCGTTCAAGCCTCGGGATCAACCCTTAAGAGAGCAATCTATCTACTTATCCCTACTTTGAGGAAGGAGTGAACTCTATCTTGTGGAGCTGAGTTTCCAGCTCCCAAATCAAACGAATCCCCAAAATGGTAGGTTTGAGTCGCGTTTTGGCCACTCGCACCCATGCAAATCGAAGGGTTGTCCTCAATGATAGAAGTTCCCAACTCACTCAGGATTGAGGTCATGTTACCTATAATCATCCTAGTGAAGTGAAGTCTCAGCCATGAACGATGTTATATGACAAGACATTAACACTTCGAGGTCAAGTCTTATACAAACTCTTTGTATAGGATGCCCCCGCTCGCATGTCCACTACACGAATGATCAGGATCAGACCATCTGTGACAAGTCACAACAATTGTAACAATTCCACAAAGCAGGCCACGTCCGTAGTGTTACCAGGATAAGGTTTCCCTCCTATATCCATATACTACGGACTATTTTAATTGTCACTTAAGACATGTCAACTTGTAAATCACTACATACATGCCTAAGTTACATAAAGACAACCAGAGATATTAAGTTTATTGATTTGTGGTAAAATGAAAAATATCTAAATGTGCAAAGTCAAGTAGTGAAGTAAATATCATTTATATTATACATCACAAATGTTCGTACAAAGTTGTTTACAAACTATAGGACACGAGACTTTAGGGCACAAACCCCAATAGTGGAGACATATGGGTAGATCATGTTTAAGTGATAACCTAAATGGTCTGTAGTAGATGGATAAGACTAGGTGCTTTATCTTGGTGACACTACGAGTATGGTCCGCTTTGTAGGTGCTATAATTATCGTAAAGTGCTACAAATGATCTGATTCTGATCATTCATATATAGACATACGAGCGGAGATATTCTATACAAAGGAGTTTGTGTAAGATCAGACCACGAAATGTTTAGTCTCATTATATAACACCGTTCATAATAGAGACTTATCTTTCACCAGGATGACCATAAGTAACATGACCTGGATCCTGAGTGAGTTGTGAACTCCTGCCTATGAGAGCGATCCTTTGATTTATATGGTAAGAGTGCCCAAATCGCCGATTCAACAAGCCTACCATTTTGGGGATTCGTCTGATTGGAGAATTGAGAACATAGCTACACAAGATGAAGTTCCCTCTTTCCTCGAAAGAGGGTACATCTATTGTTCATTATAGGGATCAGTGGTATTTAAAGAGTTAGATGTAACTACATGGGCACAATGGTAATTTGGCCTAGCTGTACTTACGAGCAATTTGTGAAAGATCATCGTGCTATTGATTGGTTATATCTAATGGACACACAAATATATTTGTAGTGCAAAAAGTGCAACTGTCGGTCTTTAATGGAGTGTCCGACAATTAACGAATGGTGAATAATGTAATTAAAGTGTTTAATTAATCATTCATCTACCGTTGGAACTTCAAGCTATAGGTCCATGATGTCCCCTTGATTTAGTTGAGAATCAGATTTTAAATTAATTTGAGTTGTTCAAATTAATAGAGGGATTTAATTATATATGATATAATTGTCATAAGGTATTTGATACATTATAACTTAATGAGAGGAAATAAATATCTGAATGAGATTCAAACATATTTTCTATGAATGAGATTCATAGTTGTTAAATTTAATATAAATTTGAATAATGTCATAAAATAGAGAAAAGAAACTATAGTTTATATTGTATGTGGTACAATATTAAAACTATAGGTTATATGTTATATTTTAAATAATATATAATTTAATATATATATGTAATATAATAACTTAGTTATCATATTTATATTTATATTATATTATTATTATTTTGATAATAAGGAAGGGAGTAATAACTCCCTTCTCCAACTTTTCTCTCCACCCACATTAGTGGATGGTGGTTATCTTTTATGGCAAGAGGAATAAAAGAAAAATGGTTTTTTTTCTTCCTCTACGATTTTTGTAAGTAAGTTGAACGATTGAGAAAAGACAGATGTGTTCTGTATCTTTGAGTGTTCTTGTGAAAGTTCTCAATCTTCTTCTTCCTCCACATTAACCTTTTTCTCTTAACCAAAATAGTCAGAGTCCATCACTCTTGGATTCTACAAAGGTGATATTTCTTGAAATCTTTTCTTGTAAAGCATGCTCTAATTTAGACTTCAAATGCATATTGTTTGTTTACTGTAAACTTTGTATTCAATAATTAATAGAATTTGGTCGACCCGCTTCTGCTCAAGGTTCTCCTTGTACGAGTTCCTTCATCTACTGCATATTCTGCTTAAACCAGTTTAGACCATTAACGATGGAACACCAAGGTGCTTTCATGCTACTATATTTACCTTCAATAGGAATATCACCCATGAAGGTTCGCTTGTATTTTGCCAAAATAATATACTTCCAGAGAGGCCATCGGACAAGATGTGATTGGGGCATTTTTCATGTTGTCCATGTGTGTATACCAAAACCACCTTTCGCTTTTGGGGCATTGACAATAGACCATCGGACAAGATGCGATGAATTTTTGTTTCAGTCATCCTTCTAGAGATAATTCCTTCAAGATTTTGGAATACCTTTACAAACAGAGATGGGAGCTTTGAAAGTTGATAATAAGTATGCGGAAAGGGCACTGAGAGTAAATTTAATTAGAGTGTGTCTCCCCCCTTTAGTGAAGAATATAAGCTCAAACATTCAACATTCAAGAACTATTTCACATTTCTTTAACTTTTACAGTCTATTATTGTAACTACTTGTATCAGAAAATTAGTTTAAATATTCATCATTTGTAAATTTTGTAACGTACAATACAAAAAGCTTCAAGAAGAACTTGAAATCTGTAAAAGAAAGAATCTGTGACTTAGCTCATAATAAAAATCTCCCTCCTTCTCGTGGATGTAGGCAACAATAAGCCGAAAGAGAGAGAAAGAAAATTAATTCTGATTAAACACCCATCAGAAAAACTATTTTTCTTTCACTTCCATCAGACAAAGAGTAGTGGATCAAACCACGTGGAGAGCATCAGCTGGTAGATCGTGGGCAATTGATAGCCAAGTTTTTTTACCAAACTGAATTAATTTGGGGCAAAAGAATTGGGCTCACGATTTGGATCAGCAAAGAAAGTCAAAAAATTATTCATCATCTGGGCTTAATTCAACAAACATAAAGAAGCAAGCCCAACAAAGTGGTATCAGAACAAAAGACTTACAAGATTACAATTCTTGAAGAAACAATTCTTGAAGAATCAAGACTCAAGTTTTTCATCCAAAATGTCAGTAGCAAGGTTTGAAGTGGAGAAATTCGATGGAAAAGGAGACTTCAGACTGTGGAAGACCAAGATCAAGGCGATTCTCGGCCAGCAGAAAGTTCAAGAGTCCTCCTCGACCCATCAACACTCCCTGCCACTGTGACGACTCAAGAAAAAAAGACTGGGAGCTGGCAGCCTATGGTACGTTGGTTCTAAATCTTAGTGATAGTGTTCTTAAACAAGTTTTAGATCAAGAAACTGCATATAGGATATGGACTAAGTTAGAAGAGTTATATGCTACTAAAGATCTTCCTAGCGAAATGTATCTTAGGGAGAAATTCTTCACATTTAAAATGGATTCATCTAAAACTTAACTGATAACTTAAACAAGTTCAAGAAAATTGTTGTTGGATTTAAAACTTTAGGAGAAAAACTTGGTGATGAAAATGAAGCCTATGTGCTTCTAAACTCCTTGCCTGAACCCTATAAAGAAATAAAAAATGCTCTAAAGTATGGAAAGGATAGTATAAGCACATACATTATAATCTCGGCCCTAAGAACTAGAGAGCTAGAGTTAAATATTGATATAAAGGATCATCCTAGTGGTGAAGGTCTATTTGTAAAAGGAAACTTCAAACAAAATTATTCAAAAGACAGAAAACCTCACAACTCAGAAGATAACAAATCAAAACAGAAAATAAAATGCAAATACTGTAAGGAACTCAGAAGATAACAAATCAAAACATGATTGGGTTTTAGATTCTGGATGTACCTATCACATAACCTCAATGAGACCTTGGTTTAACACCTTTAATGAAATAGAAAGAGAAATGGTGTATATGGGAAACAACCAAGGCTGTAAAATAGAAGGCATTGGCTCTGTTTCCATGAAACTTGGATGAAACTATTAAACTTCTTAGGAATGTGAGATATGTTCCATTACTAAAAAGAAATATAATCTCCTTAGGTATACTAGATGCTATTGGCTGTGAGTATAGAGATAAAGGAGGAACCCTTGAGGTGCTAAAAGATTCTAAAGTAATATTGTTGGGAAAAAGATAAATGACTTATTTGTGGTCAAAGGAGTAGAAATGATGGCAAGGGCATATGTTGCCACAAAAAATGAGGTCATAGAGGCTGATGTATGGCATAAAAGATTATCTCACATTAGTGCTAAAGGCCTAGAAGTCCTATCTAAATAAGGGATTCTTCCTAAAGGTCTCTCAGAAAATCTAACCTTTTGTGAACACTATGTTTTAGGGAAAGCCACAAGGCAAAGATTCATTAAAGCACAACATACCACAAAAGTTATCCTAGACTATATACACTCTGACCTATGGGGTCCAGCTCCTACACCTAGCTTAAGTGGCTCAAAGTATTTACTTTCTTTTACTGATGACTTCTCGAAAAGTTGGGTTTACTTCCTTAAAACTAAAAACCAAGTGTTTGATAGGTTTAAGGAATGGAAACTCATGATAGAGAAGCAAACTTCTAAAGAAATTAAATACCTAAGAACTGACAATGGGCTGTAATTTTGTAGTGAAGAGTTTAACAAATTTTGTAAAGAAACAGAAATAACTAGGCATAGGACTGTTAGATTCACTCCTAAAAAAAATGGAGTAGCTGAAAGACTAAATAGAACAGTCATGGAGAGGGTTAGATGTCTCCTATCAGATGCAATTCTGAGTGAAAAATATTGGGCTGAGGCTGTAAGCTACACAGTGTACATCTTAAATAGGTGTCCACATTCCTTCCTAAATTTTTGACTCCTGAAGAAAAATGGACCACACATCCACCTAACCTAGAAAACCTAAGGGTATTTGGATGTGTTGGTTATATTCATCAAAATCAGGGGAAATTAAAATCTAGGGTAGTAAAGTATATGTTTGTAGGGTTTTCTGAAGAAGTAAAAGGATTTAAGATGTGGAATTCTATTGAGAAAAGGTTTGTTATAAGCAGAGATGTCACTTTTATAGAGAAAGAGATGTTTATGCAAAAAGAAAAGTCAACTTATGAAGTTCCTAATAGCCCTAATACTGCTAGGATTAGGGTGGAGACACCTAAAGGTTCTTCCACTAACCAAAACCCTCCTACTGAATCAGAAGAAGAAGAAGAGGATGTCTCAAATGAGAGTACATGGAATACTAAAGTTGTACCAGATTTAAGTCAGTATTCCTTGGCTAGAGATAGACAAAGAAGGGTGATAGTTCCTCCAGCTAGGTATACTAAAACTAACTATATGAACCTAGTTCTAAATGCCATAATAGCTCCTAATGACCAAGAACCAGCCACTTTTGAAGAGCCAGTAAACTGCCCTAATGCTAGGTCGTGGATTCAAGCTATATGTGAAGAAATAGATTATATTGAAATTTTTTCACCTGTAGTAAAACAAACCTCTATTAGACTACTTTTATCTCTAGTTGCTCAATACAACCTTGAACTAGATCAACTAGATGTTAAAACTGCTTTCCTACATGGAAACTTATATGAGGTTATCTATATGGTTCAACCTAGAGGGATTGAAGAAAGAGAAAAGGAAGACTTATACTATCTCTTAAATAAGTCTTTATATGGTCTAAAACAATCCCCTAGATGCTGGTATAGAAGGTTTAATAATTACATAGAGAGTATTGGATTTCAAAGAAGTTCCTATGATATTTGTTCTTATATTAACTCTTCTGCCTATAAGGACAAAGTCTATCTATTACTCTATGTTGATGATATGCTATTAGCATGGAAATCTAAGTAGGATTTAACTCATGTCAAAAATCTCTTAAAGAGAGAATTTGACATGAAGGACTTGGGTAAGTCTAGAAAGATCCTTGGGATTGAAATTCAAAGGGACAGAACTTCCTCAACTCTAACCATTAGCCAATTAAGCTATTGTGAAAAAATAATTAACAGATTTAATATGACTAATGCAAAACTAGTTATTATACCAATTGCTACTCATTTTAAACTTTCCTCAGAAAACTCACCAAAAGAAACAAACATAGAACATTTGACTCAAATGCAATCAATTCCATACAATCAAGCAGTAGGGAGTCTAATGTACTTAATAATATCTACTAGACCAGACCTATCATACAACACTAGTCTAGTCAATAGATACATGTCTAACCCTGGAAAAAAGACATTGGGAAGCAACAAAATGGATTTTAAGATATCTAATTTGGTCTAAACAGTCAAAATTAACATACCAAAGTACTAATGAATCAAATTTAGAGTTATATGGATATGTTGATTCAGATTTTGCAAGTGACCAAGACAAAAGAAGATCATTAACAGGTTATCTATTCTTATTTGGTCCTAATTTGTTATGTTGGAAAGCAAATTTACAGTCAATCACAGCATTGTCAACCATAGAAGCAGAGTACATGGCTTTATTAGAAGCAATAAAAGAAGCACTGTGGTTAAAAGGATTGATGAAGGGCTTTGGTATTAATCAAACAGTAGTAAAAATCTACAGTGATAACCAAAGTGTCATTCACCTTTCCAAAAACCCTCAGTACCATTCAAGGACCAAACACATAGACATTAAGTATCATTTTGTAAGAGATAGAATAAAGAAAGGAGAAGATGAGGTGCTTAAAGTTCATACCACCGAAAACGCAGCCGACATGCTTACCAAACCTGTGAGTAAACTCAAGCTTGCAAACTGTCTTAGTCAGATCGGGTTTCTGCTTCCTGAAAAAGGGTGAAGACATGTTAAATCCAGAAGGAGAAGAGCTTGCATGTTGAGCTTCAGGTGGAGATTTGAAGAATATAAGCTCAAACATTCAACATTCAAGAACTATTTCACATTTCTTTAACTTTTACAGTTTCTTATTGTAACTACTTGTATCAGAAAATTAGTATAAATACTCATCATTTACAAATTTTGTAACATACAATACAAAAAGCTTCAAGAAGAACTTGAAATCTGTAAAAGAAAGAATATGTGACTTAGCTCTTAATAAAAATCTCCCTCCTTCTCGTGGATATAGGCAACAATAAGTCGAACCATGTATATCTTGTGTTCTTCATCGAAGAAGTGCAAGAAATTCGAAAGGTCAGAGAACAAGAGAGCATGAAAGAGAAAGAAAATTATTTCTAATTAAACACCCATTAGAAAAGCTTTTTTTCTTTCACTTCCATCAGACAAAGAGTAGTGGATCAAACCACGTGGAGAGCATCAGCTAGAAGACTGTGAGCAATTGATAGCCAAGTTTTCTACTAAACCAAATTAATTTGGAGCAAAAGAACTGGGCTCACGATTTAGATCAGCAAAGAAAGGCAAAAAATTATTCATCATCTGGGCTTAATTCAGCAAACATAAAGAAGCAGGCCCAACATTTAGATATGTAGGATTACTTCCAATTGCTGAGTCTTTTTTGAATCTTTTCCAAGACGAGTTCACAAAAAGAGAGAGGATGGTTTGCCATTGAGAGGGACTTCCAAGTAATTAAGAGGCAGGTGTTGATAAGTGATGCCCCATCTTCTAGCAATCTCTTCATTTTGGTTAGCGTCGACACTGATGCCTACTGGACTTATTAAGATTGATTTTGAGCCCGAAAGCAGCTTCAAAATTTCTAATCACCTTCAAGAGATTAGCAATGTATTCATCGTTGTTTTCAATGAAGAGGAGGTCTCCTTTAGTGGTGTCTTTTTGTTCCATTTGCTTGATAAGTCTGCTCAAATAGTCGATGACAAGGATAAATTAAAAGGAAGAAGGCGATTCCCTTGACTAATGCCTCTATTTGGATTAATGCGTCCTCTAAATCTCCCATTCGAAATACAACTCTGAATCCATTTTCTCCCTCTTGGGGCATAATTTTTCTGCATAAGGGCATAATTGATAAAATTCCAATCAATCTTATCGAAGCTTTTTCAATATCAAGTTTGAAAACATAGCCTCTAGTTTTTTTGCATCTCCAAAAATCAATAGCTTCATTGGTCATTAGAATGACATCAATTATCTGGCGATCCTTGACAAAGGCAATTTGATTTTCAGTCACAGTTATTGGAAGGGTGGATTTGAGTCTCTCTACAAGAACTTTCACCATAATTTTGTAAAGAGAAGTGGTGAGACTGATGGGCCTGTAATCATAAGTAAGAAAAACTCTTTCTTTCTTTGCAATTAAATTAAAGATATCCTTGATAAAGGCGTCTTCAATTAAATCCACTTTTAGAGTTGAATTCGAATGAGGGGAAGGGGGTGATTTGTGATTATACCATACTTTCCCAAAGGCAAAGATTATTGGACATAGCTACAATTTCATCTCCACCAAGTTAAGAATAATAATATGGTCTATTCACTATGATCAAATTGGATACTTGACTAGAAATTTTAAACGTTCAATATAGTTTGAAAACCACAATATTACACATTGACACACTAAGAAATTAATTCTTTCAAAATTCATTCATGGAAAAGAAAAATTTAACACGATGTTAACAATTTTGTAGGCTATAGAGATCAATCATAGTAATCATCGGGAAAATATGAAGAAATATGAGTACACAATCCCATAGGAGCTATCAACATCAAACCATCGAGATCATATGACTTGAATAACCATACTCTTTTCGATGTGAAACTACGGTAGATTCCATTGGATAAAGAACTAAATCCACATTCAATTTCATCTCCTTCAATGCCTCCAATTATGCAATCTCCTCCCTAGAAAAGGGTAGCAAACAACTTGTTCATACCCTATTTTTTAAAACTTTAATCTATATATCAAAAGAAAATAAATATACATGGGTAGTTAGATAATTTGATTTGCAAACTCGTAATAGTAGTAGGAGCTGCCACAAATGACAACACATTAGAAAGCCCTTTTTTCCTTTCAAGAAATTAAATGTATAAGTTTTACAAAATTGATATTTATCATAACCAATATTGTTCAAGTCTTTTACAATGCATCGCAATGCCTCTAAAGCAATTGAGACAAAGAATGACCCATAGTCAATTTTGCCTACATTCTTATGATCTCGAGCTACGGATGTTGGTTGCACTTTTGTCACTGGATTTTCTTGGCCTAAAAATCAATGTTATCAATTGCTCAAGAAGATAACAAGAATAACAGGGAGAAAGAGAAAAAGAAAGCCAAGATTGTAATATTGATTAAATTACTTACAAGGAATGCGATACTGAAGAGTAATATTACATTGTTCGTATGGATAGAGAAAATGAGTGAAGAAACCCCATGCGATGGAGATAAGACATGATTACAAAGAAGTCAACAACAACAAATTTGACATAGTGAATATGGTGACAAGTAAAACAGCGAATAATTGAGGAATCATATTGAAAGTTGAAATGCAATGAAGCCTGTCTTGGGAGACTATTATGGAGAATGTTGTTGGGGACCATTTGAAATGGCATTTCCCAGAAAGCCTACAAAGAATCAGGAGTGCATTTGCAAGTGGTTCGATGGGGTCAAGTTCGAATAACACCATGGTTTTGTGTGATAATGCGACAGAATCAAGTTTCAAGGGATACTCACAAATTGGGAGAGAATTGCTTTGTTTTTCTATGTATATTTCAATATTGCCTTTTTATACGCATAAATCTCTTTTTAGGGTTTCAAAGTAGAGAGAAAAGGAAATCTACAACAGAATATTACATTTGACCAATCAGAATAAAAAATTAATTGAACAACTTGTAACAAACTAGGTTTTCAAATAAATCTTCATACCGAGGATGGCTTGGTTGGTCAGTCCATTTCTGAGGCACTACATCTCTCTTTTGCGACACTTGTTTTCCTATGCCTGTTTCTAGTGTTGTGGGCCTTGTCTTGGTAGCCTTCAATATATCTAAACATACCTAAATATGCAATTTCACCCCTTAGCTTTTCTCAACTCATTACAATTTTTCCTTATAATTGTTGTGAAATGGAGGAACACAATGGAACAAAACGAATATGGAGAAAATAATAATAATAATAATAATAATAATAAAATATTAATAAATTTATAAATAACTAAATTAAAAATAACTAAATGTATAATTTTATGGAAATAGGGAATATATGAAATTTTCTTTTTATTCTCACCAATGTGTATAATTTTAAGATCCAAAATGTCACTCTTTATAGGCAAAATGACATGATGTTGACATACATAGATACCAAACATGAATTATTACAAGGCACATTATGTTAAGTTTTATGTCCTAAAACTCTTGGTTTGTAAACAATAAACTTATTCTGTTATCAATAAAAATGTTATTGAAGTTTTATTCAATAAAATTGTTATTGAATGTATAAATTGCTCATTTCGTTTTAGAAAGAACCTAAATCCAATAAACTAAAGATTCATGGCTATTATATGAATACTTAAACTTTATGTGGAGACATAGTGGATCAAGTTCAGTAAATAGCCAAAATAGTCTATAGTATACGAATAAGGCTAGGTACCTTATTCTGGTAACATTATCGGATGTGGCCCACTCTGTAGTTGTTACAATTTGTTGTAAAGTACTACAAACGAAATGATCCTGATTCGTTCATGTATTGATATGAGGAGCGAGGGCATCCTATACAATGGGTTTGCATAAGATCGAACCAAGAAATAAGTCACTCTTACTTTATAACGTTGTTTACTGTTTAAGACTGACTATTTCAAAGCAATGACCTAGGTAACTTGACCTTAATCCTGAGCTAACTATGAACTCCTATTTATTCAGGATTATCCTTAGATATTCATGGGGGAGGGTTAACTCAATAGCGCTGACTCAATAAGCCTCCCATTTCAGGGGTAATATCAGATATATAGTTGGGGACATAGGATGCAAGACGAAATCCACTCTTACTCGCTTTTAGGGATAGTAGAATGATCGTTCCCTTAAGTGTTGACTTCGGGTATTAAACAAGGGGCCCCACCCTCTCATTGGCCCGAGAGGTGGTTTAGTGATTGGATCACAAACCATGTTTATTAGAGGATTAGTGGGACTTAAGGAGCAAGATGTAATCTTGGGGGATAAAACAACTTTTGACCTACCCATTATTACGAACAACCTGTGAAGGGTTGACTTACTAATCATGGTTATATCGAGTGAACATAATATATGTACAGTGAGGGGAGTGCAACTACTGAGCTTTAGTAGAGTGACCTAGTAGTTAACGAATGGTGGTTAATTAGGTTAAAGTAATTAGTCAGTTTATCTCGAATCGTTGAAACTCATGATCTATAGGTCCATGAGGTCCCCATACTAGCTCATATCGGACTAAACCTTAGAATAGTATGACAAACGAATTTGAAGTATTCAAATTCGATTTTTGGAGCAAAGCGTTAAATATATACGATATATTTAACCTAATGTTTAATTGTGAATTAAACATAAAGAGAGAAAAAATAGGAGATATTTAAATAAGATTTAAATATCAATATTATGAACAAAGATTCATATTAATTAGGATTAGTGTTAGATTTAATATTAAATTAAATTAATTAAATTATTTAATTAATTGTTTAATATGAATTTAATTTTAAAATTAATTATTAGAATTAATTTTGAAATTAAATGAAATTGATCAAAATTGCATTAAAATTCAAAATTATTGACTAGGTTAACAATGCAATGAAAGTCAAAATGTTGACTTTTGACTTTGAGAGTCAAAAAGTCAAATTTGTTGACTTTGGAATTTGAGAGTCAAACTTTGACCTTTGACCAAGTTAGTCGAAAGATTCAATAATTGTGAGTGAAAAATGCTAACATTCGCATTGCTAAGTGTTGTCTTAATTGAAGACACTTGCCCCACTAATCCCATTTTGAGTTAGTGTCAAATTCTCATCAAACTCAAAGTTGCATGTTTTGCATGAAATGGTCTTTAAAAGGAAGAGGTTAATGAATTTTAAGCTTCTTGGCTAAAGTGGATTTTTATGAGATTATTTGATAATTTCATAATTATTTTCTCTAAAAAACTTAACATTTTCCTCTCCAAATTAGTCACTCACCAAATCCCACAATCCTATTCTAAGGTCGGAGAATAGTCAGGAAGACTCTCGTGTTGGTCTATAAACCATTCTTAAGGAGATTGAAGTTGATTTGGAGAAGACTTGAGTCTACAAAGGTTGCATTTCGTCTATCCCTTTGTAATTTATTTAATTGCATGCTTATTCTTTGAAATTAACCTAATTAAAGTATTTTAGATTCGTTTTTCTTTCCGCTGTGCATGTATTCGTTCCATCACATGGACAACATGAAAAATGACACAAGGTTTTTAGGACACTAAGTATTGGGCATCTATTTTTATGATATTTATAATACTACCCCTTAGATGCCCATATATATATATATATATATCATGCTTGGGAATTTAAACAGATTCAAAGAAAAACATAATCAGAATTGCAACATCAATTTGAAACAGAAAACTCATAAAATTTACATCAAAATCTTGATCCAAGAAACTAGATGAAAATTAACTCATAAATTCATAGACAAATTCAATGGTTCAAGCCAATACATGTTTACAATCCAAAATTAAAACAAAAATCTAAACTAACGATATAGAAAACATCAAAGGGATAGAAGATAGTAAAGCCTGTCCTCGACCTCCATAGCCTCCAAGTTCACCACCTTTTAGTCGCCATCAATTTTTAGCATACAATGACTTAAAGGTGAAAGGGAATATTTATAGGAAACGACCGAACCGTCGCAACGCTCAACAAATCAAGCCACGAGTGTTAGGTGAGTGTTGGAACGGTGGCGTTGGGAAAACTTCGTAGCGTCGCAATGCTGCCCTACATATTAACATTTTGTCTTCAAGCATTAGGCAAGTGTTGAACTTAGGAAAATTAAAAGCGTTGCGACGCTGAGGTAGGGGCATTTTGGTCTTTTTAACTCATTTGAAGCTCGGTTGCTCAAATCAACTCCAATTTGCTTCAAATTAACCTCATTCAGCTTTCAATCGCCAATTCTACTTCTTGATTGTTCAGTACCTACAAAATAGGACAATAAACACAAAATCCAATAACAAGCCTAAATTAAGCTAGGAATAATAGCTTTTTTGGAGGGCTATCAAACACCCCCAACTTAATTCTTGCTCGTCCCGAGCAAGGTAGAAACACACAATCAAATATAATGTAAAACAATCAAAGACATGCATGCTCTAGTTGTAAAGTTGCTACTCCAGTCTCAACAGTCAAATAGAATAAAGTTCATAATCAAGAACGAAATTCAATTACAATCAATCAATGAAGTACAATTTCAAGAATGATTTTTAATCTATTCATGCATGAATGAGCCTAAAGTCTTGCTAGTTAAGCTTGCACAGCCTGAAAAAGTTTTATAAGGTCCTCATCCCATTTTTTCCCTACTCTAGCTCGGTTATCAACCTCGGACATGCCAAACTTGCAAAAAAAAAAAAAAAAAGAAAAAAAAAACAGAGGGCAACACTAAGACAAGGGTGCTTAAACACACATATATAAAACATAAAGGGCATTTATTTTACCTAGAGGGTTAGCTTTCACACCAAACCGCTGGGAACCTATCCACCTTTTTTTTGCGGGGCCCTAACTAGACACAGCAAAGGGCAAGCTAGCTATTGTCTCATTTTTTTATTATTATTTTTCTTTTAGAATTGCAACTAATTTGTTTTTCTTTTCTTTTTTTTTTTAATACATAATAGTCCCTATTTTATCCATGTTGTCTACTTTTGTTTTGAAACAAGTAAGGTTACTCCTAAGTCAAAGGTGGACTTTTTGGGGTGATAACAGAAATATAAACCAGATAACCCAGTTCTAAGCATGTAAGACTTTAATTTTGCAAAATAATGACATAAAGATGCATGAGAGACAAGACGTTTTTTTTAAAAAAAAATCGGGCTAAAATCATGATCATGTTTTTCTAAGGCTCTTTCATGCAAATTCTATCACAAGAAGAGTGCATTATAAACCCTCATAATAACAAAAGAGCAACAAAGCAAACAAGACAATCAAAACACACAAAACATAGTCCAAACACAACACTCAAGGACCGTAAGCTAAAATAGAAGCTACCCAATAGATACCCCATCTCCAACTTTAAAATAATACATTGTCCCTAATATATCTCAAGTAAGGCTCAAAAATGAAAAGAACAAGGGAACAGAAAACCTCCCTTGAAAACATGTCGCACACGGGATGGTGGTGGTTAGGCTTCTTCTCTTCACCTTGGCTTTTCTGCTGAAGCTTTGGAGAGGCGTACAAAACAAAGAAAAATAAAAGAAAAACAAAAGCAAAAGAACCTACAAAACAAAAAGAATTTAGAAAAAACTAAAAGAAAGAAAAACTACAAACAACAAAAACAACAAAAAATAAAATAAAATAAAATTAAGGAAGGAAAAGAAAAATACTACCGAGGGCATAAAAATGAGGGTAGGCTAGTCTCAATCGGAGTCTGGTGAATTCGACTTCCTCTGAAGATTGCTCTGGAAACCTATGCTGGCATAGTAAAGAGAGTTTTGCTCATAAATATAGTTCACCACCCTCTCTATGCGCCTAGCACGACGAGCTTTGTCCTGACTCACCCTTAGGGACTCAGTGACTACCTTAAGGGCTTCAGTAGAAATCCTCAAATCTTGTTCTCCAAATGACTCCTCTACCACTGGCACATCGTACTGATCCTGGATATCAGCACGTGGAAGCTCTTCTATTGTGGGAATGTCCTTGTCCTCCTGATCGTCCTCGTCTAGCTCCTTCATTCTATGCCCGCGGAATACAAAAACTAACGAGATTCTAGAGGCAAAAACCACGATGGATAGGCCTCTCGAGCATGAGGATGGTTTGTTGTGATCTGTTGCCTCGATAGAAAAGCATGTCAAAGAGTTAGACAGCTCGTAGAGAGCAATCAATCAGATGGTGAACGAAATATCCGAGGACTTTCGAGCCACCATCGATGTCATCCAGGCTGAGATTGCAGACATTGGTGTAAAAATTAACCTCACCATGAGAGCAGTGGGAAATCAAGCCCCAGTCGGGGGTGCAACCCAATTCAACAGGGTAAAAGTACCCGAGCCCAAGCTCTTCTATGGGGCTCGTGACGCAAAGGTGCTAAAAAATTTTATCTTTGACACGGAACAGTACTTCAGAGCTATGAACATAGCGACTGAAGAGTCGAAGATCACCCTAGCGACGATGCACCTAGCAGAGGATGCCAAGTTATGGTGAAGGTCCCGTTTCATGGATGTCTAAGAGGGACAGTGTACCATCAACACGTGGGGGAGACTAAAACAAGAGTTGTGTTTTCAGTTCTTCTTCGAAAATGTTGAGATTTTGGCAAGACGCAAGCTACGGGAATTGAAACATGCTGATACTATTAGGGACTACGTGAAAATATTTGCTGGATTGATGTTGGACATAAGGGACATGTCCGAAAAATTTAAAGTTTTCTATTTGATCGAAGGCCTAAAACCGTGGGCAAAAACAAAACTGTATGAGCAGAGAATACAGGATCTTCCAGTGGCATACGCGGCGGCCAAACGTATATTTGACTTGATTAATGAATCTCAAGAGATGAGACAATACTCGAGATCCCCTAATAGGGGGAGAAAGAGCAATGGTTTGAGCCCATCGAGAAATAGTGGGGGAGATAAAGACAACAATGGGGATACTAGACCTCTTCAGCAGACGACTGGAAATACGTGGCGGGGGCAGAATCAAAAAAATTTTTATCGGCCCTTATCCTGTTATATATGCAAGGGTCCGCATAAGGCGAGTGAATGTCCAGAACGAGTCGCCTTTAATGCTTTCCAAGCCTTATTAGCTTCGGATTGGAAAGGCAAAGCTGTTCAGGTAGAAGATGAGAATGCGCAAGCAAAGGAAGATAGAACCCCATGGGTTGGGGCCCTGAGATATTTAGTTGCTCTCCAAAAATATGTAGGAGAAGAAAAGATATCCCATGGAGGCAGACTGATGTATGTTGATGCTTGGGTCAACCATAAATTGGTCAAAAGTATCATGGTCGATTCGGGGGCCACCCATAATTTTATGTCCAAAACAGAAGCCAGACGACTCAATCTCCGTTGGGAAGGAGGCGTAGGTATAATGAAAGCAGTGAACTCTGAGGCCTTGCCAATTACAGGAATGACAAAGAGAACAGTCGTATAGTTGGGGGACTGGAGTGGCCCTGCCAATTTCGTGATTGTTAAGATGGATGACTTTGATGTGGTGTTGGGAATGGAGTTCTTAATTGAGCACAAGTGTTTAGTGATCACTGGGTCTACGTTCACCGCTGCGCATGTTGAGATCAGATGGCCGAAGGGGATAAAGATGATCTTGGCCCTCCAGTTGGAGAAGGACTTTACCCACGAGTCAGTCAAAGCTGAGGAAGAGAAACCCCCTAGACATTCTGCGTGTCTTAGAGCAGTTTCGTGTTGTTGAGTTGGACAATTTACACAAGTCCCCGACTCCAAAGAGGAGGAGAAGGAGAAGAAAGAATCCTGGACATCGAGAGTTCCTACCAGGAGACTGGGTTCAAGTAAATTTATGCCTGGAACAGTTTCGAAGTCGGGGGCAAAGAGAACATTGCCTCGTGAGCAACTTTAGAAAATCGGTGGAAGTTATCGAAAAGGTTGGGAAAACCTGTTATTGGGTGCAGTTACCATCGTGGATAGAGATTCATCCTATCATCTACGTGAGTAGACGAAACTCTATCATCCAACCATGCCGAGGAAAGATGTAGGGTGGTGAACCATCTGCGAACCACAACGAAAAGAATGGGAGGAGAAGAAGCCAACGAGAGACTTGCAGGAAGGAGCGACGGTGCAGAAGGACCAGGACCAAGCTGGGAAAAGTTCTTGGAGAAGAAGCCTTCAAAAAAGAGAAGTTCGTTGGGAGCACATGGAAGGCCTCAAAGGCTGCTCAACAATATGCTGAGTTCGAGTAGAGTTGGTTGACGGGGACGTCAACTAATTGAGTGGGGGAGAATGTCATGGTCATGCTTGTCCAGGTCGTGTTTCCCATGGCTACATGACTGTCTCCACCTCTTTTTACTATGATTTCATCCTATGTATTTCCTTTTGCTAGGTAGTTAGGTTTATATGTACTTTTCTTAGTGAGTGACCACTCGTCCATTTTCATATGTAAGGGTAGCGGATATGTTTTTGTTCAGAATGCACTATATGGGGATAAGACTAACCATCACTTCCCCATACTCGAAGTAGTATGTTATAAAGTTGTTGTTGTTGCTTATTGCTTTCTAGCCTACTACAATCTTTCTCTTCTCTATTCTTACAATCAAACTGTTTGTGAAAACCTTTTCTCCAAGCCCATTTTCTTTAAAACGGGGGTGGAGGTTGCAAGAGGCACCCGGTGTTCCATTGGTTGTTTGTATTCAAATTGGCTGACTTGTTCGTGAGTGGGAACAAGGGTTGCACAATCAATCTAGAACATACAAATGCATCCCAGATCAAACTAGAGACGGACATCTCCGTCCCCTTAAACCTACCTATATATCCTCTTTACCGAATCCATTCTACCCTAGTTCCACCCATTCTACCATATTCGTCATTGAAGTCGGTCAACCCATAGACGTCATTGATACGGAAAGACGAAAATGGGACTCTAATGCCTCAAACTAACGAGAAATCCTTATCCTCGTCTAAATTGGCATAAAAATCCTCAACAATAGGAATAACAGCATCGTCAGGACGGTTAGCCAAGGCTTCCCAATCTCTCTGTTGTCTCTCAACGGAGAAATGGGGATTGAAATCAGCCTCTAATGTTAAGGCTCTCTCAATGACTAGGTTTCGAGAGGAAACTACATAATGATATCTATCTATGGCCCTTTGGGAACTAAACCTATAGTGTTCGAAAATAGGCTCAGGCTCATGTCCACCCCAACTAGTGCTAGCAACATTCCTTCTTCCTTCTCTCCTAGGACCCATGAAAGCTATCTAATTTGAAAGGCTCACAAAATTGGGTTCTAAACTAGGGAAAATCTGACAAATACTCCAAAAACTACCTAACCCATACAAAATATATAACAATTTAGATCAATTTCACTTGCACACAGAAAAATCCCAACATTTATTTCAATTTCAACAAAATTATCATCAACCAAAATTTCAACATAATTAAAATTAAGCATAGATCCACACAATCTAGGAGATTTTCAACATATTTAGTAAATCTATAGAAGAAATATATAACGAAAAGCTCAAAATTTACCTCAAGTTTGAAGAAATCCCAAAGATTGAAAAAAAAAAAACCTAGAATTCAGTGTGGGTATGAAACCCAGAAATTTAAGGATGAATAATGGAGAAAACTTGAAGATTTGATTAGATCCAAGGATAATCAGCAAGGAAATCGCGTTTGGTGATGAATCGTGCAGGGAAAGGAAGAGATTTCAAGGAAAATATGCCAAAAATCAAAAGAGAAGATGAAAGGAAATGACCCCTCGACGTTGCAGAACTGCGTTTTAAGCAATTCTGCTTCACAGCGTCGCGACGCTGTGCCCTAATTAATTTTTTTAAAAAAAAAATTGGATGAAAACTATACTAAATTTTTAAAATTAATTTGAAAAATCAACATAAAATAAAAATAGAAAATATAAATAAAAGAAAATTTTCACCTGGCTGCCTCTAAAAAGCACAAATTTTTAATGTCGGTTGCTCAACGTGACTTGTCCCCTATCAAGGTAGAAAGAAATTCTCGTATTTCTCTAGTCCTTTCTTGGATGAGTTGATATAGCCTAGTAAGGTCATAAGGGTTCCCATATTTTGAAAAGAACCAGAAAGATCGAATTTGAAATTTTTAATTTTTTAAAAAGAAGATGCCAGGAGAAAGAACAGATCAAGGCTTGAAAGCCTCCAACTCTTTTGCTCGAGACTCCTTGAAGTAAAGCTTAAACTCATACTTAACCTCACTAACTTACCTCACTAACTTGTTTTTGACATGGCAGGAGATAAACATTGTCATCATCATCAGTCTAATGGAATTCCTCAATAAGGCCAGCCTCGGTTCCACAGACAATGGGAAGCTCTGAATGATTCTCCAAGGTTAGCACGGAATATGCAAAATGAGGGATCGAAGAAACCTCAACTGGCAGGAGGGCTTGAGTCTCCAAGTGAAACTAAATAGACTCCTGCTTACACTCAGGAAAACCATGAGCAAGTTCACACATTAAGGAATCCAATGTCTTATATTGATAAAAAAAATCTAGGAACCAGCTACTCTATGGGAACATCAACGTGAGTCTCTCCACTGCTCAACTCAACACTCTCAAAAGATAGTTCTTCTCAAGACTCTTCAAGTCTCACAACTGATTCAATAATCTGAGTGATAAGGTCACACAAATTCTGAAACTCAGTTCTAGCTTCATGTCCAAAATAAAAGCTATCCTGTTGGAGAATCGAAGGTTCTTGATAACTGTAAGGATGTTCCTAACAAACTCACTAGAGCATTTAGAAAATTTCCTAACCAAATCTTCTACAGAAATACCTGTATTGGCATAAGGAGATTGCATCGATAATGGGGTTTGGCTAAGCATCTCTCGAGGAGGATAATATTCGCACTCAGAACCACGCAATTCCTTAATCTGTTTAGTAGCCAAAACATGAACAATAGAGATCAGTTTGGATATTTGACTTTTAAGCTCATTAAACTCACTTACCTCTTGTGCTCTACATTGGGCCGCATACTTCGCTTGAAGCTCATAATAGATGTTCAAATAATTTTCCATGAGAAAAACAAGTAAACACAAGGAAAAAAATATTTTTGGATTTTTAAAGTTAACAGTCAATTTCAACTAAAAGAAATTAATTGGCGTGCCTCCCCGACAACGGTTCCATTTTGACAGGCCCGAAACTTACATCATTAATAAGCTCCAGACTTGGTCAAAAGAAAATTTATACTATCGAACTACTCCTATTACTACAAAAACAAACTTAGCAACATTGGTAAATACAGGGTCGAACTGTTGGGGTTGATGCCCTAAAGTCTCGTGTCCTATTATTTGTAAACAGTTTATACGAACACTTGTGATGTATAATATATGATATTTACTTCACTTCTTGATTTTCCTCATCCGAATGTTTTATTTGCTTTACCAAAAACCAAGAAACTAAAATCCTTGGTTATCTTTATGTAACTTAAGCATTTATGTGGTGACATACAAATGGTTCATGCCTTAAGTGATAACCACAATGATCTGTAGTATATGGATATAGAAGGGAAACCTTATCCTAGTAATGCTACGGATACGACCCGCTTTGTGGAATAGTTACAAATATTGTGACTTGTCACAGATGGTCTAATCCTGATCATTCATATAGGAGACATGCAAGCAGGGACATCCTATACAAAGAGTTTGTATAAGACCTGACCACGAAGTGTTAACGTCTCGTTATATAACACTGTTCATGACAGATACTTCACTTCACTAGGACGACCATAGGTAACATCACCTCAATCCTGAGTGAGTTGGGAACTCCTGCCATTGAGGGCAATCCTATGATTTGCATGGGTGCGAGTGGCCAGGCCACCGACTTAAATCTACCACTTTGGGGATTTGTTTGATTTGGGAACTGGGAACTCAGCTACACAAGATGGAATTTCACTCATTCCCCGAAGGAGGGGCAGTAGATAGATAGCTCCCTTAAGGCTGATTCCAGGGCTTGAACGATTGTGGTACTACACAACCTTCTCCTGCCCGAAGGTGTTCATATAGTTGGACTATGTTGTATTGTTCATTAGAAAGGATCAGTGGTACTTAAGGAGTGTGATGTAACTACAAGCGCAAAACGTAAATTTGGCCAACTATACTTGTTGAGCATCTGTGAAGGGTTATTGTACAGAAATATAACTATGATAAGAAGAGTGCATTGGACTGATGGATAAGAGAACGGAGCAGGCCTAAAAAAGCGCTTGGGAGCTCTACGTAAGATGTAACTCCATCAGTATACATATCGATTTCTTTCTGATATAATTGATTTCTTCTGCGTAATACTAATCGATAGGGCCTCATTGGTAAGTGCTATCAAGATCCTCGTACCTAGAACCATGGTTATGGAACCGAATCTATTAGTATGGAACATTTTCTTTTCCAAGTGAATCCCCTAGTCAGTCTTTAGTGAATGCCTGGCAGTTGACGGATGGTGGATCTCATGGCAAAGAGTTTTAGTCACTATTCACGTACCGTTGGAGCTTTTGAGCCATAGGTCTATAAGGTCCCTTAGTAGCTTGGATACAAGTTGAAAATCAAATTTTTGGGTCAGTTTGAAATGTTCAAATTGACAAGGAGAGTTCGATATATATATGATATAGTTAGAACCTAGTTAATTATTATGATATAATTGCTAAATGTATGAGATACATTATTTTGGAGGAAATTAGATATAAATATGATTTATATCAAATAGAGGAGAAAACACTATAGTTGATATATGATATTAAACTATAGATTAATAATATAATATGATTATATTTATTATTTAATAATTAAGTGGTTATGAAATAATTGGCCGAAGTTTTCTCCGGATTCGTGCGAAAGTGTGAATTCAATACAAATGAAGAATAAAAATGAAAATTGTTTTCATTTTGCAAGGAACATGAAATAAATCTGAAAATTCCCTTACGGTGTGAAATCCTTCGATCGCTTAGTGTTGAGAGCCTATATGATAGCGCCCGCCTTCCTAAACGATCGCATAACTAAACAATTGCCCGCGATTATCTAAACGATTGCTTAGCACGCCGAGCGGAACGAAACGATCGCTTATCTTTTGATAGATGATCGCTTAGTGTTTACTACACGATCATGTACCCCGACCTAAATGACCAAACTTCTGACTATACGATAGTTTTCTCCTTTCTCCCATTTGCTTGTTCGTAGTACACGATCAGTTTTCTTCCTCCCCTCTACCAATTCCATTAAAGTCCACCATTTGGATTCTCACTCCGAGAATGCTAAGGGCTTCGAGTGGTGGTGTTTTCCCCAATTGCCTTTTTTTCCTTCGTTGTTGTTCTTGTAGACGACCGTGGTGGTACTAAGCGATTACTTACTGGACAAGAAAGAGTGAGAGGAGTTCACTCATAGTGAGACCGAGTTCTTGTGAAGAAAGTATTCAACTGGTACGTTCTCTCGGTCTCTTGTATTTTCTCATTTAAAGCATGCTATAATTAGTGTTTTCAATGCATATCAGTATGTTAGAATGTATGTGTGAAAATTCTATCATAATAAAATCGGAAAGATTCATTTCCGCTCATAGGTACTCTTGTATAAGAGTTCCTTCAATTGGTATTAGAGCCAGGTTTCTGATATTCCAATTTCATTGATGCAAAGAATTGCATATACATTCTCGGTGGGTGCAACATATCTATTCTCTGTTTAATTGTTAAATTGTTTGTGGATGTGCGGATTAATGGAGTTTTATGGGATGAAACCTCAGTTTAATTAATTCTTTTACATTTTTAGTTAATTGTAAAGGCCCCTGCATTTTTGGGCATAATTAATTGCTATCGAGTCTGTAATTCAAAGTTAGTTTGAGTCTTGAGTCGTTCGTGAAGAAGTTCGAAGCAAGGGTTGTTGTTCTTCAAGGAAGGAGACGATCAAGAGTTGGTTAGGTCGTGTAGACGATGGGGTAGGTGACCGTTGAGCATTGGATGCTCGGGTGTCATTTAATGTGC